>NC_059174.1:28854404-29200829 GCF_019923935.1 Bubalus bubalis | reverse complement strand
AGCAAGGAGTGGCTCAGATTCAAGAAATGCTATCTCTACTTATTTTCTCTGGTTTAAGTAGAATTTTCTTCAGCACATAGTAGCAAGATGGGCAGAAAGCCATGAGAATAAGTACTTGTGGCTCAACTCCAGAGGGATTTACTCCTCACACATTAAAAAAAAGGTCCACTCGACTTCAAGCTCTGAGGGCAGGCAGGAGAGTCTAGCTCTTCTCCATTCTCTATCACCAACTCATCCCTGGCCATTTCTACCACCCTTTATGATCAAGTGACTGTGTTGATATGAGCTTTCATGGAATCTCCTAGTCCCGTTCTCTGCTAGACCTGTGCTTTCCCTGGGAGGAAGGGAGCCTTGTAGCTCTTCATTCACTCCATGATAAACTTGGCTTTGATGCCTGGTTCTCAGACTTAGGCTCTTAATGATCAGCCTTCAGGATGTGACTACAGATATCCTTGGTGCCGGCTTATAAACTCTAAGCAGGCTCCAACCTATCACTCTTGGGACCTCCCTCTTTGCCTTTCTTCCTAGTCCCTGGGACAGTGCTTACTCCTGGTAAAGATATGTTCCACCCTCGAGACAATCCATCATTTCTTCATTTTTTCAAGTTTGCCTGCACTGGGTCTTCAATGGGACATGCTATCTCTTCATCATGGGGCATGGTCTTCTCTAGTTTCGGTGCCTGTGCTTAGTTACCCCTCAGCATGTGGGATCTTAGTTTCCTGACCAAGGACCAGACTTGCATTCCCTTCATTGAAAGGCAGATTCTTAACCACTGGGCCACCAGGCAAATCCCCCATCATTTCTTCTATAGAAACTTTTCACGAGCTTAAAAGGGTTTGATATCATACTAGCTTTTGTTTACAGCCACAGAAATGAGCTTCTCTTTAGGAAGACGAAATCATGACTACACTTTTTTAACTTTTATTTGAAGGATAATTGGTTTATGGAATTTTGTTGTTTTCTGCCATGACTACTCTCTTTTAAGAGGATCTGAAATCTCTGCTGTTTCTTCACCAACAATTAACAATATGAAAATAAGACAAAGCAATAAAAATAACATCTAATTAAAACTATCAATGGATCTACCTGCTGTATTCATTTCTAAATATTTCTTGCTGAAGAAAATCAGCATTCATCCATTTATTCACTTAATAGATATTTATACTCAAGGCACTTTCTGAGATGCTAGGAAGGAAAACAGGACACTGGGCCATGTTCTCTGCACTTAGAGTCCTCTGCTTGTGTAGTAGTAATGAGGGCCAGTTTGGAAACTTCTGGTTTTGAATACAGGATTTATCCCTTTCTGTTTGAAAGGAGATAATCATAACAAATGCTCAAAGGCTTGTTGCAAAGATTAAATGAATAAATATTTCATACTAGGCTGTTCTTAGCATTTGTACAAATAGGACAGCATAGAGCTGTGTTTATTATGTGATAAAGGGATGAAGCTACATTAAGGAGGAATGAGTTAATTCTGGAGAAGAAGATTAGAGGGAAAAGTTGAGCAAATAAGAAAGAATATTGTTTTGGAGAAGCTTTCAGTCTGAAAGGGGAAAATCTATATGCACTGCAGTTTATTATATAAAAGTAAAAGGTACACCGAGAGACAGTCCAAAAAAAGTATTTTTAGAGTTCAGAAGAAGGAATGATTCAGCTCAGGAATCAACTAAATCTTTTGAATCTGGGTGTGACCTTAGGTGGATGTATTATGGAATCATAGGAATATGCTTGTTTGAGCAAGTGTGTTGGGAAAAAAAAAAGTTGGGAAAATTAGTGAACTCTGGGTAATTGGTATAAAAATGCTGTTCAAATCCCATCTCTAACTTTCTATTTTTCTAAGCTCCAGTCTGATCAACCTCTTTCTTGGGGGCTCCATCTGATTTGCAACTGCGCCTCTGAACCTTGACTCAAGATCACCCTTTTTTAAAATCTAATCTCAATATCAGTGTCCCCTCCACATTGAAACCTTGCTATAGCTGTTTAGTTGCCCCTCCTGTGTTATTCAGGTCCTTTCTTTCACCTTTCTCTTCTTCTTCTTCTTTTTTTTTAATTTTTGGCTGCATTGGGCCTCAGTTGCAGCATGCAGGCTCTCTAGTTGTGGTGTGCCAGCTCAGTAGCTGAGGACACAGGCTTACTTGCTCCGCCGCACATGGGATCTTAGTTCTGTGACCAGGAACCGAACCTACATCCCCTGCGTTGCAGGCGTCTTAACCACTGGACCACCAGGGAAGTCCCTCACCTACAGCACTTTATCATTTGACATTATTTGTGTTAGTTGTTTAATTTTCTGCCTTCCCACTAGTCTGCCCTTCAAGAAAGCAAGGCTTTTCTATCAAGTTTCTCAGGTGCCTTAAAGAAAGCTTGATACATTGCAAGAGCTCAATAAAAATGTGTTGCAAAATGGCCCAAACAGGAGATCAGTCTAGCTTACCTCAGTGTTAGCTAGCTGAACATGAAGAATGTCGTATTTTTTAAACCTTTTATTCTCTTTTGGAGTATAGCTGATTAACAATGTTGTGATCATTTCAGATGGACAGCAAAGGGACTCAGCCATCTGTATACATGTATCTGTGTGTGTGTGTGGTAGTCGCTCAGTCGTGTTCAACTCTCTGTGACCCCACAGACTGTAGCCCACCAGGCTTCTCTGTCCATGGAATTCTCCAGGCAAGAATACTGGAGTGGATTGCCATTCCCTTCTCCAGAGGAACTTCCCAACCCAGGAATCGAACCCTGGTCTCCTGCATGGCAGGCAGGTTCTTTACCGTTTGAGCTACAGGGAAGTCTTATACATGTATCTGTTCTCCCCTAAACCCACCTCCCATCCAGGCTGCTACATAACATTGAGCAGAGTTCCCTGTGCTGAACAGTAGGTCCTTGTTGGTCATCCATTTTAAAATATAGCAGTGTGTACCTGTCCATCCCAAACTCCCTAACTATCCCTTCCCTTCTCCTCCCCACTCCTCCAACCCTAAGCTTGTTCTCTTAAGTCTGCGAGTCTGTTTCTGGTTTGTAAATGACTTCATTCGTATCATTTCTTTTTAGATTGCACATAAAAGGGATGCCATAAGATATTTCTCCTTCTCTGTCTGACTTCCTTCACTCAGTATGACAACCCCTAGGTAGGATGGTGTATTTTGGATGAGTTAGTGAATACTTATTTTTTTTTTAAATCTCTTTGAAACCATAGCTCTGCAATGATTGCCCAATTAGGCCTGTTTTGTCTAGGACTTTCCCTTCCCAATAGCACAGCGGCTGAGTGGCTTTTCAAGTTGCCGGGTTTGCAATTTGATGGGAGAGTCACTCGTTTTGTATTTTACATCTAGGGGGAAGAAAAGTAACTCTGTGATGTGATGGATGTGTTAATTAAGTTGATTGTGGTAATCGTTTCACAATGTATAGGCATATCAAATCATGTTATACACCATTTTAAATATACTGCAATTTTTTTGTCAATTATACCTCGATAAAGCTAGGGGATAAAAGAAAAAAACAGAAAGAGAGAGAGGGTAGCTACGACCACACTACTGAAAAAATTTTGAAGTCCTGTCTTTTAACTAGAAAATTAAGCCTATTCTGAAAGAATAAAATATGAACAGCCTGTGCCATGGTTGTATTTTTTTTTTTTCTCATGCAACTTGGCCCCAAATTCTCACTTCATCCACTATAAATAAAGTAGTAGCATGCCCTTGAGAGCCCAGGGCTGTGATTTATACAGTGTCCCCTCACCCAGGGAGTGTTGATTGTGTGGTGTCTTTATTCCAGCAGGCCCCAATCTTTTTGGCACCAGGGACCAGTTTCATGGAAGACAGTTTTTCCAAGGATGAGTGTGAGGGGATGGTTTGGGGATGTTTCAAGTGCATTATATTCACAGTGCACTTTATGTCTATTACCATTACATCAGTTCCACACCAGATCATCAGGCATTAGATCCTGGCAGCTGGGGACCCCTGCTTTAAGGGGCATTAGAGTCCAGTACTCTTGCCTGGAAAATCCCATGGGCGGAGGAGCCTGTTGGGCTGCAGTCCATGGGGTCTCGAAGAGTCGAACACGAGTGAGTGACTTCACTTTCACTTTTCACTTTCATGCATTGGAGAAGGAAATGGCAACCCACTCCAATGTTCTTGCCTGGAGAATCCCAGGGACGGGGGAGCCTGGTGGGTTGCCGTCTATGGGGTCGCACAGAGTTGGACACGACTGACGCGACTTAGCAGCAGCAGCAGCAGCAGCAGCAGCAGCAGAGTAAGAACTTGATGTGGGTGGTATCATTCCCATTTTTTGATTAAGAATCTGAACCTTAAAGATGTTAAAAAAAAATGTCCTCGCTGTGTGAGAGTGGCAAATCAATGATGTAGAATATGATCTTTCTTATAACAAGATAATGTGAACAAAATCTTCTAACCGTATAATTGTAGTATATAGGAGTTTTCCACTGCATCATGCCTTCTAAACTTAGCAAAGATTTGCACACTTTCCTGTAATAAAGTGAAACCATGTGAAGGCATTGCTCAAAGAAACTTCAAATACTGTTGGGACAGCAACTCGGGCTCTGCTGCACATTCCTGTACCCTCTGCATCTAGCTCTGAGCTCTGCACACAGTGCACACTCTGCAAATCGCCTTCGTGTGAGTGAATGAAGAACTCAGGTAATAAAACAGAACCAACGAAGCCTTCCACCTACTGCAGTCCTGACACATTGCGGAAGACGCCTGCAGTGCCACCGGCAGCATAATTGTGCAAGGTCAGGCTGGAAATAGCTGTCAGTCCAAAGCATGAATGATGCTAGTTTACTTCTTAAGCAGTTATAGGATTTTGTTCCATAGGTAACAGAACAGCAAAGGCTTGCTTGCTGGGAACAGGCCACCTAAGAAAAGAAAAGATACTTTTTTTTTTTCCCCCTGTTATATTATAAAAGAGTCATTCCCATTCTGAAAGGGTTTATTTATACACATGAAACTGTAAAACAGACAGCTTATTAGTTTTCACAACCAGGCCTCCGATTGTCCTCATTATCTGTTTGCGGAAGCAGTGGGTAGGCCACCATCCTGGCGTTGTTAGCCTGGGATCCAGAAGGCATTTTTCCTCCTGTGCATAGTAAACAAGGGCTGAGATTTTACAGTTACACATTTTCATACAATATTTTTCATTTCTCTCACCCGATGCACATTACAGATGTTTGCCGGAATGCTGCATGGGTGAAGAGAAGACATCTGTGTGCTCTAGTGTGTCTTTTGAAGTGTTTAATTGTTCCAGAAACTTCCAGGCTCATTTTAAAAACACCCTGTTAAGTCTGTATGGGCTGTTTCATTAAGTTACAAAACAGTTTATACCTCAGAATGCTCCAGAATATAATCTGGAAACTGCATTTTATTTCCCGAGTTTATGTTCCAAAACAGAGCCAGAGAAATGACAGGATACATTTCGGTGCTGTCCATCCGCCCAACTGCAGTTTCGAGTCTGTCCCTGTTCCCATAATAAATTCAATTTGGAGCCTGTAGAGTTTGGCAGTGACTCTGTACTACAGGCTGAGTTGGCATGGGTGGAAAACACCCAGCGAGCAATGGTTAGGCCTCTGCGGAAGAAGACAGCATGGGAAGTGACTGTTTGAGATTGCAGTATGGGCTGTGTTTCTTCAAAGGGGGGTTTCTGCAGTGACATGGCAAGCGGACACCGCCTCATCCTTTTGCTCAGTTGCGAGATCGATCACCATCCAAAGGGAAGGTTAGATCGTCTGTTAGTGCCCTGATGTAACTTTCCTAGTTAACCAACAGTAGGTCATAGCACAGATTCCTAGAAGGAAGTGGAAACCTTCTTGCTTATAGGTGAATGAACAAGCAGATGGTACAATTCACTATTTCCCTCAGAACTTAGATGGGGAGGAATTCTCCATATACAGGGTTAAAATAAATAAGCTGCAATTTTTACTGATCCATGTTTAATCCTTTTCCTCCTCCAAAGATCCCTAAAGGTTTGGATATTTGGCGTGTGTCTTCTATAATTAAATAGAAAAATGGGGAAAAAAAATCAGTAAGGTTTAGGTCATCTTCCCCACTTGGGGAGTTTGCTTGAGTCCCTTCAGGAGAAATGAATGTTGAAGCCTATGATATCAGTTATAGAGGTGTGAAGAAAAAAGAATATTGGCTATCTGCATTTATTTCTCTGATTTTGTTCTTAAGTATACAAGGTCTCTGCTCGGACCCAACAAACAAACAGGAAGAAAAAAAAAAAAAAACCTCTAAAAGTGCATGCACAGGAATCCCAGGTTTGATAAGACTAAAAAAAAAAAAGGGGGGATTTCCCATGACACATTTAAAACCTCTAGGGCCAGATGCTTCAGCTTCTAGTAAGCGATAATTTAAACGTCAACAAGTTACATGGGTATCATGAAATTATTGCTCTGTGGTGCAACAGCAACCCAGAAGGGTTGTCATTAACACCTGTGCTGCATTACCTCTTGTGTTGCCTATTGCTTGGGGGAATTAATAAGGAAGGTAAGGGGGAATGGGTTGAGGGTTCAATTTTATTAAAATAATGAAGGCATTGCATAGGTTGCTGTTACCTGTTAGGCCTATGAGCTTTGGAATGTGTGACTGTTTAAAGAATGTATTTTCAGATGGTAATGCCAGTTACCCTGTCTGGGGCTTGTCCATACTGAACTTGGCCCAGGGTAGCTGAAAGGGCAAGTCAGATTTGGGAGATGTTCCTGGGAGGGCCAGTTATGCACACCTTTCTGAGTTTCAGCTAGTGTGGAAGGTTCAGCTGTTTTATTTTTCACCTGCTATTGAAATGCTTATTCTCTGAAAATGTATTGCAAATAAGTCTTTGCAAATGGGGTCTGTGTTCTTCTCATCATAAGGGTTTTAGCTTTTTCAGTGTGCACATTTTCACGCTGCACCAAACCTTTGTTTTTCCACTCAGGGTGTCAGCACCAGCATTTTTCTTTCTGAATAATGTGCAGAATTGGTGTGCTGACTTGCTCATAAAAAAAGTAGAGCCTCGCTAACAGAGCCTCACTACCCAAAACCTCAACATCTTATTTTCCCGAAGGCCTTTCATCTTAGTTTGTCAGCAAGCTGGAACCTCTACCCTGACAGTGTAAAATTTTTAATGGTTAATTTTCCTTGTAGTGTGTGCTGTCATTATAGGGGGGAGATGTGTGGGTTTTGTTGCTAATGGGAGGGAACTTTCAGGTATGGCCAGAGGCAAAGGATTCTGGGAGCACTGTGTCAATTGAAATCCAAGCCAATTGCACTTTAACCAAGAAGCTAAATGCAGAAAAAATATGGATTTATTAAAAGCGGACTTCACCTTGGGATTGATGCCGTTCACACTTGACTTGACACTGGCAAGATGAATTGTGATGACAGGGATCATGTTTGTTGAAAAACAGCTGGAAATACAACAGCTATATTATTATAATTAGGATCTGAATCAAGTTGGATTATAATAGGGGCTTTCTTGGAGAAATGGCACGGTGTCAAATTTATAGTCACTAGCTAAATGAGGCTCTTGTACCATCAACCAAGGGACAGAAACAGTTCCAAATGAAAACACAAACAGAGAATCCTGTTGTTGTATTTCCTGGGTATCACTCAGGGTCCTATTTATCACACACCAACACTTGCGGCTTTGAAGAAACATTATCCTGCAAGGTTTACACTTTTCAATTTGCCTCCATGGTCTGCATTCTGCATGCATTTCCGTGGAGGAGCCTACACCGCAGCTTGACTAGAAATCTTTTCTGCTGCAAGATTAACCTCAAAGCATCCATTTCCCCCCCTCTGGGTAATCACTTGACAAATGCATCCACAAAACCTCCATGCACATCTATTCCAGTGTACAGGTGCGTCAACAGTCTTGAATCACTATTAGGAGAAATATCATCCTTGACGGAAAGGAGTGCTGCCTTTTCATTTCCAGGTGTCTGAAGCTAAAGGATGTGGATTTTCCGAGAAGCCAGACATCAGGCAGAAAGATCTTGAGGGAGGATGTGGATAAAAGCTTGTCTTAGCTTTGTTACAGTCCTCAGCCCAGTGGTTCTTTTCGGCAAGCGTGTGGGATTTGTATGGACTGGGAGATGTGACATTCAAATATGGGAGCGATTCACTCAAGCAACTCTAAGACACTTGTACTAAGGACGTGCCCAGTGCCTGGCCTTGTGCCTGCTACATCAAAACACATTGTATTTTTGAGCAATTTTATGCCACAGGGGATGGAGAAGGCAATGGCACCCCACTCCAGTACTCTTGCCTGGCAAATCCCATGACGGAGGAGCCTGGTAGGCTGCAGTCCATGGGGTCGCAGAGAGTTGGACATGACTGAGCGACTTCCCTTTCACTTTTCACTTTCATGCATTGGAGAAGGAAATGGCAACCCACTCCAGTGTTCTTGCCTGGAGAATCCCAGGGACGGGGGAGCCTGGTGGGCTGCCATCTATGGGGTCACACAGAGTCAGACACGACTGCAGTGACTTAGCCACATGCCACAGGGGAAATTGATATGAAATTGATTGGATGGGTGAACCTGAGATTGTGTGTTTTTTAACTTGTTGCATTTGATAATGTCTTTTTGTGTTTCCTCTTCCAAATTTAAGAAAATAAGCTACTGTTTTTTTCTTTTCCATTATGATTTTTTCACAGGATATTGAATATATTTCCCTGTGCTATACAGCAGGACCTTGTTGTCTACCTGTTCTATATGTACCAGTTTGCATCTGCTAATCCCAAGCTCCCGGTTCATCCCTCTTCCACCCCCACCCCTTTGGCAACCACCAGTCTATATGTTTCTTTTTCTGTTTCATAGGTAGGTTCATTTGTGTCATATTTTAGATTCCACATATAAATGATATCATGGTATTTGTCTTTCTGACTTATTTTACTTAGTGTGATAATCTCTGTTGCATTCATGTTACAGTAGATGGCATTATCGATTTTTAGGGCTGAGTAGTATTCCACTGTATATATGTACTGCATCTTCTTTATCCATTCATTTGTTGTTGGAAATTTAGGTTGTCACCATGTCTTGGCTGTTGGAAATAGTGTTGCTATGAACATAGGGGTGCATTTATCTTTTTGAATTATACTTTTGTTTGGATATGTGCCAGGAGTGGGATTGATAGATCATATGATACTTCTGTTTTTAGTTTTCTGAGGGACATCCATACTATCTTCCACAGTAGCTGCACCAACTTCCATTCCCACCAACAGTGTAGGAAGGATCCCTTTTCTCCACACCCTCTCCGGTGAAAGAAAGCCAGTATTAAAATGACTAAGCAAAACTACACCTAGTTACAGTTACAATATCCATCACCACTTAAAATGGGAAAAGGCTAGTTTATTATTCAATATCTCATATTCAGACACATAATGTGCCTATAATTATAGTGACAATAAGCTCTCAGAAATATTATGTATTTAACTCTTCTATGCTCTTTACGTGAGCTTCCCACGTGACGCTAGTGGTCAAGAACCCATCTGCCAATGCAGGAAACATAGAGATGCAGGTTCAGTCCCTGGGTGGGGAAGATTCCCTGGAGGAGGGCATGGCAACCTACTCCAGTATTCTTACCTGGAGAACCCCATAGACAGAGGAGCCTGGCAGTCTACAGTCCATAGGATCACAAAGAGTTGGACATGACTGAAGCAACTTAGCATGCATGAACACATACTCTTTACATACATTATTATATTTAATTATCTCAATAAGCCTAGGATATAACAATTTCTATTAACTTCCTTTTTTGCAGATTAAAGAACTCAAGCTTAGGAAAGTTTTGTTACTTGGGCAAGGACACAGAACGAATACAAGTTGAGCATGGAATATAAAACAAGTGTTCTGGTTCAAGACAGTTTGACTCTAAAGTTATCTTTCCAGCCACTACTCTCTTACTATTATCTCATTTGTTTTTTGCACAAAACTTTGAGGTTTGAAGAGTAAAAAAATTGTTTTCTTTAAAAAATTGATTAATTAATTAGGCTGTATTGGGTCTTAGTTGTGGCACATAGCATCTTCATTGCATCATGTAGGATCTTTGGTTGCATCACATGGAGTTTTCAGTCGTGGCTCCTGGGCTCAGTAGTTGGGGCACATGGGCTTAGTTGCTCCAAGTTATGTGGAATCTTAGTTCCCAGACCAGAGATCAAATTCCCGTCCCCTGTGTTGCAAGGAGAAGTCTTAGCCACTGGACTGCCAGGGAAGTCCCCAGATTATTGCTTTTGTATATGAAAGCAATGAATCACAGAGCAGAGCATGTAAATGATGGAAATCAGGAACCTGGCAGGCTGCAGCCCATGGGGTTGCAAAGAGTCAGAAATGACTGACCGACTGAGCAATCTCCATGACTATTCATTCAGCAGAGTGATTTAAAAGTTACTTTATTTTATAAACAAATCTGAGCAAAAGTTCTTCACAGTAATCAGGATAGAAAATTAATGCTTCTATGGAGAAGAGTGAAGTTAAATTTCAAAAAGCCTGGTTTCCATTAGAGTTTGTCTGAAGTATGGCTTTACATTAGAATTGCTGAGAAGACTTTAAAAACTGCTCCACCTTCATCCCTGTATTGTCATCCCACAGATTTGAAAGCGACCCTAGGGATCCAAATATTTTTCAAAGCTGGATACTAACACATAAACAGAGTTGGTACTCACAGACTTAGCATATGGTAATTTCTGTTCTAGCCCCTGTCTATATTATTTTGTTGGACCCTCGCAGTAATTTTAACATTTGTTGTAGACTTGAAATCCAGAGCAAAGACACCTTAAATGATTGGTCCAAAGAGAAAAGGTACTTATATCAGAACATTTCACATATAAATATTCCATCTGTGAAACTTAACCCCACGCTGCTGCTGCTTAGTCATCCAGTCGTGTCTGACTCTTTGCAACCCCATGGACTGTAGTCAGTCAGGCTCCTCTGTCCATGGGATTCTCCAGGCAGGAGTACTGGAGTGGGTTGACATGCCCTCCTTCAAGGGATCTTCTCGACCCAGGGATCGAACCTGGGTCTGCTGCATTGCAGGCAGATTCTTTACTGCTGAACCACCAGGGGAGCCTGAACTCCATGCTACTCTGCCCAAATACACTCACTCCACAAATATACACAGAGTTTGTCATTGTTCAGACACTATCTAGATTTATTTATTCTCTCTATGAAGGCATTTCTTAGTTTTAGAGTCCCCCCACTAGAAGGTAACTCTGTTGATAACAGATTTTTTTTCATTTTATCACTTCTCTTTTTCCAGCCTAAACAGAAACTAGTATGAAATGCACACAGTCACTAACAGCCCGACACAGAGTACAGAGCTTGACTTTATTTTTCTGTTAATGTGTTATGATTTCATAATGGGGGAAATAATTTCTCCTAGAAACAAACTCTAAGTAAAAACACAACCCAGCAAAACAAAAACAAAAGTTATCTCATGGCCTTCTGCAGGGAAGAAAGAGTTCACCCTTTCAGATTAGTCTCTGAACTCAGTTCTTTTAGTAAATCTTGCATCTTTTTCTTGTGATTCATTAAAAAAAATACTCTCCTGAATTAATTTTAATCTTAGAGAAAAGTTGCAAAAATAGTTCATGTATACCCCTTACTCAGCTTTGATGTTGTTCAGTCGCTAACTCATGTTTGATTCTTTTCAACCCCATGAACTGAAGCAAACCAGGCTTCCCTGTCCTTCACCATCTCCTGGAGTTTGCTCAAACTCATGTCCATTGAATCAGTGATGCCATCCAACCATCTCATCCTCCATTGCCCTCTTCTCCTCCTACCCTCAATCTTTCCCAGCATCAGAGTCTTTTCCAATGAGTTGGGTGTTTGCATCAGGTGGCCAAATATTGTATCTTCTGCTTCAGCACGAGTCCTTTCAGTGAATATTCAAGGTTGATTTCCTTTAGGACTGACTGATTTGATCTTCTTGCAGTCCAAGGGACTCTCAAGAGTCTTCTCCAGCACCACAGTTCAAAAGCATCATCAGCTTACCTTCAGTTGAACATTTTAGGTAAAATTAGTGCAAGGACCCAAACACGAAAATCAGCACTGAGATTGTATTTATTGTCAATGTTTTATCATCTCTTAATTGGACTATACCTGTAAACCTCATAACTTGTCTCATCTCCTAACATTCTATATCTCTGCCTCCAATTGAGTCTGGAAGTACTAATGGAGGAGCCTCTACATAGGGTTGATTGCAAATGATGGATCTCCTCTCTTTTCTACAGGATGAAGCCAACTCTCCCCATCTTGACATTTATGTGCCCTTATATTTTGTTCTGTTTGCATCTCCAACTTTAGTTTTAATGACTGCCTTTTCCAGACATCTCTCTTTCTAACAGAAACCTAGTCATGTCTATCTGACTATCCTCCTCTCACCTGGAATGTCTTTCCTCCAATTCTTCTCCATCCCACACAATATTCAAATAACTGCAAATATTTTGCTTTCATGTGCTCATTTCACCAGCTAGTTGATGAGCTACTTGTGAAAGTGAGTCTTTATTTATTTATTTTTTTGATACTGTTCCCAGTGTCTGGTGGAATGTATTACACAACACATTCAGAGCATTTTTTATCTCTAGCTGTAGATTTTTGTAGAACCTCTGAATCATCATGCTGAGTAAAAATTCCAGTTTTACAGGATGATCAACTGCTCGACAAACATTACATTTTCCTATGTACTGACCATACTTCAACACACTTCAAAAAAGATTTTGATTGGCAAGATCTTGCAGAAGCTCTACCTTGTTTCAGCAAAAAAAAAAAAAAAAAAAAGCTGCTCAGATCCACCCACAGCTCCCTTCAGGTTTAAAACACTCTTCCCTCAGCTGCGGGGAGTGTTGACTGTCGACAGTTCAGGGCTGATGATCCCTCAGCAGAAGACAGCCACCTGGACCAGGGCCAAGCCTCCATTCTGAGGGAAGTTCCCACAGCCAATAACTGGTCAGTGTTGGAGTATAAAGTCTTGGATGGATTTCCTCATTGACCATCCCAACTCTAGAGGGGAGTCCACTGAGGTCTTTGTTGTAACTGCATCACTGCCCGAGTGCTCCTTCTTCCCAGTCTTGTCCTTTTCATTTTCTTACAGATACTTTTTTTTTTTTTTTAATCGGAGGATAATTGCTTTACAGTGTTATGTTGGTTTCTGCCATGCGACAATATGAATCAGCCATGCATGCACGCTCAGTTGCTCAGTTGTGTCTGACTCTTTGAGACACCATGATCAGGCTCCTCTGTCTATGGGATTCTCAAGGCAAGAATACTGGATTGGGTTGCCATGCCTTCCTCCAGGGGATCTCTCTGACCCAAGGATCAAACCCGTGGCTCCTGGATTGACAAGCAGTTTCTTTACCATTGAGCCACCTGGGAAGCCCATGAGTATTCTTACGTCCTCTCCCTCTAGAACTTCCGCCCACCCCACCCCACCCTACCCCTCTAGGTTATCACAGAGCACCAGGTTGAGCTCCCTGTGTTATACAGCAGCTTCCCACTAGCTATCTACTTTACACATTTGTTGGTAGTCGCTAAGCTGTGTCGGACTCTTTGTGACTCCCTGGACTGTAGCCCACGAGGCTCCTCTATCTGTGAGATTCATGTCAAGAATAGTGGAGTGGGTTGCCATTTCCTTCTCCAGCTTTACACATTAGAGTGTATATATATGTCAAGCTATCCTCTCAATTTGTCCTACCCTCTCCTTCAACATTTATGTCCACAAGCCTGATCTCTGTGTCAGGGTCTCTATTCCTGCCCTGCAAATAGGTTCATCAGTACTATTTTTCTAGATTCTGTATATATGTATTAATATACTGATCAAAGGGACTCCTCAGTAAAAATTAAACAAATCTTCATCTTAGAATCTATTTCTAGGAAGCTCATTTGTGATACCTACCATTCCTTATGAAATCATCAGATGATTTATTCATTTGTCCATCCGTTCAGTTAGCAAATGTATGTTCAATAATCATTACATATCTGACACTTAGTGAGGAAGACATGGACCCTGCCCTCATAAAGCATGCTTCTTGTTAGCACACCAGACTTCTCCAGTTTCTCTCCACTTTCAGTAATTCCCAGAATTTAAAACAGTCTCGCAGACTACTTTGTTTTTACTTATGCTTAAAATTCCTTCCCTGCTGTTCTTTTCCTGGTTAAACTCTACCCACCTTTCATCAGTTCAGTTCAGTTCAGTTCAGTCGCTCAGTCATGTCCAACTCTGCGACCCCATGAACTGCAGCACGCCAGGCCTCCCTGTCCATCACCAACTCCCGGAGTTCACTCAAACTCACACCCATCGAGTTGGTGATACCATCCAGCCATCTCATTCTCTGTCGTCCCCTTCTCCTCCTGCCCCCAATCCCTCCCAGCATCAAAGTCTTTTCCAATGAGTCAAGTCTTTGCATGAGGTGGCCAAAGTACTGGAGTTTCAGCTTTAGCATCATTCCTTTCAAAGAAATCCCAGGGCTGATCTCCTTCAGAATGGACTGGTTGGATCTCCTTGCAGTCCAAGGGACTCTCAAGAGTCTTCTCCAACACCACAGTTCAAAAGCATCAAATCTTCGGCACTCAGCCTTCTTTACAGTCCAACTCTCACATCCATACATGACCACAGGAAAAACCATAGCCTTGACTAGACGAAACTTTGTTGGCAAAGTAATGTCTCTGCTTTTGAATATGCTATCTAGGTTGGTCATAACTTTCTTTCCAAGCAGTACCGTCTTTCACCTTTCATAATTCCGCTCAAATGCAATGCCTCTCAGAAAGCTGTCCCTGACCATATCCGGTTTGTGCTGGATTAAGTGAGGGGTCCAAACTCAGTATCGGTGCATTCAGCTGAATTTGTCTCTCCTCTCCTCTTCCCTCCTACCACCAAATGTAAGCTTCTCGAGTGTAAATTTTGACTTCGTATCAGGCAAGCTGAATGTATTCAATGGCTAAATGAATGAGTGAATAAAAATGGAAAATTAATCTGGGGAAAAAAATAAAAGTTTTGATTCTGTTATCCATAGGCCCAGTTATCTAAATATTATGATTAATTAGTAGTCCAATGTAATTTTATATTTTGAGGAAATAAATAAGATGGGATAAAATATTCCTTTCATATTCTGTGCAGCTTTTTCAGCAGCCAGTTTTTCCAAGTACATTCAGTTGTGCTTTTTGGAGAACTTAAATGTTACATTTTATATCCATCATCTTATTAACCTTAGGTTTCATATTTCTTTGATATGTATCCTTTTCATATTCTCTAAGCCCACGAATCTGATTGGTATCTTTCAAATGAAAACTACAAAGGAATCTTAAATAATACAGATTCTAAAAGAGCTGTCTTTATATAGTACTTCAACTTAGCAGTACTCTGTCTTTTAAAAGGCTTGTATATTGTTGAAGTTATGATAGTTTATCTCCATATTTTTAAAAAGATTTCTTTTCTTCCTCATTACCACACATGGATTTCTGTATAATATCCTTGACAAAATTCAGCTCTTGGCAAAGAATAATGTGTTAATTCTTATTTTCTCTTTTTCTTTTCCTTTTTTTTTTAGGTACGTCTGTCACTAATGTAACAGCTACTGATGCTGATGACCCAGTTTATGGAAACAGTGCGAAGTTGGTTTATAGCATCTTGGAAGGGCAACCTTATTTTTCCATTGAGCCTGAAACAGGTTTGTGGCCTAAATTTTGAATTCTATTTACTATGTCATTGCTTCAGGGATACACTTTTCTTGGAATGTGGATTATGAAATGCTCTGGTTAAGGAACTTCACTGCCTATCAGTAACATTTGAATGTGTTATTCCTGTGCAGTGCCAGATACATGGCAAGCCTGACAATCATTTTGATACATATTAAAATGAATTGCAGATCCTTTGTAGAATATCACCTGTTTAACAGATGGCCTGGCACCGTTGTTCATCCCTGGGAAAAAAGTGTGCTTATACCTCAGGCCGACTTAGATATCAGATTTAAGAATAAATACAATTACTTATTGGCTGCAAAATGCTTGGCAAGTAACATTTATAAAGATTTCTAAGTTTCAACTCACACATCTATGAAGTGGAGTGGAACCTTCCTCATAGCCTTATGAAGATCAGATGAACCAATAAATATTCAGCACACAGTACATGGCATGTGGTAGTCATTTCATGCATGGATATTATTATATTTGTTACTAGATTCCTCATTTGTTAAACAGGATTCTGATATCTGTGTACTAGAACTCTCATGAAAATATTATCATTTTTGCCAATATTAAATGCAGCCAGTATCCTGGGTTCAATGGTATAGATTTTAGCAAACAGGAAATAAGTTATTTAAAAAAATAAAGCAGGCAAACTAGAAAATCTATTTTTAATGATTTGGCAGATAACTTCATAAAATAACAGTTTTTATAAATGAAGATATATCTTTTATTGTTTAATTTTAACAGTGTAGCAAGAGAGTAAAGACACTGTGTCAGACTTTTTATAATCATGACTTTTATAGCATATTTTAAAATTACTTAAAATAGCACCATCTTTTGGGTATAGTTTTTTCCTGTATCTGGTGATTTTGTCTGCAGACTTCCAAATAGAAAAATTCAATATGTGGGCACATATACATTTGTTACTTTGATTCATGAGTTTTCAGCAGTATTGAGATGAATTTTCATGTCTTACCATTAAGTCAATTATTAATTAAATTAAAAATTTAGAGCCTCTCCTCACTTTTTTTTTTAATTCAAAGAAAAATCCTCATGCATTTAAAAGTGAGAAAAAGTACATCTATACATAAATAGGTCATGGCTTAAAATTGAATTTAGATTCACAAACAGGAAATAACTCTTGTAAAATACATTAATTAGGGGCATAATTACATACGGTTTTCCTCAGCGAAGAAGAAGTCTGCTATAGATGTCATCTCCTTTGTCCTCCTTGATGACCCTGGGGAAGAGTAGAGAAGGTGGTCAGCTCTGAATTTTAAGGGAAAAGAGAAACATCTGGAGAGGTACTACTCCTCAGCCAGAGTCACAGTGAGAGATGGGACCAGGGTTGGGACTCACACCCAGGGCTTTAATTTCAAAGCCACTGTCAGACATCTTCAAACTTCTCTTTTCAATGGCAACAGTTATGGTATAGTGGCATTTGCAAAACAGAAAAGTGTTAACTCCTTAAGTGAAATTGAATAATTTCCTCTTCGCTGCTTGGCTATTTGTTTGTTTACTTGAATCTTTTGGTTCACCATTTACAGTGTAATACATTGAGAAACATTTATTGAGAAAGTATATTGAGAAGATATTGAGAAACAATCGACACTTAGTGTTACATTAGTTTCAGATGTATAGCATAAAGATTTAATAGGGATTCCCTGGTAGCTCAGCTGGTAAAGAATCCACCTGCAATGCAGGAGACCCTGGTTTGATTCCTGGGTTGGGAAGTTCCCCTGGAGAAAGGATAGGCTACTCACTTCAGTATAAGAATACTGAAGCCCAAGAGGGCTTCCCTGGTGGCTTAATGGTAAAGAATCCACCTGCAATATGGGAGACCTAGGTTTGATCCCTGGGTTGGGAAGATTCCCTGGATGAGGGCATGGCAACCCACTCCAGTATTCTTGCCTGGAGAATCTCCATGGACAGGGGAGCCTGGCAGGCTACAGTCCATGGGGTCTCAAAGAGTCAGACATGATTGAGTGTAGCACAGCATATACTGTGAAGTGATTATCATAATAAGTCTGGTTATCATCCATCACCACACAGTTGTGTTTTTTTTTCTCTTGATGAGAAATTTTAGGATCTTGGCAACTTCTAAATATATGACACAGTGCTAGTAATTATAGACACTATGTGCCATGCTGTGCTGACTCACTTCAGTTGTGTCTGACTCTGTGCAACCCTATGGACTGTCACCCTCCAGCCTCCTCTTTCCATGGGATTCTCCAGACAAGAATACTGGAGTGGGTTGCTATGCCCTTCTACAGGGGATCTTTCTGACCAGGGATTGAACCTGAGTCTTTTAAGTCTCCTGCATCGGCAGGCAGGTTCTTAACCCCTAGCAGCACCACACAGAACATTATATCCCCAGGACTTATTCATTTTATAACTAAGTTTTTACCTTTGGGCAAGCAATAGATATTTATCCAACAAATGTCCAAATCAGCATTCACTACATGCCAGGAACCAAGTTAGATTTAAGGAGACAAATTCACAAAGGCTGTATTCAGCCTACAATATCTCACAATCCATTTTGGCAGACAGATTTTTTTTTTCAACATAAATACAAGGAAGCATGATGATGCCATTTAAATAATTTATATCTTTAGGAATAACTTACCATGAAGTACAGAGAATAAAAGGCTAGTACTAAGTCAGAGAATTTGGGCAACTCTAAATCTCATTTGACATATATTGCTATTTGCTTAATTAAATGTTGTCAGCAACACTTAATATGTACATTTTCACTCAGCATAATGAGTGTTTATCTGAACACATATTCATTGTAGCCTTATCATGTCCAATTTGACAGATACAAAGTTATCTGATTCATATTTTAGAAAGTGTATTCTGGTACTATTGTGGAAATGCACTGGAGAGAAATGATACTTGAAGCGTGTACATGGAAGTTACTTAATAAATACTGGTTGAATGAAGTTAAGGTTTTTAACTCAAGCAGACAGAGTGCAGAAGGAAGTAGAGGCTAAATTTAATAACCGAGTCAGCAACAGATGTTTAATAGCCTATCAATTAGCAAGTTGATATAGTTTATCAAATAGCTTATCAAATAGCAAATCACATATTGAAACATCAACATGTTAAGTGAAAAGTAAGCATCGTTGTGTAAATGTTTGATTAATTATGCTTGAATTTGTTCAAATGAAAGCAGAGGGTTAGTTGTTCCTAAAGGATCTAAATTTGTCTATCTCTGAGACCTTTGGTCATCTTTCTAAAAGAAAAATTGAGACTGGTGTGAATGCATGTGCACGTAGTAGAGGAGGGTATAAGGCAGAAGTGCATTAAGAATACTTTTAAATATTTTATGTTAGAAAAATGTACAAAGAACATAGAACATTTGAATTTTTATTTTCTAAGCAAAAGGAAAGAAAATACCCTTTCTGGTGATGAGAAGATTTGCATCATTTGCCTCATCTGAGAAAGAGACTGTGACTTGGAGTTAGGAGGACAAGTGACTTCTTGGGGCTTAAAGACTGTGAAAGATAGAAGAAGTACTGTCTTAGTTCCACTGCTGTAACAAAATATGATAAACTGGGCAACTTATAAGAAACAGACACTTATAAGAAACAGACATTTATTTCTCAGAGGCCTGCAGGCTGGAAGTTTGAGATCAGGGTGGGTACGGTCAGGTTCTGGGGACTGCCCTCTTCTGGGTTGCAGAGGCTGTCTCTCCTGTTCCCTTGGAAAGAGAAGAAGCTAGGTCTCTGGCTTCTTTTTATTTTTTTATTTTTTATTTTTTGACTGTTTTTTTTTTTTAATTTTATTTTATTTTTAAATTTTACATAATCTGGCTTATTTTTATATGAATGCTAATACTATTTTTGAAGGATTCACCCTCATCATCTACGTCTCAAATCTGCGACCTCCAAATACCATCACAGAGGGGATTACAGTTCACCATATAAATTTGTCTGGAGAATCCCATGGAAAGAGGAGGCTGGAGGGTGACAGTCCATAGGGTTGCACAGAGTCAGACACAACTGAAGTGAGTCAGCACAGCTTATGTTTCTAAGTCAGTTTTCATGCTAGAATGTACAGCTCATGAAAGAATGGGGCTTGTCTAATTTGTTCATTTTGCATCCCTGTGCCTAGCAGAGAGTTTGGCACCTGAAATTATTCAGTAAGTAGTTGAAACAGAAAGGCATGAAGAGGGTAGGGTGGGGAGAAAGAAGAGAAGGAAGGAATGAGTTAATAAAGAGAAAGGGAAAAGCTTGCCACAACTTACAGAGAAGATGTGGAAACACCAAGAAGGCAATCCAGTTTGATTTCCAGCCTGTCTTCCTTCTGTCTATTTTTGTGGTAGGAAGAACACCACTGTAACCTCACGTGTGATTTTTGTTGTTTTTACTGAGATTCACTGAAGACTCAAATTCACGTCATTTCCAAGTCTCATGCTATACCTTAAGTGTCTAGCCAATGCAGTGCTATTCTGGTCCTTACAAAAATGAACCTTGAGACTTATAAACTCTTGCTCAGATTCAGTTCTAGATTAGATGTTGAGATGGAAAGGTTCAGGGAACCATTGCAGCCATTGCAGAAGAAAGGATGGTTATTAATATATCTTCCTATTCTGGAGATCACTGTGATAGTAATAAAAATAATAATAGTAATAAAAGGGAAAATATTATTGTGTTTCTAAACCATAGTGAATAAGGAAGAATTTCTGTCTCCAATTTGCAGTTGACAGAACTGTATTTCAGAGAAAGTAAGGTAAAATGTCTTCCCTATCCTTACATCAAACTGTCTGTCAAATTATAAACAATAGGAAGAGTAAAAACAAGACTATAAACAACCACCACCTCATTTATTGAACACGTATTGTGTTCTCGGCAGTGTGCTAATTGGGTTTGCATGCATTATCAAATTTAATTTAATTTATGTCACACAATATTTTGAGGTAGGTACTAAATGTCATCTCCATGTTACTGATGAGAGAACAGAGGATCAGAACTGATATTAATACATTTATTGCACAAGGTGTTTGAAGCAAGGCTTTAGGTGAGTCTCTCTGATTGCAAGATCCAATTTTTCACTTTCTCCTGTAACCCCACCTGACTTCCATGCATTGTGTCTTGTTCCCGGGGCTGCTCTTGGTATAGAAATGGACCCATAGAACTTGGAATCGAGCCCAGGTCTCCTTTATACATGGACACAGGAAACAATTTGATGTCAGATAAGATGTGAGGCAGTAGTAATTGTAAAATGAAGTGTCATTTTTGTGAATAGCTTCAAAAGGCTGAAAATAGCTTATTTTGTATTCTATAAATGTTTTCTCTCTCTCTTTTTTTTTTTTGTTTTCCTCTCTCTGCCACCCCCTATACCATATGTTTGCTTGTAACATTTTGGGCACAGACAGGGAAAAATGTGGCATTTATTTAAAAAGCTACTAATTTGAGGACAGCAGTGAGAAAACAGTTGCAGACCATCCTAAGTGACTGAAGATGGAACATCTAAATAAAATGCAAGGCAAGTGAATAGTAAATGCTTGATTATCTGAAGAAATCAGGGTAAAGTTGCAGGACAGTGTGCACGTTGCTCCAGGCAATCAAGACTAAGAAAAATGACCAGTTGCAAAATAAACCAAGTTAATTCATTGACCTTTTTTTGAGACTCAGACCATCTTTCTTTATTGGATACAAATAGCATTTGTCTCAGTGGAACCTGTAAAAATGAGCTAAGACAAAAGTACTCCTTGGAAAAAAATAATACGTATAACGAATGGTTCTCTTTTATAAAAATCAAGGATAATACATAGACTCTTCATGGAATACCTTTATGGAATTGAATCATTGTTATAACTTCTGAACCAAAGTGATAAACTGCAAACATACAAGATCTCTTTTTTAAAAATATCAGGATTACATAAATTATCATTTCCACTGCCTTGAGGACTGGCTAAAGAATTTTCCTGTGCAGACCTTTGAGAAGAAACATTCAGATAAACTCAAGCTGTCCAACAATGCTAGGATATACATTGATGAATGAGAATCTCTTTGTAATTCACATTAAATGATACCTAGTCAACATCTACACTCTAATATTAAAGTCATATGCTAGCCATTGAGCGTGCAGTGTTGTATATGATAAATCCTAAAAGAGATATATGTTGTTGCTGTTGTTTAGTCACTAAGGCATGTCTGTCTCTTTGTGACTCCATGGACTGCCACCTACCCAGGCCCCTCTGGGATGGGATTCTTCAGGCAACAATAGTGGATTGGCTTACCATTTCCTTTTTCAGGGGATCTTCCTGACCTAGGGATGGAACCCATGTAGCCTGCTTGGCAGGTGGATTCTCTACCACCGAGCCATCTAGGAAGCCAAAATATGTGGGCAATCAGAACAGTGTGATAACATAGGATCCTCTCCAGAATTCTTTTTTTTTTTTTGTAATTTATTTATATTTTATTGAAGGATAATTTCTTTACAGAATTTTGCTGTTTTCTGTCAAACCGCAACATGAATCAGCCATAGGTATACATATATCCCCTTCCTTTTGAATCTCCCTCCCATCTCCCTTCCCATCCCACCCCTCTAGATTAATACAGAGCTCCTGCTTGAGTTCCCTGAGCCATACAGCAAATTCCCGTTGGCTATTTATTTTACATATGGTAATGTAAGTTTCCATGTTCCTCTTTCCATATATCTCACCCTCTCCTCCCCTCTCCCCATGTCCGTAAGTCTATTCTCTATGTCTATTTCTCCATTGCTGCCCTGTAAGTAAATTCTTCAGTAACATTTTTCTAAATTCTGTATATATGTGTTAGAATACAGTATTTATCTTTCTCTTTTTGACTCACTTCACTCTGTATAATAGGTTCTAGGTTCATCCACCTCATTAGAACTAACTCAAACATGCTCCTTTTTATGGCTGAGTAATATTCCATTGTGTATATATACCACAACTTCTTTGTCCATTCATCTGTTGATGGACATCTAGGTTGCTTCCATGTTCTAGCTGTTGTAAACAGTGCTGCAGTGAACAATGGGATACGTGTGTCTCTCTCAATTTTTGTTTCCTCAGGGTATATGCTTATGAGTGGGATTGCTGGGTCATATGGTGGTTTTATTCCTAGTTTTTAAAAGAATCTCCATACCATCTTCCATAGTGGCTGTATCAATTTACATTCCCACTAACAGTGCAAAAGTGTTCCCTTTTCTCCACACCCTCTCCAGCATTTATTGTTTGTAGACTTCTTGATGAGGGCCATTCTGACCCGTGTAAGGTGATAGCTCATTGTAGCTTTGATTTGCTTTTCTCTAACAATGAGCAATGTTGAGCATCTTTCATGTGTTTGTTAGCCATGTGAATGTCTTCTTTGGAGAAATGTCTGTTTAGGTCTTTTTGCCACTTTTTGACTGAGTTGTTTGTTTTTCTGGTATTGAGTTGTATGAGCTGCTTGTATATTTTGGAAATTAATCCTTTGACAGTTGTTCATTTGCTATTTTTTTCTCCCATTCTGAGGGTTGTCTTTTCACCTTGCTTATAGTTTCCTTTGCTGTGCAAAAGTTGTTTTTTTTTTTTTTAATCAGGTCCCACTTGTTTACTTTTGTTTTTATTTCTGTTACTCTAGCAAGTGTGTCATAGAGGATCTTGCTTTCATTTATGTCATTGAGTGTTCTGCCTATATTTTCTTCTAAGAGTTTTATAGTTTATGGCCTTACATTTAGGTCTTTAATCCATTTTGAGTTTATCTTTGTGTATGGTATTAGGAAATGTTCTAATTTCATTCTTTTACATGGAGCTGTCCAGTTTTCCCAGCACCATTTATTGAAGAGGCTGTCTTTGCCCTGTTGTATATTCTTGCCTCCTTTGTCAAAAATAAGGTACCCATAGGTGCATGGGTTTATTTCTGGGCTCTCTATCTTGTTCCATTGGTCTGTATTTCTGTTTTTGTGCCAGTACCATACTGTCTTGATGACTGTAGCTTTGTAATATAACCTGAAGTCAGGAAGCTTGATTTCTCCAACTCCATTCTTCTTTCTCTAGACTGCTTTGGCTATTCAGGGTCTTTTGTGTTTCCATATGAACTGTGAATTTTTTTGTTCTAGTTTTGTGAAAAATGCTATTGGTAATTTGATAGGGATTGCATTGAATCTGTAGATTGCATTTGGTAGTATAGTCATTGTTACAATATTGATTCTTCCTACCCAGGAATGTGCAATATCTCTCCATCTGTTTATGTCATTTTATTTATGTCTTTTATTTCTTTCATTGGTGTCTTATAATTTTTTATGTACAGTTCTTTTGTCTCCTTAGATAAGTTTATTCCTAGCTATTTAATTATTTTTGTTGCAATGGTGAATGGGATTGATTCCTTAATTGCTGTTTCTGATTTTTCACTGTTAGTATATAGAAATGCAAGTGATTTCTGTGTATTGATTTTGTATCCTGTAACTGCTAAATTCACTGATTAGCTCTAGTAATTTTCTGATACATCTTTAGGGTTTTCTAGGTACAGTATCCGGAGAAGGCAATGGCACCCTACTCCAGTACTCTTGCTTGGAAAATCCTATGGGTGGAGGAGCCTGGTAGGCTGCAGTCCATGGGGCCGCGAAGAGTTGAACACGACTGAGTGACTTCACTTTCACTTTTCACTTTCATGCATTGGAGAAGGAAATGGCAACCCACTCCAGTGTTCTTGCCTGGAGAATCCCAGGGATGGGGGAGCCTGGTGGGCTGCCATCTAGGGGGTCGCACAGAGTCGGACACGACTGAAGCGACTTAGCAGCAGCAGCAGCAGGTACAGTATCATGTAATCTGCAAACAGTGAGAGCTTTACTTCTTCTTTTTTGATCTGGATTCCTTTTATTTCTTTTTCTTCTCTTATTGCTATAGCTAGGACTTCCAGAACTGTTGAATAATTGTGGTGAAAGTGGACACCCTTGTCTTGTTCCTGATCTAAGGGGGAATGCTTTCAGTTTTTCACCATTGAGAATAAAGTTTGCTTAGGCTTATTGTATATGGCCTTTACTATGTTGAGGTTAGTTCCTTCTATGATGATTTTTTGAAGAGTTTTAATCATAAGTGAAAGTGAAGTTGCTCAGTCGTGTCCGACTCTTTGAGACCCCATGGACTGTAGCCTACCAGGCTCCTCTGTCCATGGGATTTTCCAGGCAATTGTACTGGAGTGGATTGCCATTTCCTTCTCCAATCATAAGTAGGTGTTAAATTTTGTCAAAGGCTTTTTCCTGCATCTCTTCAGGTAATCATATGGTTTTTATCTTTCAATTTATTAATATTGTGTATCACATTGATTGATTTGTGTATATTGAAGAATCCTTGTATCCCTGGAATAAACCCAACTTGATCATGGTGTATGAGCTTTTTGATGCGCTGTTGAATTCTGTTTGCTAAAACTTTGTGGAGGCTTTTTGCACCTATGTTCATCAGTAATATTGGCCTGTAGTTTTCTTTTTTTGTGTCTGATTTTTTTTCTTTTTCTTTGTCTGGTTTTGGTATCAGGGTGATGGTGGCCTTGTAGAAAGAGTTTGGAATTTTTCTTTCCTCTGAAATTTTTAGAAAGAGTTTTAGAAGGACAGGCATTATCTCTTTGAAACGTTTGATAGAATTCTCCTGTGAAGCCAACTGGTCCTGGGCTTTTGTTTTTTTGGGAGATTTTTGATCACAGCTTCAATTCAGTGCTTGTAATTGTGTTGTTCATAATTTCTATTTCTTCCTGGTTCATTCTTGGAAGATTTAACTTTTCTAAGAATCTGTCCATTTCTTCCGATTATGACTAATAGAGTTTTGCCAAGAAAATGCACTGGTCATAACAAACACCCTCTTCCAACAACACAAGAGAAGACTCTATACATGGACATCACCAGATGGTCAACACCGAAATCAGATTGATTATATTCTTTGCAGCCAAAGATGGAGAAGCTCTACACGGTCAGCAAAAACAAGACCAGGAGCTGACTGTGGCTCAGACCATGAACTCCTTATTGCCAAATTCAGACTTAAATTGAAGAAAGTACGGAAAACCACTAGACCATTCAGGTATGACCTAAATCAAATCCCTTATGATTATAAGTAGAAGTGAGAAATAGATTTAAGGGCCTAGATCTGATAGATAGAGTGCCTGATGAACTATGGAATGAGGTTCGTGACATTGTACAGGAGACAGGGATCAAGACCATTCCCATAGAAAAGAAATGCAAAAAAGCAAAATGGCTGTCTGGGGAGGCCTTACAAATAGCTGTGAAAAGAAGAGAAGTGAAAAGCAAAGGAGAAAAGGAAAGATATAAGCATCTGAATGCAGAGTTCCAAAGAATAGCAAGAAGAGATAAGAAAGCCTTCCTCAGTGATCAATGCAAAGAAATAGAGGAAAACAACAGAATGGGAAAGACTAGGGATCTCTTCAAGAAAATCAGAGATACCAAAGGAATATTTCATGCAAAGATGAGCTTGATAAAGGACAGAAATGGTATGGACCTGACAGAAGCAGAAGATATTAAGAAGAGATGGCAAGAATACACAGAAGAACTGTACAAAAAAGATCTTCACAACCCAGATAATCATGATGGTGTGATCACTGACCTAGAGCCAGACATCCTGGAATGTGAAGTCAAGTGGACCTTAGAAAGCATCACTACGAACAAAACTAGTGGAGGTGATGGAATTCCAGTTGAGCTATTCCAAATCCTGAAAGATGATGCTGTGAAAGTGCTGCACTCAATATGCCAGCAGATTTGGAAAACTCAGCAGCGGCCACAGGACTGGAAAAGGTCAGTTTTCATTCCAATCCCAAAGAAAGGCAATGCTAAAGAATGCTCAAACTACCGCACAATTGCACTCATCTCACATGCTAGTAAAGTAATGCTCAAAATTCTCCAAGCCAGGCTTCAGCAATATGTGAACCATGAACTTCCTGATGTTCAAGCTGGTTTTAGAAAAGGCAGAGGAACCAGAGATCAAATTGCCAACATACGCCGGATAATAGAAAAAGCTAGAGAGTTCCAGAAAAACATCTATTTCTGCTTTATTGAATATGCCAAAGCCTTTGACTGTGTGGATCACAATAAACTGTGGAAAATTCTTCAAGAAATGGGAATACCAGACCACCTGACCTGCCTCTTGAGAAATTTGTATGCAGGTCAGGAAGCACCAGTTAGAACTGGACATGGAACAACAGACTGGTTCCAAATAGGAAAAGGAGTTCGTCAAGGCTGTATATTGTCACCCTGTTTATTTAACTTCTATGCAGAGTACATCATGAGAAACGCTGGACTGGAGGAAACACAAGCTGGAATCCAGATTGCCGGGAGAAATATCAATAACCTCAGATATGCAGATGATACCACCCTTATGGCAGAAAGTGAAGAGGAACTCAAAAGCCTCTTGATGAAAGTGAAAGTGGAGAGTGAAAAAGTTGGCTTAAAGCTCAACATTCAGAAAACGAAGATCATGGCATCCGGTCCCACCACTTCATGGGAAATAGATGGGCAAACAGTGGAAACAGTGTCAGACTTTATTTTCTTGGGCTCCAAAATCACTACAGATGGTGAATGCAGCCATGAAATTGAAAGATGCTTACTCCTTGGAAGGAAAGTTATGACCAACCTAGATAGCATATTCAAAAGCAGAGACATTACTTTGCCAACAAAGGTTCGTCAGGTCAAGGCTATGGTTTTTCCTGTGGTCATGTATGGATGTGAGAGTTGGACTGTGAAGAAGACTGAGCACCGAAGAATTGATGCTTTTGAACTGTGGTGTTGGAGAAGACTCTTGAGAGTCCCTTGGACTGCAAGGAGATCCAACGAGTCCATTCTGAAGGAGATCAGCCCTGGGATTTCTTTGGAAGGAATGATGCTGAAGCTGCAACTCCAGTACTTTGGCCACCTCATGCGAAGACTTGACTCATTGGAAAAGACTCTGATGCTGGGAGGGATTGGGGGCAGGAGGAGAAGGGGCCGACAGCAGATGAGATGGCTGGATGGCATCACCGACTCGATGGACGTGAGTCTGAGTGAACTCCGGGAGTTGGTGATGTACAGGGAGGCCTGGCGTGCTGTGATTCATGGGGTCGCAAAGAGTCGGACACGATTGAGCGACTGATCTGATCTCATCTGATCTGGTCTATTTTGTTGCCATATAGTTGTTCATAATAGTCTCTTATAATCCTTTGTATTTCTGCATTGTCTGTTGTAACCTCTCCGTTTTCATATCTAATTTTGTTGATTTGTTTCTTCTCTCTTTTTTCCTTAATGAGTCTGGCTAAGGGTTTGTCAATTTTGTTTATCTTCTCAAAGAACCAGCTTTTAGTTTTATTAATCTTTACTATTGTTTATTTCATTTCTTTTTCATTTATTTCTGCTCAGGTCTTTATGATTTCTTTCCTTCTTCTAATTTTTGGAGTTTCTTCTTCTTTTTCCAGTTACTTTAGGCGTAAAGTTAGGTTTTCTATTCAATGTTTTTCTTGTTTCTTGAGATAGGATTGTATTGCTATAAACTTCCCTCTTAGAACTGCTTTTGCTGCATCCCATAGGTTTTGAGTTGTTGTGTTTTCATTGTACTTTGTTTCTAGAAATTTTTTGATTTCCTTTTTGATTTCTTCAGTAACCTGTTGGTTATTTAGAAATGTGTTGTTTAATCTCCATGTGTTTGTGTTTCTTATAGTTTTTTTCTTGTAATTGATATCTAGTTTCCATAGCACTGTGGTTGGAGAAGATGCTTGATACAATTTCAGTTTTCTTAAATTTACTGAGGTTTGATTTGTGACTCAAGATGTGTTCTATCCTGGAGAATGTTCCATGTGCACTTGAAAAGAAGGTGTATTCTTCTGCATTTGGATGGAATGTCCATCCAATTGATATCCAAGATATCAATGAGATCCATCTCGTCTAATGTATCATTTCAGACTTGCATGTCCTTATTAATTTTCTGTTTTGATGATCTGCCCATTGGTGTGAGTGGGGTGTTAAAGCCTCCTACTATTATTGTGTTATTGTCAATTTCTCCTTTTATGTCTGTTAGTGTTTGTCTTATGTAGTGAGGTTCTCCTATGTTGGGTGCATAGATATTTATAATTGTTATGTCTTCCCCTTGGATTGATCCCTTGATCATTATGTAGTGTCCTTCCTTATCTCCTGTAATCTTCTTTATTTTAAGGTCTGTTTTGTCTGATATGAGGATTGCTACTCCAGCTTTCTTTTGCCTTCCATTTGGATGGAATATATTTTCCCATCCTCTCACTTTCCAGAATTCTTGAGATGGGGATGCTGAGGAGCCCAGTGAGGCATCTAGTGTTGAAAGAGGAGATTAAAGGAGCCTTTTAACAGTAGCATTGGGCCTAGGACTGTCGTACAGACTGCAGTAAGTTAGAAAGTAAAAAACAAATATCATACATTAATGTTGAATATATGGAAAATAACTTAGAAAAATGGTACAGATGAGCCTATTTGCAGGGCAGGAATAGAAACACAGATGTAGGGAACAGATGTGTGGACACAGTGGTGGGGATGAGGAGGCAGGATGAACTGGGAGGTTATGATTGACATATATACACTACCATGTATAAAATGGGAATGGGCTTCCCTAATAACTCAGGTGGTAATGAATCTGCTTGCAATGCAGCAGACCCCAGTTTGATTCCTAGGTTGGGAAGATCCCCTGGAGAAGGGATAGGCTACCCACTCCAGTATTCTTAGGCTTCCCTTGTGGCTCAGCTGGTAAAGGATTCACCTGCAGTGTGGGAGACCTGGGTTCAACTCCTTGGTTGGGAAGATCCTCTGAAGAAGGGAAAGGCTACCCACTCCAATACTGTGGCCTGGAGAATTCCATGGACTGTATAGTCCATGGGGTCGCAAAGAGTGGAACATAACTGAGCGACTTTCCCTTTCCCTTTCAATAACTTTCACATGTATAAAAGAGATAGCTAGTGGGGAGCTGTTTTTTGGCACAGGGAACTCAGCTAGGTGCTCTGTGGTGACCCAGAGGGGTGCGATGGGGTGTGGGAGGGGGGTCTAAAAGGGAAGGGATATATGTATACATATAGCTGATTCATTTCATTGTACAGGAGAGACAAACACAATATTATAACCCAATTATACCCTGATTAGAAAAAGGTTACCAACAAAGACCTACTGTATAAGCACAGGGAACTCTGCTCAATATGCTGAAATAACCTAAATGGGAAAAGAGTTTGAAAAGGGATAGATACATTTATATGTATAACTGATCACTTTGTTATATACCTGAAACTAATACAACATTGCTAACCAACTATGCTCTAATATAAAATAAAAATTTAAAAAATAGGTAGTTATACTAAAGGCTGTGTGTCCTGAAAACCTGTTTCCACTAACAGGTAATTGTTCCAGGGTAGGGGAGACTATTAAATAAGGCCTTTTAGCATGAAGAAATCAACAGGATATGTGGTGCAGGGGGAAAAAATATATATGGAGGTGATACTGAAAAATTCAATAGTTTTCAATTCCTCAATCATATCAGAAGATTTTTACTTTAAGAGATGTTTCTATATGAGATAAACTTAGGCACTAATTTATGGATCCAAACTCCTATTAATTTTTTTGCATGACTTTGTTTTTGGATGAGTGCCATCACCTCTTGGGACTAAGTATCCAATTTTTAAGACTACTGATTGTAATACTGTTTCTAGTCATTCATGAAATTGGGGGAAAAGCATATACTCCATGCTTGGCTTTTGACATTCACAAATTTAGACTATCTTGAATATTATTTTTATATTTTTATTTGTGTTGAATCAAACAAAAGAATGGTAGAGAGAAAAGTACTTGAGCATCATTAAGTACAAGACACTGGTTTCCATTGAAATCTCAGGATTTGGAGTTGGAAGTCTGACTGCAAGGTGGGAGTGACACGGAGAAAGGGGAAGCTGGCTTAACCAATTGTCTGAGACAGTTTCATTGTAACTGATAAACCACTACTCCCTAAGTGCTGATCAAAACCTAGGGTATCTGCATCCACCACACAGCTGACTCACTGTGAAAACTGCAGAACAACCCAGATCAGGTCCTCCCAGGAAGTGGGTGGCCCATGGGGGTTAGGAGCAGGTACATCTTCTTCTATTACATGTGGAATCTCTTCTAAGCCCTCTGGAAGGAGAACAGGGGTTCTCCCCAGAGAACTCAGGTGTGAAACCAACAGACAAAAAGACATGGGAAGGAGCCAAAAGATGCTGTTCTTACTGTGGGGATAGTCTCCTAATGCACTCTTTATCCAATTTATATTTTCTTTACACACTGAGGGGCGTAGATATCCACGATTTTTAAGGAAAGAATACAAGCAGAGAGACATCCCTTTCAAGATCCCCAACTACACACACACACACACACACACACACACACACATGCAGATACAAAGGCAGATCAACTCAAGATGGGGGCAAATATCAGTGTGTGAGTCTATGCTCATTTTAGGCCAAAAGAGTATATAGAGAAAGACAGTTCTTTTCTCATATTCCTTACAGTTCAGGTAGGAGAACCACCAAGAGACGCTGAATAAAATCATAAGCAGCAACAAACTAGGTATCACTGTCTTGCACTCTTGATGAATCCCTACCCCATATGAAGCAGCTATTTTAAGATATCTTATTAAAGATCAGGATTATGAATAAGTGTTTTGCACATATAGCACAAAATAAATATTTGTTGAGAAAATTAATAAGTGAATGAATTAGTGAGAATGAGAATCTTAGACACTAAGTCATGTCTGACTTTATGACCCCATAATTATATAGCCCTCCAGGCTCCTCTGTCAATGGGATTTTCCAGGTGAAGAATACTGGAGTGGGTTGTCATTTTCTTCTCCAGGGGATCTTCCTGACCCAGGGATCGAACCTGTGTCTTCTGTATTGACAGGTGGATTCTTTACCACTGAACCATCAGGGAAGCAATGCCAACTGTCCCTGTATTTAAACCATGCTGTGCTGTTTAGTTCCAACTCAGTGATGGTACAATGATGACAAAATTTCACTTTAAGTAGCTAATCGATTAATATCCTAATCTGCTCAGTATTTAGAAATAGTATTCCCAACAAATGCTGTCCCCTCCATAGCCTTGGTGATGATTAAATTTCCATATCCCAGTGAGTATATCAGCTGGCTGCTTGTACACACTGACTTAAGCATTTATTTCTCTGCTTAGAGTCTCTTGTGAGAGGTAAGGTAGGTTAAGTAAGTATGGTGGTCACATTAATTGTTTTATGATTACTAAAAAATAATCTCTCTACCCAGACCCACCCCCCACAACCCACCCCAGATCAATTATATATACCTGAGTAAGCTGAAAAAAGTATGATTGTCATATTACTTACACCTTGGAACAGTCTTAAGCCTATAGGGAGCTGTCCAGTGCTAACGATAGCTAGAGTCAAAGTGTTATATTTCTAGAGAAACCCAAGTCTTTGGAGGTTCATGGTGAACAGAAAGACTGAACCACATGCCATGTAGCAGCTGCTGCCACACTGGGCTGCTTTGGGATGGGTTTAGGTGGAAGCAAAAGCAAATTTCCACCCCCATGACACATATCCAACCTTAGTAGACCAGCTAGAATCAGGAATTTTCCCCAGCTTACTATGAATCATGTCCCTGCAGAATTAAATTGTAGTTTCTATTTCTATGATATTTCCCTCCTTTGAACTATAGCTCTGAGTTTCATTTGGACTAGTTCAAAATGACTTAGGGAGGAAGGGCAAAGATGTGCTTTCATTGATTTTATGGAAAAGCAATATGTATGTAAGACTATCAAATATTAACCATCAAATATCAAATATCAAATATTCAAAAAATGCACACACACACACACACACACACACATATTCCTTTGGTGTTTTTGGTTAAGGATAGCAGGTTTTGTTTGTATAGTTCCAGCCCCACTGTACTCTAGCCTTTCAGTCTAACTCTGCATCCCCAGCACTTAAGACTATATTAAACATATCACTGATGCCCAGTAATTGTTTTAAAATATTGTAGCAAATATGACTTAAGCTATAGCTCCCCAGAGAAGGATTATCTAATATTCAATTTTTCTAGTGTGGAAAACAGAGTATTAAACACCATAAAATGTTAACTGTGATTTTATATACATATGATTTTGGAAAGCTCAGAAAAGAGTGTTACTTTATATTGGGCACCATTCTCCTTAAGGCAACTGAGATAGGTCTAGTGCACAGATAGGAATCTACTGAAAGGCTGGATTAGAAGAAATATATAAATATTTCATCAGAATAGTCCTGTGAGATAATTTCCTCTGGACTTAAGCATGAAAGACAACAAATTTTCTTCCTAAGAAAAACTATCCCCCAGACGGATTTCAAGCGTAAGTACAGGGAATCCTGTCTAGTTCTTACTGCCACCTACATGCCTTGCACTGTGCTCACCTTGTGATAGTTGTTCAAGAAACATGTTATAAATGAACCAGTAAACATGGACAATTACATCACAGATGAGTGTGGTTAGAAAATGGGCTTCCTCAGAGAGACTTACGGCTGTCAATTTCAGATTCCAGGGAATTCTGAATTTGAAAAATGGGTGCTTCTACAAGTTCAGAGTATATCTTGGAATTCTCATATGCAATATGTATTAGCGTCTGATCATTCGATCATGTGGGACCATTTGATGTGACATGGCTTATGACAGACAGATCGGGGACACAAGGATGTGCCCATAGACGCTGCATAAGAACAGCCCATAGCACCATTGTGTCCACTTGTGTCTCCTTTTGAAGAAGCAGTGAGGTCTTATGGCAGTGGCACATGACACTACATTCTATTCTGCTTATAAAATCAAAGGGAAGGAAGGTCCTGTTTATTGATCAGCTACTGTATGACATTTCTTTTAAATTTCTTAGTGACCATGTGAAGTGAGTTCTGAGATCCTCACTTTACATAAAGGAAATATAAGCTCCAGGTGAGTGAATCTCTGGAGGCTGCCCAGGTAGTAAAAGTCAGAGCTGGTTTCCTGACCACATCTGTCTGATTTAAAGCTCTGCTATATTAGGCTTTTTATGTCCTAATAGAGAGGACTGGGGGTTGGGAGGGTGGGGCAGGAAAGACAACAACACTGAAAACTCAATGAGTCCAAAAACTAAAACAGAAAAAAAAAAAAAAAAAGGAAAAGACTCTAAGCATTTTAATGCGCTCATTTATATTAATGTTTTGTTTTTCTTTTTCAATTCGGTAAATAGATATTTATTGATCACCTCCACTCTCAGGGACAAAATGATGAATGGAGTAAACATGGCCCTGATGTCCCGGAGCTTACAGAACAACTAGAGAGATTGTAACATTAATAATTATGTTAAAATACATCAATTAAATGTTTTCTTCTTTATTGTCCCAAGTGCCATGAAGAAAAGATGTAAGGGAATGAGATAGTTAACTTATTATGATGGTGGTTGTTATTTGAAGGGTTAGATTGAATTTCAAGAAAATAAAGTGGAAAAACTGAATAACATTCTTGAATAATGAGAATAATTGGTTCAGATAAATATGGATGATTCAGGAGTATAGGATAAGGGAGTTGAAAATAGACCTACTTGCAAAGAATAATCAGTCTCAAGAGAATTAATTCTTCATTTTTCAAAAACTGAAGGACTTTCCACTTGGGGTGAAATTCTGATTCATAAAAAATTTGGAGAGTAAGTAGTGGTCTACAAGCTTATATTTATTCCCTTAAGTTGGATGATGTCATGGTTGTAATATGGAAATAAATGCTTATTTCTACCCATACAGGTTTAATCAATATTTATAGATCAAATATAGTTTTCAAACTCTTATGTGCTGGGCACTCTGTGTAGAGGAAGTGGAAAAGATCAAGTTTTGTGTTCTCCTAGGCAGAAACTATACAAAAAAGATCTTCATGACCCAGATAATCACAATGGTGTAATCACTCACCTAGAGCCAGAAATCCTGGAATGCAAAGTCAAGTGAGCCTTAGAAAGCTTCACTATGGACAAAGCTAGTGGAGGTGATGGAATTTCAGTTGCGCTATTTCAAATCCTGAAAGATGATGCTGTGAAAGTGCTGCACTCAATATGTCAGCTGCTGCTGCTGCCGCTGCTAAGTCGCTTCAGTCGTGTCCAACTCTGTGTGACCCCAGAGATGGCAGCCCACCAGGTCCCGCCGTCCTTGGGATTCTCCAGGCAAGAATACGGGAGTGGGTTGCCAGTTCCTTCTCCAATGCATGAAAGTAAAAAGTGAAAGTGAAGTCTCTCAGTCATGTCTGACTCTTCACGACCCCATGGACTGCAGCCTACCAGGTGCCTCCGTCCATGGGATTCCCCAGGCAAAGTGGCCACAGGACTGGAAAAAGTCAGGTTTTATTCCAATCCCAAAGAAAGGCAATACCAAAGAATGCTCAAACCATCACACAATTGCACTCATCTCACACGCTAGTAAAGTAATGCTCAAAATCCTCCAAGCCAGGCTTCAACAGTACATGAACGGTGAACTTCCACATGTTCAAGCTGGTTTTAGAAAAGCAGAGGAACCAGAGATCAAATTGCCAACATCCGTTGGATCATCGAAAAAAGCAAGGGAGTTCCAGAAAAACATCTATTTCTGCTTTATTGACTATGCCAAAGCCTTTGAATGTGTGGATCATGAAAAACTGTAGAAAATTCCTCAAGAGATGCGAATACCAGACCACCTGACCTGCCTCTTGAGAAATCTGTATGCAGGTCAAGAAGCAACAGATAGAACTGGACATGGAACAACAGACTGGTTCCAAATAGGGAAAGGAGTACATCAAGGCCATATACTGTCCCTCTGCTTATTTAACTTACATGCAGAGAACATCATGAGAAACGCTGAGCTGGATGAAGCACAAGCTGGAATCAAGATTGCTGGGAGAAATATCAATAACCTCAGATATGCACATGACACCACCCTTAAGGCAGAAAGTGAAGAGGAACTAAAAAGCCTCTTGATGAAAGTGAAAGAGGAGAGTGAAAATGTTGGCTTAAAGCTCAACATTCAGAAAACGAAGATCATTCCATCTGGTCCCATCACTTCATGGGAAATAGATGGGGAAACAGTGGCTGACTTTATTTGCGGAGGGGGGGTTCCAAAATCACTGAAGATGGTAACTGCAGCCATGAAATTAAAAGATACTTGCTTCTTGGAAGAAAAGTTATGACTAACCTAGATAGCATATTCAAAAGCAGAGACATTACTTTGCCAACAAAGGTCCGTCTAGTCAAAGCTATGGTTTTTCTAGTAGTCATGTATGTATGTGAGAGTTGGAATATAAAGAAATCTGAGCCCCAAAGAATTGATGCTTTTGAACTGTGGTGTTGGAGAAGACTCTTGAGAGTCCCTTGGATTGCATGGGAATCCAACCAGTCCATCCTAAAGGAAATCAGTCCTAAATATTCATTGGAAGGACTGATACTGAAGCTGAAACTCTAATACTTTAGCCACCTAATGAGAAGAATTGACTCATTGGAAAAGACCTTGATGCTGGGAAAGCTTGAAGGCAGGAGGAGAAGGGGATGACAGAGGATGAGATGGTTGAATGGCATCACCGACTCAATGGACATGAGTTTGAGTAAACTCCGGGAGTTGGTGATGGATAGGGAGGCCTGGTGTGCTGGAGTCCATGGGGCCGCAAAGAGTTGGACACGACTGAGGGACTGAACTGAACTGAGGCAGGGACTAAGGAGCATGTGGGTCTATAAATAGAGTAAAGCAAAAAAAAAAAAAAAAATGAATTTAAGAATCATACTAAAGTCACATTACGATTTGTGATTATGTGTAATTTCCCATTCAGAATCTTAAATGCGATTATTTTACAATGAGCCAGGCTGTTTTATATGACCATGAGGAGCAGAAATATGGAACAGTAAATTAGTCATTTTAGTGTTCATAAGGTTAACAGGATTGCACTGGTTAGTAAATGCAAGCATAGACATAATTAGATAGATATTTTTTTTTTATATCTGGAGAGTTTCTTTAAAAGTAGTTTCCATGTGCGGTAAAATTTTATTGTGTGTGACAGAGTACTGTTGGAACTTTGCTTTCCATCCCATTAACTTTAATCATGTTGCTGTGGTATTATCTATCTTAAAAGCTACCTTTGCACTCTGACACCTGTGGATCTCTTTAAAGAAAAGAATTGAGATCACCTCATTCTGCTGTTTAATTACAAATTCATCCATGAGCTATCAAATGAAAATAATAATGTCTATATTTACATGATGAAACAAAATGCAGACTCGATTCCTTCCCTCTCATTCTCAGCAGAGTATAGATTAGCAACCCCAGACACAAATGGTAAGAACAGAAAATGCTTGCTATGTAATAGGTCTTGGATAATAAAGCTAAAACATTTAGTGATTTCAAAGAACTGGCATTAAATCTCACTGGTCCTCAGTCCTCCTACAAAACCAGCTCATGGAAAGAAGTAACTTCATAATGTTCTTGTTCTCATAGGGTTAACTTTGCTTTCTCTATGATTTGAGTCAGGTCCATTGAGTTTTAGTTGAGTAGAGTTTTTAACAATCGTGTTCTACTAGCTTCACAAAATCATATTTGAAAAATCTTTCGCTTTTGCGGTAACTGAACAAGAATTGTTAATAATTGGGTCCTAAGAGAATGCTTCCAAGTGTGGTACTTTTTCTCACTCTGTGTATCCCTATCTGCCATGATTTCACACTAGTTGGAAAGAAGTCACCCCAGCCTCCTGATTTCATAATAGCTGGAAGGAAGTTGCCCCACCCTCCTGATTTTACAATAGCTGGAAGGATGTTGCATACTCTCCTGATTTCACAATAGCTGGAAGGAAGTCACCCCAACCTCCCACCACATTCCATTTTATATTCACCAGGTCTCCCAAATTGCAGTTGCAAAATATTAGAATTGTCATAATGGTATCTATTCTGAAATGACATCACTTTCTATCACATTTGAAAATAGATATGGGGAAAAACAATGTTTGTCTTATTTACATTTCGTATGAACTCTAAAGTAATATACCTCCTACACTCTGGAAAACAGTTTTTGAAGACTGTCATCTAAAGCACCTGAAAAATATGCTGAAAGGAGGTGAAACAGACAAACAAAAGTTCTGTATTGCATATAAACAGTTATAACAAAGCTAAGCCTCTGTATCCCCATTGTGCTTCTCAGAGAAAAATTCCAACTGATGCCAGTATGAGATGGAATTTCAGAGGAGACAATATGGTATGGAAAGTTTTGAATGGGAACTTCAGAATAAGAAATAAGGGTTCAGTTCAGCTTCTGTCACCAACATTCTCAAGTTGATGACCATCATTAACACTTTCTGTCCCTAAGATTCTATTCTTTACATCTTAATTGTGGATGATCATAGCTACCTTTTAGAGCTCTTGCAAGGTTAAGATTGAGATAACATATTTAGTGTGTCCAGCACCTAATTTCCTCTTAACTACTTGAGTTCCCTTACCTGCCAAAGTTACAATCCCCACTGTAGAACATTAACCCAAATACTGCCCCCTTGAGTGAAAATTGTTAACAAGCCATTGGCTTGAAAAGGAATTTGGGTGGAAAACTGAGGTTTGTTCACATTTAATATATACCAAGACCTTCGTCTACCCATGTGTTCAGATTCCTGAGCAATCGAGGAGGGTGTGGAGTTTTCAGAGTCAGCCCCCATGCCCCCACCCCCCCACCCCCATTGCAGGTCCCAGTTTCTGCATTTCTGTTCCACTGTTTGAGGTTGGCACATTGACAGAAGGCTGTCTTTCCCCGTGCTGACTGCCAACACCTGTCTCTGAGTCAATTTGTCTGATTTTTCTGTGCAACTCATTCAATAAATGTCAGGTGCTGAATTTTTACATGTGCAATATTTATGTAACACTGAAAATAAGCACAACAGTAATTTGATCCTAAGGTATTCAGAATGCTTCACTGGCAGAAATTAATTGTACCACGCAGCTCCCTGTTAAGCAGAGCCATACTGCTCTGGCTCTTGAGCATTCCATGGTCAGAAGTGGGGAAAGTCAGTTTGAATTAGACCTCCATGCTTCTTCAGAGGAGGTGTGCGATAGTCCTTTACTTGTCTGTGGTTACTTTTATGTGGGGTTCCTCAGAGGCTTACATGGAAGAAAAGATTCATTCATGCATTGAGTCATTGAAAAATATGAAAAATGCACTGGGAGACCACTGCATGTCAGGTATTGTTCTAGGGGCTGGATTAACATCAGGAAACTAGGAAATCCCACTGGTTTATTGTCTGTCTGGTCCCCCTAGAATATGTGTGGAAGTGAAAGTTGCTCAGTCGTGTCCTACCCTTTGCAACGCCATGGACTGTAGCCTGCCAGACTCCTCTGTCCATGAAATTCTCCAGGCCAGAATATTGGAGCAGGTAGCCATTCCCTTTTCCAGGGGATCTTCCCAACCCAGGAATTGAACCCAGGTCTCCTGCATTGCAGGTGGATTCTTTACCATCTGAGCCACAGGCAGCGACTTTGATGGCTGAGTAAGGAAGAAAAGGACCAGTTTAGAATGGTTATCATGTTGGCTTCCCTGGTAGCTCAGATGGTAAAGAATCTGCCTGCCAACACAGGAGACCCCAGTTTGATCCCATGGTCAGGAAGATTCCCTGGAGAAGGGAATGGTAACCACTCTAGGATTCTCACCTGGGGAAATCCCATAGTCAGAGGAGTCTGACAGGGTGCAGTCCATGGGGTCACAAAGAGTTGGACACAACTGAGCAACTAATACACACATTACCCTGTGAAGGCTGGTCAGGGAAGCCTCACTAATAATTTGACGTTTGAGTAGAGATACCACAATGCTGTTTTTACAAATGAAGACAGCATCAAAGAGAGAAAGCCACTGGCCATGCTCCCATGACAGTGTGCGCCTGGGATACCATGGATGCTGGGGTGCCAAATGTGTGACTGTCCTTTTACAAGAAGGAGTCATGAAGATCACTCCTACCTGGTCTTAGGGTGTTTGTCAAGGTGCTGAGGGGACTGAACAGGAGGCTCGTATGTACAGTTTTAGAGTGAAAACAGGTTAGAACAAGAATATTTTTATAGAAAAGAGGATGCTTAATGCCTTAGAAAGTAAATTTGACAGAGAGGGTCAGGCTAGTTAGATGCTACAAGACCAAAAGCATGTACAGAAAACACATTTGGTGTGAAAAGTGTTATGACCAAGTGGTCCATAAAATGATAGCAAAGTGGAACTTCTCTGAGTGGTCCAGTGGTTAAGAGCCTACATTCCCAATTCAGGGGGCTGGGTTCAATCCCTGATCAGGGAACTAGATCCCACATATCCCAGCAAAGAATCCAAGTGCCACAACTAAGACCTAGTACAGCCAAATTAAAAAAAAAAAAATGATAACAAAGTTCACAAATGGGAGAGGGTAGATTTGTATTTTATTAATAGCAGGCAATCGATCATGCTTGCCTCATTGTTTTGACTGGGAACTACTCCAGACAAGACAGCTGCCTGTATACCTCTAACCCTTGGTGCAGTGCCTGTTTCATTTGAGACGATCTCTCCATGGCCATTGACTTGAATGACATTAGCCAAACTTCTGGAAAGATGAAGAATTGGATAGGGTGGACCCTGGTGACATGGCTTTTTTCTCTTGCCCTGCTGGGGATGGGTGAAGAAATTAGAATTGTTTGGAGTGTTTTGAAAGAGTTAGAATAAATATAGAAGAGGCTTAGTGAAAGCCTCTAAGGAAGAAAGAAATGTTGATTTTAGTTATCTTCCTCCCAATTACCTCACATGAGCCTTCTTTGGAAGTTCACTGTATCCAAAATGGACCCCTAGAAGTTGCTCATATTAACAGATTGTTTGCATCCATGAAGATAGGCTTATGAAATTTTACTTGCCTCTTAACATATAAAACAACAAAAAAGGGTTTACACTTGGAAATGGATCAGGCAAATAACTATTGAAGGATTGCATGATAAGTTCAGAAAAGAATAGAACCATCTCCATGTCTTTGGAGCACTTTGGGGCCATTATTTGGAAATAATTGCTAGAAAAAGATAAAGGAAAAAATTACAGACTTAGTGGTCATAAATGCAACATGGCTTCTGTCTAGGACACAATATATTTGGTTTGTTCTATAGGTTTTCAGGAAATGTGTGTCTTTAACATGGATGGATGAAAAAAACACACTAACACTAGGCACATCAGTGCTAATGGTGAGAAATACTGGAATCTGAGTTAGAAAAGTCTGGATTCTGTCATCATTTACTAGTAGTGTGACCCTGGGTAAGTCACTTACTATGTTGTAGTACTTTGAAAGAGTAGGAAAAGTATGTCTTCAAGGCCACCTCACCCACACATCTTTGATTTAATCCCTTGCTCATCTTAGAAACAAAGAGCTGGTGGTCTTTATTTAATACAGAGAAATCATAATGATAGAGGGTAGGTGACGTGTTCAAAGGCAGCCAAAACATAAAGGTCAGAATTGAAGACAAATATATTCTTGTGTCCTCATACAAAAACGTTTTGTCTGTATCATGTGATTTCTCTTATGTACATGGCACTCATGTTCATGGGTAGAGTTTACTCCTAGAGATGGTATTTCATTTCTTATTGCACTGCATATAATGACCTGTGCAAGGAGAGAATGCAGGTTTCTCAGAATCAGCATCTTACATTCTTTGTTTTGTGAGAAGGTTAATGATGGATAAACACATAAACCTCACATCCTAAATAACCATGAGCAACTGAGAGTTTGAAGGAATCAGTCTTTGGCCTACCGTGGGTACCTCTGTGGCAGAGAAGTGTTCACAGACCCCTCCAGCATGCCTAATGCTTAGCAAGAAGGAAGTGATTAGTGAGTGACAATTGAATTGCATTGAAAGAGGAAGACTTTTAGAGATGATCGAGCTTTGGTACTCACTCATTCATGCCATATCCATACACACACCAAATATATATTCTCATAATATGTAGCTTTGCTTAGATCTGTTAGAACAAAGACATTAAAAAGAAGAATATATACAGTAGGGAAAGGAGTAGCAAATGGGATATGAGAAGAGATTGGTAAGAATCAGAAAGAGAGAGAGGGGAGATATATAACCTTTAAAAAATTCAGAGAAGAAAAAGGAAGAGATACTTATTTGTTACAGTTTTTAAGATAGAGAATAAAAATCATAAGCCACTTAATGTATTTGAAGAAACAGAGCTCTGATGTATTTTGACAACTGTCACTAAAAGAACAATAGATCCATAAAAATCTGCTCTTACTAACCCTCTGTGTGGTAACTCTCTATTAACGAGAACATCTACCTCACTTGCCGTTCTGTCTGGTTTTGCCTCCGGCTTGCCTCCCAGGAAGGTCAGGCAGCTTCTTGTTTATACACGTCTAATTATCTCTGTCCTGGAGGGATAGGGAGATCCATTCCCTTGTGCTCGCCTCTCTATTGTGGGGTATAATCACACCTGGATGTCAGTATTCACAAAAGTCCTGGACTAATTACAGTTAAATGTGTCCTGTGTATATGAGAACCACTGATAACGAATGAATAGCTCCTGCAAGTGACATGTGTCTGTCTCATTTTTTCCCCTGCTAGTTTAGTATCACTCTGCCAGCTTTAAAAAGGAAGTAACTGGAGCCCAGAAACCCAGTGAGTTGTGAGCCTGGTTACCTGGTTTTGTGTTGTCCTGCATATTGCAATCCAACCCTTGCTTTTACACTTAGCATGCAAGGATTCCCAGGTGGCTCAGTGGTAAAGAATTTGCCTGTCAATGCAGGAGATGCGAGTTCGATCTTTGGGTCGGGAAGATCCCCTGGAGAAGGAAATGGCAACCTACTCCAGTATTCTTGCCTGGAGAATCCCATGGACAAAAGAGCCTGGCAGGCTATACCGCTCACAGGGTTGCCAAGAATCGGACACCATCGAGTGACTAACACACTCACCTTACAAAGTTAGCCTCCTAGTCTGTCTTGTCCACTGCATTCTTAAGTTCCTGAAAGAGTGTTCCATAAAGACTACTCCTTGACAAACATTTGTGAAACCGCAGACTGAGTCCTTTTCAGTTATTTAACCATCCTGCTTCTTCCTCTTTATTCTGTACTAAACAGAGCCCAGGGTGTTCTGAGCATCTGAATGGATCCACGGATGGGAGCTGAAAGGCATTGACTGTACAGATCATTTTCATGCAAAGAAAATGCTTGAAAATAAAAAAGAATAAAATAAACTAAACCCCATGATAAAAAAAAAAAAAAAAAGCGAAGAGGAGGGATGGGTATAGAGCTGGAGGAAGGAGGCTGACAATGCTTCTTGTACAGACACTGATCTGATGAAGCGGGAATCACACAGCACCTTTGTCTGAGAAGAGGGGAGGAGGAGGAGGAGAATTCTATTTTGAGAGCTAATGTGAAGGAAAGGAGAGAAGTCACTCTGCCAGGAAGAAAGCCTGCAACCCCAAAGAAGAACATAAAAGGATTTCAAAAACAGGACTTGGGGAATGTATCAAAGGGGTCAAGGAGGGCATTGGGTTGAAAGGCACAAAAGGAGTGGTGAGGAGATTTTCCAGGGTTAGTTAGTTGCAAGATCAATGCCCCTTAAATTTTACTGAATCAACTTGGCAGGGTGTGGAGTGATTTTATTATGTGGCTCCTCTCAGGACTTGAAAATGTTTTTACTTTTGCACATGTCAACGTTTTATGAAGCTCTTTGTCTGATAAAGAAGATGAAACACAAGCATCCAACACAGCGGTAGTGTTACCGAAAGGTGGGGTCTGGCTGCTTGCTGCCCAAAAGCCAATAAACAGGCTAGATTGATGGAAAGGAAAGTTTGATTTATTTCAGATGCCAGCAACTGGGGGAGGAGGGTGAACATCTGTACAAAGGTCAACTCCCTGCGCTGACAACCAGTGGGGCTGGAGCTTTTTTAGACAGAAGGTTGGGGGTGGAGGGTGACTACATGCAGAAACAGCACAGACAGCTCTGAAAGTCATCTTCAAATTGGTCATCGGTGGTCTGACCAGTGTCATCTTGATTGTTTTAGGCACAGTTAATCTTTGGTTCCAGGGTCGGTTTGTTTCCACTTCTCTGAGGCCAGTTCTTAGAATTGTGGCAGTTCATGTCGTGGGTACAGTCAGGTCATCATGTCGTTAACTTCTTCCGCCCAGTGTTTTAGTATCTATAAGACAGCTCACAGGATATGGCTCAGAATATTATCTATAACACTCAAGAAAGAACTAAAGGTTCCTGACTGTGCTTAATGAGTATATTATTATTATTTTGTCTCCTTTGCCTCTTATCCTTTTTTTCTGCATGTTCTCAATTCTCTGATTAAACGTATTCTTTGATTAAGTTTCAGGCAAAAGACAGGCAGTGGACAAGGGGAGGCAAGGACTATGGGGTCTTGCTCCCTTTTAGTGGGAAACCCTAGAATATTTCTTTTGAGCCCATTCAAATTCCTGATTGTTACTTTGAGAGCAGCTGGGATAAGTTCTCAGCACATGTTTGATGATCATGGCAGCTATTATAATAAAAGGAAGACCCTCCTTTCCTGGCCGAAGCTTTCTCCTGGGTGTACGTGTGCCCTTCCTCCCTGTATTAAAGCAAACTGATACCCCGTGTCTCTGAAGCCTTGTGCTATGTGAATGGGAAACTTCTTCATTCATACATATAGAAATCCTACATGTAGAAATCCATATATACAGTGATCCTCTGTTATTGAACACACAGTGACACATGGGGCAAAAGTATGGGTTTATTAGCCCGACATGTCTTTGAAAATTTGAGTTTTAGGATTTGGCTAATATGGAAAACTTCATTAGCAATGGCAGTCACATCACCAGTGTCTGGCTTATTTTCTGTATTTTTATAGATACTTCAAATCAGGGTTAGTGAGTTCCTGGAAGTCCCCTGAGGGAGGTCGCTGAGTTGGTTTAGTACCTCTGGGTTAGAGATTACTTAAAGAGGAAGAGTGACAATTATTATTTGATGCTAACAGGCAAACTTACCATGCAGAGGAATCTGAAGTCAGTCAATGGTTAGTGATTATCTAGACCCTCCAAGGTGGTGCTAGCAGTAAAGAACCCACCTGCCAATGCAGGAGATGTAAAAGATGAGAGTTTGATCCCTAGGTCAGGAAGATGCCCAGGAGAAGGGCATGGCAGCCCACTGTAGTAGTCTTGCCTGGAGAATCCCATGAACAAAGGAGTCTGGCAGGCTACAGACCATGGGGTTGCAAAGAGTCAGATACAACTTAGTGACTTAGCATACATGCGGATCCTCCAAAGTGTAGGAGAAAAAAGTTGATGTAACAGGAAATATAGAAAGAAATATTAGTTCTGTGACCATCTCAACCATGCTGAAGCTCATAGAATATAAATAATAAGATTACAAAAGTTCATGTGTTTTCATCTTTTAGCAGGAACTGCAATAGTTACCTAGTTGGGTGGTTAAGCAAAATAAAGATAAGGTGATGGTGATAATAATTTTAATACCTATAGGGGTAAATATCTACTCTTTGCTAGTCATTACACTAAGCACCCTATATGCACATAGACTTTGCACCTGTGTAGGGCGTGGCACAAAGGAGACTCAATAAGATATGGAGTAGTAGTATTTTTACCTTGATTGATCTTCACAATCACCCAGCAATAATGTAGAATGTGATAACTACAGCAATGAGAGTGAAAGTCTCTCAGTCATGTCTGACTCTTTGTGACCCCATGGACTATATATTCCATGGAATTCTCCAGGTCCAAATACTGGAGTGTGTAGCTTTTCCCTTCTCCAGGGGATGCTCCCAACCCCAGGCTTGAACCCAGGTCTCATGCATTGCAGATGGATTCTTTACCAGCTGAGCCCCAAGGGAAACCCAATTATAGCAGTTGTAGTAATCAGCTAATTACTATTTTATTGATGGTTAAATATTTTATATGCATTATCTTCCTTAATAATTATTTTATGAACCCAAAAACATATGGGTAAGTACTATCTCTAGGTAATGGAGGATAAAACAGGGGCTCGATGACGTTAAAAAGTTACCCAGATTATTTATAACACCAGGAATTGAAAGGATCAGAAAAAAACCCGTTTCCCATATCAAATCCTGGGCTCTTAAAACACTGTGTTCTATTTGCCCATGTCAGCAGGCTGTAATTAATATGACATGCTGTATCTGCTTGACATCTGGAGTCAGAGAATTCCTCTGAGGCATTAGAGAAATGGGGGCCACTTTAGCATTGGGGGGTAGTATCAATTCAGTTAAAATTTGTTCTGAGTACCTGTTTTTTTTCTGTGAACAATTCTGCATGCTATTTCATATAACCTCAGGTGATGTTACTATCTCTGTTAATTGGATGAGGAGACTGAGGTTCCACGAGTTGAAAATAGTTTCTTAACTTTAGACTCAGGTTTCAATCTTGGCTCCATTTCTCAGTAGGCAACTACAGAGCCTGTGCTTTATCTACTCAACAACCCCACCATTCTTGTCTGCTTAAGTCCTGAATTGCTAAGAGAAAGCATCCGATTTTTTTTAGCGACTTTCACTTTGCTTTTTTAAACCACCCATACTTATTATACATATAATTAGTTATTGGAATTATGGCTTAAGGAAAGAATAGTGCCATCATGTTCTTCACAGAAATAATTTCACTTGATTGAGGAGTCCCAGAAAGTGTTTTCATTTAGGGGAAAAGAAATTTCACCTTAATTCTAAATAGGAATAATTGCAAGGATTTCAGTGTAACTCAGAATTGGCATTTTAAGTAGCATCAGTTATTGGCTAGCCAGTGTGTTGATGTTATAAATGGTGGTCTGTGACAACTATTTAATAGGGGAATCTGGGAGCTACAGAAGTGACAGTCCATACACTAAACTCAGTATGCACACTGGATATAAAAATATGGAGATGGGGTATCATTGTTAATTCACTTACAACTGTTTCATATGTTATTCCATATGGATATGGAGAGAGCCATGGCTGTGATCCACATAGTGGGGAAGTTTTAAAGTTGTAGTTATTTAGTAAAAGAATATTCTGCATTATAAGACAGGAAATGCACATGTAAGGAAGCAATTTGTACACATTGAGATACTGGAATGATTTTCAATGGTCTGATTTAAGGCTTTCAAGCCCACTGTTCTCTAGAACAATTTCCAAACACAAATGGGAAGGGTTGTGTACTATAGAGGTTAATATATAAAATCTATATGGAAGAAGCTATGTCTGTCAAACAGATTCATGTTAAGATGCTATGCTTGCATAGGAGGAGACTGTTGGATAAGTAGCTTACTAGCACTATATGGAGACTTTTAATTATTTTTTTTCAAGGGAGAGTGTATTATTAATAATTCATAAGACTCTACAGGCCAAGATTTGGATCCTGGCTCAGCCACAGTCTGTGACCTTGCCCATGACCTTTCTAGTTGCTGGACCACATTCAAATCCCTAATATTTATGTGTTAATACATCTTATAATTCTGGCAAATGAACTAAGTTTTCCTATGGATTACTGTAGGAAAATTTAGCTGCCATAGCTGTCCATTTCCCAGGAGAAGTAAATAACAATGCAACTTCATAAATAGAAAAACTAAAGCATTGTTGATGAGGCATATAGATCAAAAGAATTTTTTCATGAATTCATCCTTAACTAATTCAATTCTTGAAGTATTCCTAATATACACAGCTCATCAGCATCACATTTTTGAATAATCATGGGATTATCTGAAATATTAGAACAGTGCAGTGCAAATTTATACTGAGACATTTAATAAATAACTAACAATGTCAATTATGAAATGGGTACAGATCTAAAGAAATTATGAGAACTCCTGGCTTATTTAATTTGCAAAATACACCCACCTCGCTTATGTTCTGGAAGTGCTATGCCCTTACTCTGGCAAACCAGCACCACATTAAGAAGTGGTGGGCTCTGGGCAAGGTTCAGAGTAGCCCTCGAGTCTCCCTTGAACCCTAAAGGCAGCAAGACATTCAAACTTGGGTTTGAATCTTGATAGTCTCCCCGACTTAGTGGCTCTGTAACTTTATAACTGTTTCTCAACATCTCTGGTCACAGATACATGACAATTATTAATATTTGTAAAGTTGTAATATTTGTCAAAATGAATTTGGGTGCAAATCTTGTAAAGATGTCTTTGCAAAAAATATAATTTGCGTTAGTTACATGAAAGTTACTAGTGAGGCATTATCATTTTGAAGTTGATGAGAGATGTTCTAGTACCACTGCTGAATGTAATCTTTGTTTCTAATCTTTAAAATAACAGGTTTACTTTATTATTACCATTGAATTAATATCTAAAGTTTACTTAATGCATGTATATGTGTATATTTATAAAATGTAAATATATATGAATATGCATACCTCTGAGTGTAATATGTATACATTTATTGAAAATATATTTTTACATATATCTCTATGTGTCTGTATCTATAGATCTATGTCTATTGCACTAAGTAAAGCATTTGACATTTTACCTCTCTATAATAATATCAACCTAAACTCTTATTTGGCAATTAATAACATTTTACACATGAGATTGATGAGCTGAAGGAAATTTCAGTGACCTGCCCAAAATCACATGGCTGGTAATCCTCCTAGTGAAATAAATTCTCATCTCTATAATCCCAGAGCCTATTGTCTAACAAACATAATCCTCTACTTTGTATTACTGAGTGCTGGGAAGTTTGGGGGTGAACCTCCAATTCCTTCACAAAACACATGAAGTTACCTTCATTTATATTCTTTGCCAAATTATTATAAGCACTTATATAAGTATAAGAATAATCATGGCATACTTTATTTTTTAAATAAAATTTGAAAATTGTTAGAAGTGTTTTGTGTTGCTACAGAATTTTTTACAATACCTGCTTAATATTTTACACATTTGATCTCAACAATCTTAACCACTAAGTTAGTTTTACATATTTAAATCACTTGCCTATTTAAAAATACTATACATAAAAGTGAACATCTTAATCTAAAAACTTGAGGAGTTAGAAGAAAGGAAATATATAATTTCCTTGGAATATATTTTTAATTTAAAAAAATACCAGGTCAAAATATCTAAACAAGTTTTTAATTCCTGATACATTAAACCCATTAGCTTTCTAGTATATTTTGCAGAAGCACCAGAAATATGTGAGAATCATTTCTCCAAATCCTGACCATTCTGTCTACATATCTATCGATCTGCCTATCCGCCTATCACCTATCTAATTCCTAAGTTATTGGTCACAAGGAGAGTAAACGTAGGTTTTTCTGAGCTGTATAGAGGATAAACACTTTTCTAGTGTCTTACTTTCTCTTTTGTATATCTGTGCAGGTTTGGCATTACTGAAGTTATTGTATCAAAGCTACTGTTCTATGACAGGGTAGGCATCTATTGAAGGGTCTCTGGTTGTATACACTTCACCCCTCATAACTGGCAGCATGTGGTACAAATTCCATAGGTAGTGGAAAGTATGGGTACAGTGTATGACCCCCCCCCGAAAAAGAATTGATCCCTGATGAATTTGTCCCACTTAACCTCATAATTGAAAGACACTTTTTCACAGCTCATAAGATGATAATTGCACGTTATATTGGCAAGAGTTTGGGGGAATAACAAAGCTAGTGGTTTCATAACTAGGATAATGTGTTCAACAAGTCTTATTCAAATGGGAGTTTAGCACAGAATTTTATATCAACTGCAATCTTTGAGCAGCACAATCTGGGAGACCCGCAAAGAGTGAATTACAGTAATCAGCCTTCAAAATGACAAAGGAGTTAATCAGCATCTCCGTGCCTTTCTCATGAAGCCTCTCAATCTGGTGATATCACAGAAATTATAAAAGGAAATCTTCGTGACGGGTACAAAATGCTTCTCAAATGATAACACCAAAGACAATGGAAAGAAAAAAAAAAGACTCAAGCTTTAAATTTTTGAGATGACTGAATTCTAATCAGAAGTACTCCCTGAATGATGAGACCATAAGGAACAGCTGTTTAGTACTTGGGAAGAACTTAGGCCAGGCAAGGATTTAAATTCTTCAACTTCTGCACTAGGGAAATCTCCGTTTGACTGAATAGAGTTAAGATAAAAACTACATCTTTTAAATATGAAAGAATCAAGCACATCAGTCTATTCACAGTAGGGTCGTGAATGCCAGCTTCAGAACAAGATGATTCCCTCTTTTCCATGTTAATCCTCCTGCTGGCATTCACCTCCAATCTTGTATCTTCCCAACCCCACTCCCAGGGCCAGGTTCAAAATCTCCGTTGAATTCAATTCACAGAGAATGGACTATTCTCATTAATTGAATTTTCTGATGAGATTAGATTTTCACAATGGAGTTCCAGGGAAGCACTTGCAGAATGTGTTAGCATTCCTGTTTCTGAGTCAACTCTACAGTTAATGTGATCAAGGGTCCAGCAGGCCAGGGTATCAAATGCAGATCATTCTACTCCAAATGTCAGAGCCTCCCATTTTCAAGGGAAAGGAAACGTATTCCAGGAAGTTCTGTGATTTTTCCCAAGGGTAACAAGTCAAGGCATCTAAGTCTAAACCCTAGAGCTATGTATGCCTCAGCTGGAAATTTACAAAAGGCAAAGACAAAAGTTTTAACCATTTGTATTGTATCAACTCCAAGTCATATGCTGAAGTTACCATGCTTAGAACAACTAAATCTATTTTCTTTTTTGTGAGGTTACTTACCAAATGCTTACATTAAGGAGTTTTACTAATAATGTGAAGCAGAAAGCATACTACTGAAGAAAACATACACTTGCCAAAAAAAAAAAAAAAAATTGATTGAAAACTCTAATTTGTTGCCAATATGATGTAATGGAAGTTTAAGGATAGTATTTAAGCTTGTGAACACATCACTGGGCACTGAACATTCGGGAGTGGAAGTACATGGGGAGACATGGACACTACTTTTGCTTGATCACTACTTTGAAAAAGAGGAACACAATCTATGTTTTGGGTGAAAGGAAGGAATTTAACATGAGTACCATTCAAAGGTATTTAAATTTTGGCAAAAGGAATCTCTTCTCTGCCTTCTTAACAATCACAGTTGAAAATGGATAAAAATGCCATTTAATTAATTGAGGATTGTAGTCCAGCAGCGGCCACAGGATTGGAAAATGTCAGTTTTCATTCCAATCCCCAAGAAGGGCAATGGCAAAGAATGTTCATACTACCGCACAATTGCACTCATCTCACATGATAGCAAAGTAATGCTCTAAACTCTCCAAGCCAGGCTTCAACAGTACATGAATTGTGAACTTCCAGATGTTCAAGCTGGATTTAGAAAAGGCAGAGGAACCAGAGATCAAATTGCCAACATGCATTGGATCATCAAAAAAGCAAGAGAGTTCCAGAAAAACATCTATTTCTGTTTTATTGATTATGCCTAAACTTTTGACGGTGTAGATCAAAACAAAGTGTGGAAAATTCTGAAAAAGATGGGGATACCAGAACACCTTACCTGTCTCCTGAGAAATCTATATGCAGGTCAAGAAGCAACAGTTAGAACTAGACATGGAAAAACAGACTGGTTCCAAATTGGGAAAGAAGTACATCAAAGTTGTATATTATCATGCTGCTTATTTAACTTATATGCCCAGTACATCATGCGAAATGCCAAGCTGGATGAAGCACAAACTAGAATCAAGATTGCCTGGAGAAATATCAATAACCTCAGATACGCAGATGACACCACCCTTATGGCAGAAAATGAACTACTACAGAGCCTCTTGATGGAAAGTGAAAGAGGAGAGTGAAAAAGCTGGCTTAAAAGTCAACATTCAGAAAACTAAGATCAAGGAATCTGGTCCCATTGCTTCATGGCAAATAGATGGGGAAACAGTGGAAACAGCGAGAAACTTTATTTTCTTGGGCTTCAAAATCACTGCAGATAGTGATTGCAGCCATGAAATTAAAAATGCTTGCTCCCTGGAAGAAAAGCTATGTCCAACTTAGACAGCATATTAAAAAGCAGAGACATTACTTTGCTGACAAAGGTCCATCTAGTCAAACCTATGGTTTTTCCAGTAGTCATATATAAATGTGAGAGTTGGACTATAAAGAAAGCTGAGTGCCAAAGAATTGATGCTTCTGAACTGTGGTGTTGGAGAAGACTCTTGAGAGTCCTTGGACTGCAAGGAGATCAAACCAGTCCATCCTAAAGGAAATCAGTCCTGAATATTCACTGGATGGACTGAGGCCAAAGTTGAAACTCCAATATTTTGGCCACCTAATGCAAAGAAATGACTCATTGGAAAAAACCCTGATGTTGGGAAAGATTGAAGACAGGAGAAGGGGATCACAGAGGATGAGAAGTTTGGATCACATCTCTGACTCGATAGACATGAGTTTGAGCAAGCTCCAGGAGTTGGTGATGGACAGGGAGGCCTGGTGTGCTGCAGTCCATGGGGTTGCAAATAGTAGAACATGACTGAGCAACTGAACTGCACTGTAGTTACTTTTAGTCTTCACATTTCCAAATTTCTGACTTCTCAAATGGGAGAGGAAAAATCACTTATGACTATATTTTTTTGTTCTGTGTTTAGTGATTTTTTTACAAAATATTTATTTATCTTATTTGTTTATTTATTTAGTTGTGCTGAGTCTTAGTTGTGGCATACAGGATCTTTAGTTGCAGCATGCAAACTCTTAACTGAGGCACAAGGAATCTGGTTCCCTCACTAGAGATTGAACTTGGGCCTCCCTGCAATGGGAGCGGGGAGTCTTAGCAACTGGACCACCAGGAAAGACCCTGATGATATTTAATACCAAGCAGTTTTTAAAGTATAGAAGTCCTCTCTCTTGTCCACAAAAGAAATAGCTTAAAGCTACTAATACTTGGGAGAATAGATGCACCAAAGCAAATAGTTCAGGGGAGAAGTAGTAGAAGGAAGAAACATTTATGACAGTTTGTAAGCTTCTATTGTAGAAGGTACTTTTTCTTTCAACATCTTACTTTATCTATGCACCTGGAATGATCTGCCTTTTGAATAGGAATAGGAAAAATTAAGTAACATGTATAGATATGCCCCAACACAAGGAGAAAAATAGAAGGACCAAAGACACTTGTGGTTTTTCTTATCCTTGTGTCTTTATGGCCACAAAGTAGCAGAAGAAATGTTCCAGAAATTCTGTCTTGGATTTTCTAATGAGCTGCTGCTAGTCGTAAGGTTGAGACTGGAGGCAGTAGGCTCAGGCAAAACAAAGCCTGTTCATTACACTGTTTATACCGAAGCCAATTAAGTGTGTGGCAGGCCCTAAGGACACTGGAGACACTCCCTGCTTACCTTAACACATCAAGAAATCTGCTCCCAATGTCGTACAAGAAAAGAAGGTGTGAAAACTCCCAGGTGTGCAGCCTCCCAGATGGGTCATCCTGAGCAACTGACTTAACTGAATAGCTGTTCTCATGTTACAGATAAGGAAACAAACACTTGTCTTGCTGTCTCAAGGAGCAGTCCTTTGGATGGCAATTTATAATTACACTGATGTACTTTTGACCTGTAGATGTCTGTAAGAATGACATGGTGGAAACATGTTTGGCACTTGGCTAAAGAACAGGATCTTAACTGTATTTTTTAGGGCCTGATATGAGTCAGGTGTTTCAGGAGAGTTGAGTGAGGGAAGTACTGAGAAAAGTGTGGGCTGATTGAGAGCTATCAAGGGGTAGGGAGACCCCCAGGGCCAGCAGCAGAAGTGCTAATGTCATTCCTAGATCTGAAGGGTTGAGGGAAGGAAGCTGCTCATGGACACTAGAGTTTTGCTCTGAAAACTCCCCAAGATAACTGTAGATGCCCAAGCATGTGATTGAGGTACTGCGTGATCTAGAACCTCACCCTTCTCCAGTCTCCATATCTCCTTGGGTAATGTATCTTGGTGGAGTCCAACACGAAGCCAGCAAGTAAGTGCATCCATTCCATAGTGGTCACTCTCCCATGCCAAGAACAAGTGGACAGTGCTGGAGAGTGGATCTGGAAGAGCAGCTGGGGATTGTTCAGCATGCTAACCACTATTCAGAAAAGCTTTAAATAGATGTTGTTTGGTGTGTATGTGTTAACCCCAATCTCCCAATTCATCCCCCTTCTTCCTCCCTGCTGTGTCCGCTCATTTGTTCTCTACATCTGTGTCTCTATTTGTGTTTCACATTAAGATCATCTATACCTTTTTTCCTAGATTCCATGACAGTCTCTGGGTCCAGATATGACTAACTAGTGAGGACCTAATGTGTAGCACAGGGAGCTCTACTCAATGCTCTGTGATGACTTAATGGGAAGGAAATCCAAAAGAGAGGAGATGTATGTATATGTGTAGCTGATTCACTTTGCAGTACAGCAGAAACTAACACAACATTGGGAAACAATCATACTCCAATAAAAACTGATTAAAAGAATAAATTCTGATTAGGAATCCAAAGGGTGAAGGAAAACTGCTGTTTGACAACAACTTATATGATTTCTCTCTCATAGTCTTCAGTTCAGTTCTGTTCAGTCACTCAGTCGTGTCTGACTCTTTGCGACCCCATGAACTGCAGCACGCCAGGCCTCCCTGTCCATCACCAACTCCTGGAGTTCACCCAAACTCATGTCCATTGAGTCGGTGATGCCATCCGGCCATCTCATCCCCTGTCGTCCCCTTCTCTTCCTGCCCCCAATCCCTCCCAGCATCAGAGTCTTTTCCAATGAGTCAACTCTTCGCATGAGGTGGCCAAAGTACTAGAGTTTCAGCTTTAGCATCATTCCTTCCAAAGAAATCCCAGGGCTGATCGCCTTCAGAATGGACTGGTTGGATCTCCTTGCAGTCCAAGGGACTCTCAAGAGTCTTCTCCAACACCACAGTTCAAAATCATAAATTCTTAGGCGCTCAGCTTTCTTCACAGTCCAACTCTCACATTCATACCCGGAAAAACCATAGCCTCGACTAGACGGACCTTTGTTGGCAAAGTAATGTCTCTGCTTTTCAATATGCTATCTAGTTTGGTCATAACTTTCCTTCCAAGGAGTAAGCTATCTTTTAATTTCATGGCTGCAATCACGATCTGCAGCTATGAGTCTTAGAATCCCCTTAATGGATAGCTGATTCTTATTCCATTTAACAGGACAGGTGATCCCGGGAGTTTACTAAATTGTTCATGGTCACAAAGCTAGTAAGTGTGAGGGTAATGTGAGAAACCGAACTTGCTTCACTTCAGTAGGAGAGAGCATTTATAAGGGACCTCTAACTTGTCAATAGATGCACATCATAGATAGTATGAAGCTGTATACCTTGATGATGGAGGACATCAACATTTCTCTAATAAGTGGAAACCCAGGGAACCCTTCTTGTCCCATTAAAGCAAGGCCATCCATCATGATGCTTCACTCACATTCTGATACAACTCAAAGACACTGACCTAGGTATGCTAAAATCAACTGAGCATCAAAACTGTTTTAATTCCAGGTGTCTGAGAGACATCACAGTTTTTAAAAAAAATTATTCTCTAATGATATATTTTTTTAAATGATGAGGATAATATACACTGATCTTCTCAGTCTCTGAGAGAGTTGTAAACATTCTTTCATTGGAGTAACCTGAGAGGATTAATGTGTAGATCTCAATCCATCAACTTCTTTGAAAAAAGTTGCTGTCTTCCTTGAGGAATTATATCACTTTTCTCTGATTAGTGGAAACTATACATCACATTCCAAAGCCGAGTGGTTGGCTTTAATTCATGATGACTTTAAACTGTGATGGTACCTAAACCTTACAAGCTACAAGTTACTCCTGTAACTATCATGGGAGTAAAACCATTTTATAATTCTTCTTACTGGAATTGGTCCCAGACTCAGGATATTCTGAGTCGTGTAAATATGCATCCCTAGCAGAGTAGCCACATTGGCATCTTCTCATGCTAATGATAAGGTTCCCTTATTGTTGTTCTTACTATCTTTTGCCTAGATGTTTATTTTCTCCTCAGAAATGCCTCACAGTGATCCAAATTGGAATGGTTGCTGTATTTCTAATTTTTCTCCTTTCAGTTTTTGTTCAAAAACATAAAGGTATGACTTATTGAATTATTAATATATTAAGATATGGTCAAGTCCTAAAACGAATTTTCATAATGAAAGATATTTTTATGTTACTATCCATATTTCCAAATAGGCAGGGCTGTCCAGTTGAGTGCTCCCTAAATGGGCAACTCTGATATAAAGGTGGTTTCAAGGTCAAATAAAGTGCAGAAGAACTCACATCTTTTCCCAGAGCTTGCTCATTGCCTGAATGGATTAGATTTCCCTGGACACTCTTGTTCCTCAGCTGCTACTTGAATGATTCAGGGACTTGAACTTCTTGCAAACCTTTTACAGATAGATGATTTAATTAAGAGCATATGAATCCAGAAAAACAGAATTACAACTTCAGACATCCTTACCTTGAATTGAACATATATAATGTCCCTGAGGTTAGAAGTGAGAGACAAATTGTCTTTAATTCAGAGATTTTTTTTCACTTGGTCCTGAGAGGTAACTCATTTACTCAACAGGAATATTCTGAGCTAGTTACAAACATTTTTATCATGGGCCTTTAGCAATATGGCAGCAGGGGATCTTATGACCAAGTTAAGTAAAAGTGTAGGACATAGAAAAATAGCAATTTCCATTAATATGGGAATGCCTGTGTTACTCATTGTACATTAATTAATGAAGAATTATACAGCTGTGAGAAGTAATGAGTTGAGCCTCTAACCATTGACAAGATCGCAAAAACATCCATTGTGTGAAAAAAGAAAGCCTCAGAACAATGACTATACTGTGATCACATTTGTGGTTAAATGTTCATATGTACATTTGCACATTTGTATGCATATATATGTGAAAATGTACATATCAAAATGCTAGCAATATTTATCTATGAAAAGAGGTATGAGGGTAGAGAGAGGGCAAAATAAAGATTTTTCAAAATAACTTCAGGAGTACCTACACTGATCTTTGAATCTTTAACAAGAATATTAAACGACTAGTGAAATATACTGAGAAGCAGAAAGATAAAACTCTGAAAATATATCAGAAAAAAATACTTCACATTTTAGAACTGATACTACATCATTTACATGATTTCGTGTTTACCCCCTTTTCTATTTTCTCTATCTTACTGTTTCTATAAAACATTTATTACTTTTACAATAGTCATGATGTAACTAAAAAATTAAAATATAAATGTAGTTGAACAATGCCTGGACTTAGACACTTGCCTATATTAATTCTGATTGGCATTTTATTCATCTGAGTTGATTCTCATAATGCATTTATTTCTTTCATGTCTGATGTATTTGTGAGCCTTGGAATAATTTATCTTTGACCTCGGAGCCTTCCAGCTATTTGCGTATTTACTTCTCTTGTAGGGGAATTGGAGTCTGTGATAAATTGAAGGATTCTTTCACTTCCAGGGTTTTCCTGGGTAGATGAATCTGTGTTATGATTTATACTTTAATTTGGTAGGCAAGAGTATGCCATTCAACTTACTTTCTAATGTACAATTTTATAAGTTCTTTTTTATACATTGTAAAATGTACTTTTGCAAGTAATCCACTAATGTCTATGACTACAGTCTTTCTCAGTGTTGGCATCAGAGATGCACACCAGCTAAATGTCAAAAGAAAACAGAAAATTATCTGAGTGGGGATCTGTGGTATATGCATGTGTTTCTGTATGTGTGCATGAGTGTGTGCACATGTGTGTGTGTGTGTGTGATTCACACATTCATTTTTGAATGAGCTGTCTGAAAGTCATTCTCCCATTTTCTTCCCCTCAGCAATTATAAAAACTGCCCTTCCCAATATGGACAGAGAAGCCAAGGAGGAGTACCTGGTCGTTATTCAAGCCAAAGACATGGGGGGACACTCGGGGGGCCTGTCTGGCACCACAACGCTTACAGTGACCCTCACTGACGTGAACGACAATCCTCCAAAATTTGCCCAGAGTAAGTGAATTCCCTATGTTGCATGAGCATCTCTGTATGATGTTTTCATTTGAATCTATGAAAACTAGATTCAATGAAAAATCTAATTTTCAGTCATTTGAAAAACTGATAGCAATCACTGAGTGCCTCTGACGTGCAAGGTAGAATAAATCCATGTATATAGGAAACTACCCATGCTATCATTTGGAGCCTAGATGTATCCTCACTTTACAGATTTCAAAGCATATATAAGAACATTTTTGAATATTAAACATAAAGTAAATATCACAGCTGAGTATTAGAACCAGCAAGCCTGGATGCAAAGATTTGTGCTTATTTCTCTAGTCCAGGGTATGTCCTGTGAAGAAAACTGGAGAGAATGATTGAAACGCACCTCAGGTATTGCTCTATCAATAGTCCCACTTGTTCTATAAAAGAAACTAAATCTCTAGAGCCTGAGGTGGAGAAGGCAGATATACAGTACCCTTGCTGCAAAATATACACTCCTCCTTCCAGTGGCTGGCGGGACATCGATGATCACCGACTCGCCCAGTGCCTGTGAAAGCTGTGCTCGGCCTCCTAAACCTCGCAAAGGCAATTGAGGCAGCCACCATCAGTGAATCAGGAAGACGGTCATTATTTGCCAACTTTCCCGTACTCTCATAGAAACCTTTCCTTCTGTGCATTTTGGCAAGGGATCTTCTATTAGAGAGATGATTTAGGAAGGGCTTTCTGACATGAGAGTCTTAAATTGAGAGAAATGAATGATGAGTAGGAATTGGGAACAAGGTGAAACCATGAAAGGGAGGATGGACATTGCAACTGGAGGAAATGGATGCCCAAAAGTCCTGTGAAGAAGGGTATATGGCCCTGAATGAGAATTGAAAAAATTCCATTACAGCTGGAGTGCAGTCTGGAGAGCTGGGTTAGGCAGGGAGTCAGTCATCCTTGGATCTGTAGGCCATTTTAAGTACCATGATCTTTATCCTAATATCGCTGCTGCTGCTAAGTCACTTCAGTCGTGTCCGACTCTGTGCAACCCCATAGATGGCGGCCCACCAGGCACCCCCGTCCCTGGGATTCTCCAGGCAAGTACACTGGAGTGGGTTGCCATTTCCTTCTCCAATACATGAAAGTGAAAAGTGAAAGTAAAGACCCTCAGCGACCCCATGGACTGCAGCCTTCCAGGCTCCTTCCTCTTAATATCGCTAGGAAGTCATTAAAATATTTTAAGTTGTAGGTTGAATAATAGGATTTGATTTTAAGGAAATCAGAGAAAATGGAATCTGGCCTTCTTCCAGGGTCTTTTCCACACTGCAGCCAGGTAAAGGATGCTAGAAATCATTCACATAAAAGGTGATGAAAGCCCTGGCAAGCAGGGTCGATCGTGTGGGAATGGAGAGAAGTGATAGATGTTTGAGGGCTAATGGTAACAACAATCTAAGGGGAGACTGCACTTTCAGTCGAGGATGCAAGTTACCCTCTTCCTGACATGAGAGATCAGCTGCCTGCTGGTGCTCTTTGCTGGGATAGGAAACACTTTAGGAAAACCACGGTTTTTGAAGAGAGAGAGAGAGAGAAAAGCCAGAGGAGGGAGAAGGAGAGTGAGAGAGGGAGAGACAGAGACGGGGCTTGGAAATGACACATTTGAGGTGCTTTGGAAAAATTCTCTGCAAAAATGCCAAGGTAGAAAGAACCAGAAATACTGCATTTCATTAAGCATTTGAGAATATCCACATCTGGCCATTCATAAATCAGACAACAATGCAACCCTTTTAAGCCGAAATGACAGAAATTAAAAACGCTGTCTCTTGCATCTTTCCCCCAATTCTTTTATTCTCTTTTCAGTTGCCATTATAGTTAATACACTAGCATGCAACTCCTCTTTCTCAGAAAAGTATTGTTTCAATTGCACAGCAGCCTATGAGCTTCACAAGTGTTTCCTCGCTTAGAAGTAATAATGATTAACGATGATCACACTGAAAGGGATGATGAGAGTAGGAAGAATAACAGTGGATAATGAAACGTGTCACTGGCTCGATTTCTCAAAGCCTCCTGTTGCAGGGCTGGCAGTAAGGTGAGGCCCCTTGCAGCCTTATTTACCTAATAAGCACATCTCGAGGAATCATCACAAGACCTTACCTGAAACATAAAGTTGGAAGGAAATGGAATCATTACTGATTATGGGGGGAGTGGGAGACTTGTGCTTGACATGATGGTTTTTGGTGCCTACCTTGTGAAAAAACTGTTATGTTCCCTAGTCCCATAATATTATGATTTTGAGGCACTTTGATTCCATCGTTAGATAAAAGTGTGCTACTGCCATTAGAAAATTTTTCCCTCATAAGAAGTTATCCTTATATACTGGGTACAATGAGCCCTTAGTTTATCCAAGGGACTCAATGATTGAGTTCAAAATAGACTCAGGTAATGTTCTCTAGATTTAATTTTTCCTTTCGGGTTTATGGTCCATTGAATGTTTATTTCCCCTTGTTCTCATTACATGGGGACTACAACTTCCTGGTTGTCTGGATTTGGATTCCCCAGAAACAGGCACTGAGACAAGAATTTGATTATAAGTGGTTTATCTTGGAGATGATCCCAAGAAAGGCCAGTTTGGAAGTGAGAATGTGAGGGAGAGGAGGCCAGAAAGCCAATGCTGTGTATTCTCAAGCCAGCTACCACTGAAGAAACTGGAGCTTCATCCCCTTGGGGATACCCTGGCACCCTGTAAATAAACAAAAGGAAAGAACAAGCTTAAGATTATCCTGCCAGAGAGGTGATGGAACCAGGGATTTTATATAGTAAGTTGTGTGAGTCTTTGAGGGGTATTAATTTTCTGAGAGTTCTAGCCTGACAGGCAATGGGCAACATGGGTTCTGAAGGCCAAAGGAAACCCTCAGAAGTTGGCTGTTGGCTAGAGGATATGAGTGACTGAAGTGGTAACTACCAGAGTTTAGGGCTTGGGGTACCAGCAGCTTCCCCTACACCAGTGAGAGCGAGTGGCACCGGTGCAACAGCCAAAGTGATCTGAATAAAAAAAGAACTGATATAACTAATTAAACACATTGTCCTGCCTCCCCCTAGGAGAAGGGATACACACTGTAATTGTATTTTTGCCTAGAGAGTTTTGAAGGTAGGATTTTTGGTCTTCAGAGCAAGGAGGACTTTAGTAACAAGAGGAGTGTTTCATGTGTCTGAACAGCTTGCTGCAGGGCATAGCAGAAGCTTGGTAATTGGATTTTATCAAAAATGGTCTACAAGTCTGTAAATATAAAGGTAACTTCAAAAGTGACTTTCAGTGTGTTACACATTCCATCTATCTGTGCCGAAATTAGCTTAATATTTTATGTTGGGCAACAATGAATATCCCCAAGGGCAGCCAATGTGATTATACAGCAAATGGGAAAGAACATTCACACAGACTCACTAATATCCTGATATAACTCCGCTCCAAATATGTACTTGGTAAACATATGGTTGAGTAAGTCCCATAACTCAGAAGAGTTTCAAAGAAAGATCGCTGCTTTTTCTGGGAACTATTTGTCTCTGACTCATGTAAAACGTTGTATGATCCACAGTGAAAAGGATGTTTTTGCCTTTCCCATCACTGTGTTGGTCACATCTGTACACAGGTACCTCGAACAAGAAAGGTGCCCAGTAAGTATTTGCTCAATGAATGAATGAATGGAACATAAGCAGTGCTCAGGGTCTCTCTTCTTTCCTAAGGTCTGTATCACTTCTCGGTACCAGAAGATGTGGTTCTTGGCACTGCCATAGGAAGGGTGAAGGCCAATGATCAGGATATTGGTGAAAATGCACAGTCATCATATGACATCATTGATGGAGATGGAACAGCACTCTTTGAGATCACTTCTGATGCCCAGGCCCAGGATGGCATTATAAGACTGAGAAAGGTAAGCTCAGGAAGGTTTTGCTCATCTTCAAAATATTAATACCTCTTTGAAACGTGAACATTGAAGATGGTGGTGGTTGGGTGGACTTCCTGATATAATCTTAGAAGGGAAGGAGGTTTGGCTTCTTTAGCTATGAAAAAGTAAGAGTCCTGGGACCTCCCTCATGTTCTAGTGGCTACGATTCCATGCTCTTAATGCAGGGAGCCGAGGTTAGATCCCTGGTCAGGAAACTAGATCCTACATGCCGCAACCCACACCCCACGTGCCACAACCAAGACCAGGCATAGTCAAATAAATGAATAATAAATAATGTTGGAAGAAATAAGAAGAAAAAGTAAGAGTCCTTTCTCACATCCTATCTCTTGGTTCTACTTTATATTTCAGCTAAAGCTCAGTAAGCAGTGACCATGGTGGTGCTAGCCTGCCATCTCATCCATCATTTCTCTCCTGTCTGTGTCTCAGTGTTTTTCCATGAGTTGCAGGAACTTGCTCAGTTCTTGTCCAGAGCCTCCAGCTATCTAGGAAAGTCAACACTGAAGGCAGCCTTCAAGCAATAAAGGACAAAGACTTGTGGACAGTTTTCTTGGAAGAAATTATCCTGAGGCAGATTGTCTGTGGCTCCTCAGAGGTTTTTCAGTTGGTGGGGGTGGGGGGGGGAGGGGGATCCTCATTAGCCCACAAAAGTGGCAAATTCAATGCCTGTTCTATAGAACTCGGCCCCCCCATTTCTGTATTCCTGCTTCTTCAGTTCAGTTCAGTTCAGTTGCTCAGTCGTGTCCGACCCCAAGAATCGCAGCATGCCAGGCCTCCCTGTCCATCACCAACTCCCGGAGTTCATTCAGACTCATGTCCATCGAGTCGGTGATGCCATCCAGCCATCTCATCCTCTGTCATCCCCTTCTCCTCCTGCCCCCAATCCCTCCCAGCATCAGAGTCTTTTCCAATGAGTCAACTCTTCGCATGAGGAGGCCAAAGTACTGGAGCTTCAGCTTTAGCATCATTCCCTCCAAAGAACACCCAGGGCTGATCTCCTTCAGAATGGACTGGTTGGATCTCCTTGCAGTCCAAGGGACTCTCAGGAGTCTTCTCCAACACCACAGTTCAAAAGCATCAATTCCTCGCTCAGCTTTCTTCACAGTCCAACTCTTGGAATAGTTCTAAAACATGCATTGAAGGTTCCTAGGTCTTCACTGCAATCTCTGCTTTTAGAGAAACTCAAAGACAGATAAACTAGTCAGCCTGTTATTCTGGCTCATTCTGGCCCTGAAAGGACAGGGCCCACCTGGCTAACATAAGATATTCCAAATTGTGATCAAATGTCCAAGCAATGAGGTCAGTGAAGCTCAGCTTTGTTTTGTTCCTGGGTGTGGGGATGGACTTCTCAGGTGGTGTTAGTGGTAAAGAACCCACCTGCCAATATAGGAGATGTAAGACATACGGGTTTTATTTCTGGGTTGGGAGGATCCCCTGGAGGAGGCCATGGCAACCCACTCTGGTATTCTTGCCTGGCGAATCCCATGGATAGAGGAGCCTGGTGGGCTACATCCATAGGGTCACAAAGAGTCAAACAGGACTGAAGTGACTTAGCATCCATGCACCTGGGGCTACCACTGAAGAAAGAAATATCTCCATAAATAGTACAAAGAATATATGGCAATCTGTGATTGCTTTTGCTCACAACCATTTGTGTGTATGTATGGTAAATATGAAAGATTCTGTACATTTTCCATATGTATTTCTCACCATGACAAGTTTATTGAAAAAAAAAATGTGTAGAGCACAGTTCAGTATTTTACGGACATGGGCATTTGCAAAGGAAAATGCCCCTTTATCCTCATAATGAGTATTTTGCTCAATATTGTACTGCATGTTTGTTGTGAACTAGTAGAAATTAATTTTAAAACAGATTTGCTGATTCATGAATTGGAAGACGTATGATCAGTCACGCTGTCGGGAGCCAGTAGTTCTGCCCTCTGTCTTGATCAGCAATATGTTGACATGAGTCCAAGCTTACTATCTGACTCTCTCTCATGTTATGCAGGGATCTGCTCCCCATGGTCATGCTCTTGAAGTCCCCCATCGGGGAGGTCTTGACAGTGAGAACCTGGAATTTTCTGGATATACTCTAAAATACAAAATCAAGTTTAAAAATCAATTTTGAGGAAAAAATTGGTTGCATCTATTTTAACTCTGCTGAGCAATGCTTTGTTTTGACCTGGATGGAGCTCAGTAGTAAAAGTTGCAAAGTATTTAAAAACTCATGTTTGAAATAGAGTACAGTATAATTATACTTGAGTCAATTATTGAATAACCCAGGGCCACATTTTCCTTGGTTAATGATTCCTAATGTCATTTTTATTGTTATTATTAACTGCTATTCTTTGTTACCATAAGGTGCTTTTATAAACTGAAGCAATTAGCCATTGGCTGTATTTTTATTCACCGCTATTCATAAACTTGGAAACATATTCTACACATCTCAACTCCAAGAAACACATGCATTTTACTCTGGAAAATGATGTCCGGAGTCATTTTCCCACAATGCATGGACCCTGTTTTTGGTCTGATAAAGTCCTAAGGACTTCAGAATGTGTTTAGGTTGGGCTAAGAATTTAGCAGAGCATAATATGCTATATTCAATGGCATTTGTGAAGAATTTGAAATTACATAATTGTTACAGTTGGGGCTGTTGGAAAATTGTGAAAATGATGATGTTGAATTGTGTATTCATGGGTATGTATACATATGTGCTTAGAAATTTCAGAATGCGCAGGATTGAGTATCTGCTTTATTAGAAAATCTCTCTCAAGAAAAGTCCAGTCCAATTAGAAAAAAATTCAAATATAAAAATCAACACTATATATATATATAAGCTTGTAGGAGAGTTCTGAAAGAATTCAGTAATGCTGCTTTGTGTTCAGACTTCTTTTAAAAAAAAATTTGCATCACAGATGTAAAGTTCAATTTCTTATAAGAAATTGCAGTGCAAGCCTAAATTATCTTTTTGAACCTTGACAGAAATACATCCTTGACATCTGAAGTATTACGCCCTGCTGAGAGAATTGGACAGCGAGGATTCTGACGCAGATGGGCTTTGGGTTGTTAAGGGGGCTGTGTTCTTTTACCTTCCTCTATTTACTTAGATCATTAAGTCTTTGGGGCTTTTAAGGCAGGAAGAATTAATAGGTCAGAAATATTTTCAGTAATGGTGCAATGAGGTAATTTCGTATTGCTTTTAAGTGGTTTGTAGAAGACACAGTAAGTCCTAGCTATCTATATATCTACTTGTCTCCCTCTTCCTTCCCTTAAATATAAAAATAGGTAGATATGTATCTGCATACATCTTTATATGCCCACCTGCTTCACAGCACAGAACTCATAATAGAGACCTTCTAAGAATGCCCTAAAAAAGAATAAACTTGATTTTAGCCATGATCAGCAAAGCAGTGATGCTCTAGAAGTGAAATAGGAAAACACTCTTTGTTGGGATTAGTGCTAAATTATGCTTTATAATGTCTCCATGGACTAAACAATGATTATTTCTCGTTCTTTACATTTCACACACTGTTGCAGAAATGATAAAAAATATTCTTCCCAGATAGAGATTGTGTTCGATGCTGCCTTATCTCCGACCAGCAGAGTCCCGATTAACTGACTGATTGGTATGCAGGTCACGCCATCACTAGTAAAATTTTATTATGACTCTGAAGTGAAATTTTGATGGCACGATTCATGACTGTGAATATTTTGTGAATTCCAAGTGAAATGAGCAAAACAAAACAAAACAGTAGGAGATTAGATTCACTGAGCTTGTATAATAAACAGATATCAATAAATGCCTGTAAAATTTACAGGTTGAATATGGGGGATAGGAGAGTGATCCCATTAAGACTCACAAATGGGCTTAAATGCACATAACGATCATCCATCAGTGTTATACTCATTTGTTCTCGCGGCTGTGGTCATTAGTGAGAAACATTCATCTTTGTCATTTCTTAACAGCCTCTGGATTTTGAGACCAAAAAATCCTATACACTGAAGGTAGAGGCGGCCAATGTCCACATTGACCCGCGTTTCAGCGGCAGGGGGCCCTTTAAAGACACGGCGACGGTCAAAATTGTCGTCGAAGATGCTGATGAGCCTCCCGTCTTCTCTTCACCCACTTACCTCCTGGAAGTGCATGAAAACGCTGCTCTCAACTCCGTGATTGGGCAGGTGACCGCTCGTGACCCCGACATCACCTCCAGTCCGATAAGGTATTTCTCTTTTAACAGGAAGATTTGCTATGACCTGTGACAAGCAAATCAGTACAAAATGTAATTATGTATGCAGTCCGTGTGGCTGCCTTTGAGACACTGTTCACATGGCCAAGAGATTTTGGTCAACATGCACCACGCTTGTGTCTATGGGTGTGTTGCATGCACACATGCCCACACACCTGGGAACAGCTATATATAATGCTCAGAGCCAGAAATGCTAAGATGAAGAAAGCTGTTTGGCTTTCAGAGAGCACAGTGAAAAGGCCAGATCACATGTATTTTGCAGTGCTTTTGGGTGGATCCTTTATATTACATTGTTTTTGCTTGTTGTGTATTTGTTTTCTAGCATCAGAAAAGGATTGCTATTTTCTTTTCTTTCTCCTTTGACAATCACAAGGATTATGTATAAAAGTTTAGAGGTGTAAGGTATTGTCTTGGAGTAGTAAGAGACCCCCATCTTATTTCTGTATTTGGGTTTGAAATTATCTTTTTATTACTAGATGCGCATTTCTTATCGGTCAGCATATCTGCATGGGTGCCTTTTAGACAAAAACCTTTCTCTGCTATTTCAAAAGTACCCTTTGTTTATACTTTCCCTGCTCAAAAATTTTCCCAAGATGAGAAATATAACCCTTCATTAAAGTTTTTGTTCTTTTTTTTAGAAATGAGGCTCAGTTCTGGGGTTTTTTTGTTGTTGAACTGTGTACATCTTTTCTCTTTTGCCAGTCACCCAAATGACGGTGCAGATGCTCAAGCTAAATAGCTTTCTTCCGAAAGAACACTGAAAATCTATAACTTGTCCACTGGTCTCCAAGGGTGAAGTGTTGGTTAATGATGTGTTTGAGTGTGGATTTCAAATATTTTCTGAGAAATGTTTGTTGAAAAAGAGAGAGAAAAAATATATAGAAGAATACAGTTTTAAAGAATTGTCCAGTTAATTTATGAGTTAGATGTCAGCTTATATGCAAGTCATTCAGTTTCTAAATTATGGGGACTTAGGGCAGATATTTTTCTAATTACTTCATTGAGAGAAACTCTAGATAGACAAATGGCTTTCTGAAAGCTATGTTTATTTAATTCTTGTTCCTGTATTAAACTCCCAATACTCCCGAGGGTGCTGAAACTCTGAGGCTAGAGGTAAAACACATCAGCGTAGTCAATGCCCCGAATAATTTGTGTCTGGGCAAAAAAGAATTCTTTTCAGATCCAGAAAAGTTGTTTTTAGCACAAGCCATTTTGAAATTCAGGATGAGAGTGTATCTCATAAGGATACCAAAAAATGCTTTCTTCAAAAGAGCAACCTCTAAGAAGGTAAAACTCCATGTGGAGAATTGAGGAATGGTCAGTTGCCTATTCTCTGTTCTAAGGAACTCAACATGCTGTAGGCACACAGAATCCTCCCTATTTGTTAAGAGAACCGTACCTCTAAAAGGGGCAAGAATTGGATACCAGGGAAGAAAGAATCCAGAAAAATAAGTTTACATGGATGTCCATTTTCTGACTAAACGGTGAAGTTGTAAAATCACTTTATGTTGAAATTCTAATATAAATAGAGGCAATGATACTTGTTGAGTAAATGAATCTGCCCCGTTTTAAACTGTTACCCCTTTTCTTCTGAAGGAACACAGAACTGAGCAGTTACCACTTCCTTCACATCTTTAAGCATAAGGGGCAGGATAATGGCAAGGGTAAACAAGATTGAACCGACCGAGAGACCGTGGACCAGCTTAGCCCTGGATTTGTCAAGATTTCTACTCCTGTCAGCAAAGACTCCATAGGGGGCCAGGAGCAAGCCAAGCGGAGGACCCTCAGGGAAAGTGGGGGTTCAGATATCAGAGGAGTCCCGGGTACACCCCAGACATGGAATCTGGAGTACCAGCAGGAACAAACTTCCTGTACTGAGACATGTTCTTCATCAGCTAGAGATGAAGTGTGAGGAACTTTTGGTACTGAAGTAATACTAACCTCAAATGGGCAGAAATGGGTAAAAATCTAGGTTTAGAGCTCCCCACGTTTTGTCATCTATCTTTTTACTTATGTAAAAATGGATATTTTTAGAGTCATTCCAGTTCACAAGGAATCCAGTGACTATTATCACTGCAGTTGGTTGTTACGGCTATTGCTATTATTTTTTATTACTGTCACTGGCATAAAAGGCAGGTGTATAAGAAGCTTGAGGCTGCTTAGCAACAACTGCCCAATTTGGAAGCATTTCATTTCCAGGAGAACTAAAGGGGACTTGGGGCCATGTTCCCAGGAAGAGATGGACACATAAAGTGCCATTTGAAGACACGGGCATATCTGTAGCTCTGGTAGATGGCAGGCGAGTGCTATTAATTGTTCCCTTGGGCATATGTGCCTGTATATGTGCAAATTCACTTTAGCCATTTCCAACTCTTTGCAGTCCCATGGACCATACCCGCCAGGCTCCTCTGTCCATGGGATTCGTTAGGCAAGAATTCTGGAGTGGATTGCCACTTCCTTCTCCAGGGGATCTTCCCAACCAAGGGACTGGACCCGCAACTCTTAAGTCTCCTGCATTGGTAGGCAGGTTCTTTAATATAGCACCACCTGGGAAGTCCAGGTGGCATATATGGCCCCACCCAAAGAAGGGGTGATCAGTGTTTCAAATCATTTCCAGCAGGGTTTTGATGCATTATTCAGAAAGAGCGCCCCACCTGGTTCTGATTGGTGGTGCATTGGCTCCATGGGATAAGAATGTAAGAATCACCAACTGCATTTTTTCAGTATCTGTTCTGCATTTTTGCAGTTATCCCCCCTCCCACCCTAGTCCCCCAGTTGGGTTGTGGAGAGTGGCCTTCCTCTTTCTATGCACAATTGGTTAATTTGTGTAGAAAATTAAATTTCCTGACTAGCCAGAGCAGTGCAGAGTTCCTTATATGTCTAGCAGACAGATTTAGAGCCATTTAACCTTTTAAAACAGGACTAGAGGACACAGATATTCAGGGAATTATCAAGTAACAAATAGTAAAGCATGATTGTCTCTTTAGGACTGTTGTATTTTATATACTAACAAGACTGTATCCATCTTTTAGGGGAATGTTTGCTTTGCTATCCAGCAAGAAATAGGCATTTATTGTGGCATTTGCCATGTTAAAACATGTAGTCATTAATTGGCTGGTCAGCTTCTTCTACGACTCTGCTTCTTTTGAGAGCTCACTGACAGGCTAAAAATATCAATGTATTTAAAAATTCTTATAACTAAGTATGTATCTGTGTCTATAAACATGTCTGTATTTATATCTATGTTTGTATAATCACAGGGCAAACAAACAGTGACACAAAGACAAAACACAAAGGCAAAGTGACAAAAAAGGCAAAATCTCCCTTCCGGGAACATTAATTAAGCATGTGCTACTTTCTTCATTAGCATATGCATCTCAGTAATATAGAATATAGTTGTGTAAATTATTTAAAAGACGCCATGTCTTGAACAGATCGTTTCAAACCCTGTCAATGCTACTTCCCAGACAGATAGCTGGTCTCCGGAATTCTCTTTGAGACTCAGCTTCTTCCTTGGTATTCTGGGATAATATAATTTTCCTCAGACAGTTACTGAAATAATTAAGTTGTTAAATAAAATAAGTGGAGTTATTAGGACTACCAACTAATAAAGCCACCATAAATGGCATATCTTAAATGCAAAATAAAAGCCTAGTACTCATTTTAGCAGAGATTCTTCTACTAAAGTTTGCTGACTGTGCAAGATTATCTTTTTCTTTTCACTTATCAGTTGCATGCTAAATAGTCCAATTAACCTCATTTAGTCTAATTTGCCTTTGCTACTGTGGTGAATATTGCTACTAGTGAGTGCTTAATATGTGGCAGAGATGTGCTACATGGGTTCATTTCATTCTTTAACACCTCTGTGAGATAATGTGTATACTCATTTAACAGATGAGGAAGCTGAGGATGAAAAGAGTATCTTGCCCGTTGTCACACAAATAGTCAAGGATGGAACTGTGGTGCATAGCCATTTTTTGTTCTTTCTTTCTGACAATGCAATGCCTGCTTTCTATCCTTTGTCACACTCCCTTTCTTTCCTTGTGATTTCTGTGACACAAACTGTGTCTTGACATGTTGGGATGGCTTAGCAGGACCAATTTTTTCTGCAAATCTTTTTTATTTGTTTATTCTAGTAAGTTTCAGGTGTACAGAATTATAGGTAGACTATAATGTTTATAGTATAAGTGTTATACTATGGTAGGTACTATAGGACAGATGTTTGTGATATAAACATCGATATACACTACAGAGTTTTCACCACCACAAGCCTGGTCACCGTCTATCACCATACAGCTCACCACCTTCACCCATTACACCACCTCCAAAATCTTCTTCCCTTCTGGTAGCTACTCTTCTCTATGAGTGTGTTTCTGTTTTATTTTGTTTTAGATGGCACATATAAGTAAGATTATATGGTATTTTTTCTTTCTCTGACATACTTTACTTAACATAATACTTTCAGGGTCCATCCACATTTTCACAAATGGTAGGATTTTATTCTTTTTAATGACTGAGTAGCATTCCACTGTGTTTTGTGTGTGTGTGTGTGTGTGTGTGTGTGTGTGTGTGTGTGTGATCTTCTTTATCCATTCATTCATGGATGGACACTTAGATTGTTTCCATATCTTGGCTATTATAAACAAGGCTGCTCTGAATTAGCAGGAAATACAAAAACCATTCATTTCCTAACTGGTTTCATTCAATTCAGGATGCACACCAAGAAAAAGGAGAGTATACCAGGCTGTGGAATTAACCAGAGTATGGGTGGAGGATTTCTTTCTCCTTCAGTTCAGTTCAGTTCAGTTGCTCAGTCGTGTCCCACTCTTTGCGGCCCTATGAATCACAGCACGCCAGGCCTCCCTGTCCATTACCAACTCCTGGAGTTCACTCAGACTCATGTCCATCGAGTCGGTGATGCCATCCAGCCACCTCATCCTCTGTTGTCCCCTTCTCCTCCTGCCCCCAATCCCTCCCAGCATCAGGGTCTTTTCAAATGAGTCAACTCTTCGCATCAGGTGGCTAAAGTATTGGACTTTCAGCTTCAGCATCAGTCCTTCCAGTGAACATGCAGGACTGATCTCCTCTAGGATGGACTGGTTGGATCTCCTTGCAATCCAAGGGACTCTCAAGAGTCTTCTCCAATACCACGGTTCAAAAGCATCAGTGCTTCAGTGCTCAGCTGTTTTCACAGTCCAACTCTCACATCCGTATATGACCACTGGAAAAGCCATAGCCTTGACTAGACAGATCTTTGTTGGCAAAGTAATGTCTCTGCTTTTCAATATGCTATCTAGGTTGGTCATAACTTTCCTTCCAAGAAGTAAGCGTCTTTTAATCTCATGGCTGCAGTCACTATCTGCAGTGATTTTGGAGCCCCCCCAAAATAAAGTCTGACACTGTTTCCACTGTTTCCCCATCTATTTCCCATGAAGTAATGGAACCAGATGCCATGATCTTCGTTTTCTGAATGTTGAGCTTTAAGCCAACTTTTTCACTTTCATCAAGAGGCTTTTGAATTCCTTTTCACTTTCTGCCATAAGGGTGATGTCATCTGCATAACTGAGGTTATTGATATTTCTCCCGGCAATCTTGATTCCAGCTTGTGTTTCTTCCAGTCCAGCGTTTCTCATAATGTACTCTGCATGTAAGTTAAATAAGTCTAGCCCATTTGTGTGGGTCTGTTACTATCAGCTGTGAACCAAATTATGATTAGGGAGGTAACAGGAGAAACAATAGGTATTTGATGAATCAGGCATTGTGTTAAGTTTCTATTATGTATCATTTCACTTAATTCTCACAAAAGACACCCGTGAAGTACTCAGTATGATTCCAGTTTTGCGAGGAAGGAAACAGGCTGTTTCCTATGCATGGTGATGTAGCAGCAGGTGTGAGGGCTAGGGTTAAATCCAGGTTTCTTCTTACCATCGACTGTGCTTTGCTAGGTCCTGGCATTTTGCATGAAGTGTAGGATGATGACAGCTAATTTTACTGTTTACTTTGTGACAGACACTCTGAAACGCTGTTAGAGGCAGCAAGTTATTTATACTTAAGGCCAACTTACTAGCACAGCTGCTTAGTTGCTGTCGTGTCCGACTCTCTTGTGACCCCATGGACTGTAGACTGCCAGGCTCCTCTGTCTGTGGGATTTTCCAAGCAAGAAGACTGGAGTGGGTTGCCATTTCCTCCTCCAGGGGATCTTCCAGACCCAGGGATCAAACTCACGTCTCCCACATAGACAGATGGATTCTTTACTGCTGAACCACCGGGGAAGCCCCTACTAGCACAGAGTAGGTGTTAATTAAAGGTCAGTGCTTTTATGTAAACCTGCTATGGTTCATTTTTATTTTCTACCCAATAAATTCATGTCAACTGTGTATTTATTGTCACCATGGCGTTGAGATGGCATGTGACTGTTTTCTTTTTCGATGGCTGCTTCCTACTTTTCTTTCAAAGCGTTTCCCGTACGTCTACATGAGCTGCTTAAATTAAAAAGTGGGCATGATGGCTATTCAGCAGTCAAAGTGGGTTGACACATAACCATGGTGGCCACAGTGCTCCGTTGTCCGAATTCCTCTCTTGAAGTGCCCACTCAATACAAGACTCAGCTTTTTTTTTCCTACTTGCATTCCGGCATTTTTACAATTCACCTCAGACACCAGGCTTACTGTTAATGAGCTCTTTTCCTGAAAGCACTTCTGATAGTCCTGATATCCAATGGTGCTACAGTGGAAATATTTCATAGAGAACCTGGTAATTGTATGGTGAATAAACTGTGTATCGATTGACTCTCTCCTCAATCTTGCAATAATTCCCAAGAGACCTTGTCTTTTTTTACTGTTGTTTTTAATTGTGATAAGAACACTTTACATAAGATCTGTCTTTTTAACAGATTTTTAAGGGTACAATACAGTATTGTTAACTGTATATACTATATACTATAACTGTATATACTATTATATACTATAATACTGTATAGCCACAGGGTTGTGCAGAATGTAAGTGACACTTTATAGCAACTTCTCATTCCTCCCTTCTCTGAGGCCAGCCAGACAACCATCATTCTATGCATCTATGACTCTGACTGTTTTAAGTGAAAGTCGCTCAGTCGTGTCCAACTCTTTGCGACTCCATAGACTATACAGTGCATGGAATTCTCCAGGCTAGAGTACTGGAGTGGATAAGCTGTTCCCTTCTCCAGTGGATCTTCCAGACCCAGGAATTGAACTGGGTCTCTTGCATTGCAGGAGGATTCTTTATCAGTTGAGCTATCAGGGAAGCAAGAGCCAGGTGAATATAAGTGGAATCATGCTATATTATCCTTTGATGACTGGTTTCTTTTACTTAGCACAATGTCCTCCAGGTTCATCTATGTTGCTGCACATTACAGAATTTTCTTCTTTTGAGGCCAAACAAAAATATACTTTATACTACATTTTCTTTACCCATTCATCTGCTGATGGCCATTTATGTTGTTTCCACATCTTAGCTATTGTGAATAATGCTACAGTGAACGTGGGGGTGCTAATATGATTTCAGTTCTTTTGAATAAATGCACAAAAGTGAGACGGCTGAATCATATGGTCATTCTATTTTAATTTTCTTGGAACTTCCATACTGTTTGCCATAGCTGCTGCACCACTTCCCTTCCCTACCAACAGTGTATAGGGGTCTAGTATCATACAAGGAGTCTTTTAAAAGAAATTAAACCTTGGTCATTTAGTTCCTGTACTGCTGCTGCTAAGTCGCTTCAGTCGTGTCCGACTCTGTGTGACCCCATATATGGCAGCCCACCAGGCTCCCCCGTCCCTGGGATTCTCCAGGCAAGAACACTGGAGTGGGTTGCCATTTCCTTCTCCAATGCATGAAAAGGAAAAGTGAAAGTGAAGTTGCTCAGCCGTGTCCGACTCTTCGCGACCCCATGGACTGCAGCCTACCAGGCTCCTCTGTCCATGGGACTTTCCAGGCAAGAGTACCAGAGTGGGGTGCCATTGCCTTCTCCGAGTTCCTGCACACTTTTAGCCAGTTAAAATTTGAATGTTTCCCATTTCAAAAGTACCAGCTTATCTAAGTCATTTTTCCCCCCAAAAAATTCACTGTACTGCTAATTCAACTAACAGTGATTAATACTAATTAAGTCATGTATTCATTTAGTCATATAGTCACCTATTCATTCACATTACTATATATATACATATATGTATGTACGTATATAGCATTTATGATATATATATATATATGTCACATATGGAATGGTACACACATATCTATATCTATGGTTTAGATATAGATATACAGAAACTCATGGTTTCTCAAGGGATTTCTATAGAGACAGAGCCTCTGCCCTCATGGACATTGCTCTATAGTAAGGAAGCGAGTTACACAGCTGTGTTAAAGTCAAGTCTTTCACAGTTATCTAACCTTTAATTCAATCTGAAAATGATAAGCAAAACTAGATTATTTTTAGGCTCACATAGAAGAAGAGATTTCTTTGTTTTCTAAGGGATTGCAATAGAAGGAACCGCAGATACTCAATGATGCTAACGTGGAACTATCTCACACTCTAGAGAACCTAGTATTAATCTAGAGCATGGACTGTGTGGATCTTCTTTTCTCTCATTTTTTGTTCCATACCTCCCTCCCTGCCTCTTCTTTCTCTCTCACTATAAAGAGAAGCTTTGGGTAGAAAAAGGCTCCTTTTTCTCCTTAAAGAATAATAAATAATGTGTGATGCAGGGACTTTAGAATTCTGGGACTAGCAGAACTCAGATAATATTATTTATTAAAACAGTTAGAGCAACCCGTAGAGCAATTAGAGCCAAAAAGCTGAAAACTTGTAGATGGAATTTTTGATATTTGAAGTGCATGCGAGAAAATGTTAAAATGGTTTCTTTAGGCACAATAACAAAAGCTAGAATGAAATTAAACAGTGAGAAAGAAACAGTTGGAGTTCAGTGAAATATAATAACTGATTCATAACTAAGGGGTTTATTTCATTATTAGTGACTCTAAATACCATCTTCACTCGCAGTTGGTTCAAAAATGTATCTTCCTGTAAATTTGCCATACAGAGGCTGCAAACCAATGTTTAGCAAAACATTTCTTTATAATTTAAAGTGCATTTATGCCTGTTAAATTTGAAAAATAGATATATACCACTTTTCTCCAAGAGCAGCATCTCCCTAGCTATGCTCAAGGAACATCACTAGGACTAAAGACAGTGTGACCAGATCAATTTGAACTCCAGTTTCTTTGCACTAGGATTTCATAGATAAGTTAATTGGCTCAGGTGCCTTGCACTCTTTAAGAAGAAGAGATTTAAACTTTGAAATTTCTGTAGAGAATCAGAAGCATCTGAGGTAAAGGACGCTCAGGCTTCCATGCTGGTCTGAGCTCTAGATTCTAATCCATCAAGCATTGCAGCTATCGTGGCACGTATTCCTATCTTGTAAGAGGATACATGTCTATATGTTATTATAATATATAAATTTGCCCCCTTTTCTTTCCATAGACCCTTCATGAAGGGGTGGGGGGGCGGGTGTGTACCATGAGTAAATAGTTTAAACTCTACTACATGAGGCCAGAAGTCAGTCAAGTATAGCCTGTGTCCCGAATCTGGCTCCCCACTTCTTTTTTTTTTTTTTTTTTAAGTTTGATTAGAATGCAGCCACTCTCATTCCTTTATGCCCGAGAACTACAGTGGAGTCATTGTAACAGAGACAGTATGACCTGCAAAGCCTAAGATATTTATTTTACAAAAGAGTTTGTCATCTCCTACGGTATACTGGTAAGAGCTTGGGTTTTTCATCAGTAATTTTAACAGTTGACTCTCACATAATTTCAGGATCTTATTCTATCTAGAAAACTCCCTAGAGAGAGGATTAAAAAAATACTTAAAAAAAATCTGTTGTAGTCAAAGAAATTCTTTGTATTAAAATCCAGTTGTATATGATGGAGTTGACATCCTCCATACTTGCCTTAGAACCCTCCGGAGGTTAGTTCTATGGGGCCCCTGACAGTGTGCGCTTACTTTGAATCTACCGGAAAAAACTGGCTTCACGTAGAATAGCTTTTGGAGAAATCACCATAGCTATCATGCTTGTGTGCTCAGTTGCTTCATTCATGTCCGACTCTGCAATCCTGTGGACTGTAGCCACCAGGCTCCTCTGTCCATGGGGATTCTCCAGGCTAGAATACAGGAGTGGGTTGCCATGCCCTCCTCCAGGGGATCTTCCCAACCTAGGAATGGAACCCTCATCTCTTGCATTGCAGGCAAATTCTTTACTGCTGAGTCACCGGGGAAGCCAATAACTGTCATATGGACTGTGAAAAGGCATCATGAAAAAGACCTGGATGCTTACTCGCTTGGAGTGGGGAATATATTTGTTTCTTGCATGAATTTCTCATAATACCTGATTTTTCTACCTGCCCCTTCCATTCTCTAGACCTCAGTGATGATTACAATACAGATTGTCTTAACCAAATTAGTCTCTGCTTTTCAGTGTCTTGGCAAAATCTCTGATTCCAGCAGCATTTCTCTCTCTCTGAAAACATGAAGTGACATGAAATAGAAATTCACTTGAAATAGATTTGCTGGAGTATGTTCTACAAACTCTAACATGTATTCCCCAATACAAGAGTAGACATTTAACGAGTCATACTGGGAGTATCTTGAGGATCTTTAGTCATGTCTGTTTAGGGTTTTAGTACAGGGCCCTTCACAGGTATCTCATTTATACTATATTACATGAACTCTGTGAATTACCCATATTCTTACTCCCATATTCCCATTCAAAACATGGGTTACAGGTTGTTTTCCCTGAAAGTAGATGGCATTTGAAGTACAAGCTGTTTGTTAGAGAGAAGCACCTGTGACTGGGAAGGACAGAAACAGGCGGGCAGGGGGGCACGATGAACCTGCAGTGCAGGCCTGGCAAAGCCTTGGCCCAATCCGATGGAATGCATATCGATCATCAGAGGAGTCCTATGTCCTGCCAAATTGGTAGTGTCTTTATCCCTCTGCTGGCTTAATCTCCGGGTAACACAGGACAATCTCTGAAAATGAGGCAGATTCTCAGGAGCTGATATTTAGAGGGTTTCCCCTGACTGCTCCTCCTACAGCTCTGGCGTCCTTCCTTAAAGGGCACCTGCCCTGTGTATCTTCACATCCCTCCAGCACAAGTGTAGGGGACCTCTTTACTGATGGAGTAACTTGACTAACTTCACCCTGCTAGCCATCTAGCTCCACACTATGGTGTGGTGGCAAATATGTATCTGTTGTGTATTTTGAGATGAAGGCTCTAAAGCAGCAAATTGATTTAGCTGAAATGTTTCCAGTGTGGTAAAATAAACCTGACTAATAATAATAATAAAAAAATCAAGCTTCACATATTAATAAACTATTTTAAAACAAGTGATCTAGGGTGCTTTTTAAAAAAAGCATAAGAAGTTTCAAAGAGGGGGAAAAAATGGGAAAAGTGCTTATCTCAGGTTTAAAATGTTTTTATTTTTTTCTGGTTGGTGAAGTCTCTGTACCCTCTAGGGAACAAAACTTAATAATAACATTTATATTCTGAGAGAAACAAAGCTGCTTGTATAGGCTGAGCTGTGTTATCTAACATTATTATACTCATAAGGCAAAATAAATCCCCTATTTTGCATCCCAACAAAGGGAGCTTGACACTCTTATCTGATGTTCAAATATTTATGGGAGTCATTTCAACAAAGCCTTTAGTTTTCCTTATATTTCTACATTCTGATGTGACACAGTGTATTATACAACCTTACTTTTGATAAAGGACAATCAGATTTGACTTAGTGTTGCAGAGGAAAACATAATATTGCATATTTAAGAAGAGAACATGTTAAAAGATGGAGGAATGTCATTCCCATCCACCTATCAGATGTTTATTAGCTCTCTTCTGTGTGTTTGAAGTCAGTTTGCTGGTGAGTGGAATAGGCTTAGCTGAAATAACTATAAATGGCCCTCGTGGTACAAGTCAAGTTTGGGATAGTCAACTGAGGTATGTATTAATATCTTCATGGTAAATGAAAATAAAGTTTATGGAATTCCTTAAGAAGGTTCAGAGTTATGAAAGATGTATTTAATGGTGCAGAGCACAGCACAAGATCTAAATGTCCTTTAAAACCAAGGATCTGAAACTGCAGAAAAGATGTGGAAAGGGAGCAGAGCCCACGGGGTGGTTAAGTTGGAGGATGGGGTCTCCACTGGAGAAAGAGGAAACATGTCTGGAGCACGTTTGTTCAACAACAAATACATGATATTAGGCTTTGCACTTGCATGAAGATCCAAGACTAGATTAGACCATGTGGTCAGGCACTGTGTTTTAGGGATGAGCATTTTTGGTAAAAAACACTTTTGACCTCCTAGAAAGATATTATCTGGCTGAATATAGGAATGGTTATTTATAACATAAAAATATATGTTATTTTTGTTGTGATAGCAAGTAAACAAGCTATTTCAGTCTAAATGCACTTCCATTTCTTAAAGAATTAATAGGATGCATCTTTTTAAGTTTTCTTTTTTTTTGATGTGGACCATTTTTAAAGTCTTTATTGAGTATGTTACAACAATGCCTCTGTTTATGTTTTGGTTTTTTGGCCTTGAGTCATGTGGGATCTCATTTCTGAGATCAGGGATCGAACCTGCACCCCCTGCATTGGAAGGTCAAGTCTTAACCACTGGACCACTAGGGGAGTCCCAACAGGCTACATCTTGTTCACCTCTTACTTCCTAGCGCTTACCATAAGACCTTAGCACTTACTGAGTCTGAATGTCCAATTAAAATTTTTAACTGTATATAAATAACTTTAGGAAATTTTCAAAAAACCTACTTTTATATGCACTACTCTTATTTCTTGGGTGTAAAATGTTTTCCATAAAAACATATTTTTCTATATAATTAATGGTTCTGACAAGAATTGGACAAACGTAAAATCAAATACCACCATTCTGACAACTATTCAACACTGACTAATTGATTAACTGTCAGATATTATGGTCAGGAGATTACACTTATTATCTCACTAACTTTGTGGCTGGGTAAAAATGTATATGACCCTCATTTTATGACTCAAAGCATTGAGAGTCATAACAATTTATGTGGGCTACATAAGTAAAAGGAGGATTAACTAAGAAATTAATATATAGGGCTTAGCAGACGGGCCAAAAATTAGGAAGGCTGTGATAAATACATGAAATATTTTATTAAATCTCAATTCTGGTTGTGGTCTCATGGTCCATACAGCTACACAATGATGTATTTCCATCTCACACCATCTTTTCCTTATTGTCCATGTAGCATTCATCAACTCTGCATATTCTTTCATATAGGGAAAAGTCATTATTGGCCTGATTGACAGCCCCAAGAAGGTAACTAAGTGAATTAAAAGCTACTCTTTGCTAACTGTCCCCTGTCAGCCTTAGGTCGTTGTGAGCCTCTTGAGATTTATGAGAGTTGTTGGGATTCCTGTGACCTGAGGGTGAACAGTGAGAATCAAGGTTATCATGGGTGTAGAAGATTTTATCCTCACAAATCCTATCTCCCATCATAAAAAGACACACCAGAGGGAAATATCAGATACCTGCTCTGAGGTACAGATACCATTTATGGAAAGATTTAATTACATTTTGGTAGTCTTTTTTTTTTTTTTTTTTAATGTAATGTCCTTTTTCAGTTGGCTGCTTTTAGGGATTCACTCTCTCCTTTTTTTTTTTTTGGATAATTTGTGTATGTAGTTCTTTTTCGTTGTGCTGGGTCTTCATTATTATGCTCAGGGTTTTTCTAGTTGCTGCAAGTGGGACTCTGTGTTGCGGTGCATGGGCATCTCTTGTTTCAGAGCACAGGTTGTAGGCACGTGGGCTTCAATAGTAGTGACTCTGAGGTCCTAGAGTGCTTGGGTTTCAGTAGTTATGGCGCACCATCTTCTGAGACCAAGGATGGAACCCCTGTCCTCTGCATTCACAGGGAGATTACTATCCACTGTATCACCAGGGAAGTCCATATTTTGCTCATCTTTATGTGAACTGTTTGACCAGTTTGTTGTATTTTGTGATTAATTAGATAAATATGGCTAAAAGGAGACAAAAGAAAGAGAATTATCTAATTTGAAAGCAATGTAGATTAATAGAAGACAGTTATGAGCCTTCCACAAGGGTATTGCTTCAAAATTCTTTAATGTCCTTTACTTCCTATATCCAAATAATCACCATGTCCTGTTTATTTTAGTTACTAAGCTCAAACACCATCATATTTGCCCCCCGCTTTTTTTTTTTTTTTGGCTGCACTGTGCCTTGCAGGGATCTTAGTTCCCCAACCCGGAATAGAACCTGGGCCCCCTGAAGAAGCAGATTCTTAACCAGTGGCCCACCAGGGGAGTCCCAAACACTTTCCTCTTTAAGGTGAGCAGTTACAGCAGCCCCGTGTGCTTGTCTCCTGCCCTTTGGTATCCACACAGCTGCCCCAGTGATCTCTAACTCAATTTAGATCTGTGCTGATATGGTAGCCACTAGCCACATGTGGCTGTTTGAATGGAAATAAAATGAATTAAATTAAATATAATCATGATTTCAATTTCTCAGTCACACTAGCTAGATTTCAAGGGCTACAATAGCCACATAGAGCTAGCGCTTACCGTCTTGGACAAAGCACATTTGTACAATACAGAAAGTTCTATGGAATCCAGCTGTGGTTTAGATCATGTCATTCTCCTCCTGTATTTTGTTCAAGTGGTTCCCCATTTCCTGCAAGTGAAAAAACTTAATTCTTCAACATGGTTTCCAAGGTCCTTCCTGATGCCCGCCCCCGCACTGAATCCTGAATTTCAACAATCCTGTCATTAGTTAGTCGTTAAAAATACTGACCATCTTCCTAACTGACCTTTCATATTTGCTGTTTCTTTTGACAGGAGTATTTTAATAACATTTTATACATCTTATCCCTTTTCTTTTTCAAGAATACATCACTGTAAGCTTTAAAAATCTTATTTCCTTTCATTGTCTTTCTCTACACGTAGACTCAGTTACATGAAAGCAAGGCCATGTCTGTCTTGACAACTAACACAATGCCTTGTATATAAGAAATACTCAGTAAAGAGTGAAGGAAAGAGGGATGGAAGGGACAAGATGAAAGGAAGGATGGGAATGAAAGGGCAGGTTGCTCATCTGTCAGACCTTAGCTCTCACCACGCCTAGCCTGGTCCTTAATTTTATTGTTTCCTAAACAAACCCAAGATTTTCTTCATGTATTCCTTTCTGCTGGGGATGCTTTCCCTACATACTCTACCTGGAAAACCCCTACTCATTCTTCCTGTCCCCAAACAGATGCTGCCGCACTGTGGTGTCATCTTTGACCACCCTCCCCTTTCCCAGGCACATCTGGGGCCCCTTTCTAACTGCAGTATAACAATGACTTTATTACAGTGCTTGCCATTTTTCATTGTAAGAAATGAGAAAAACACAACCAGTGTGTCTGAGAGGAGGCTTTGTTCAAGCATTTAGCATCATACTTGACCAAAAGAAGCAGTCACTAAGCCTTTATGGAATTAAATAAAAAATTAAAAATTTACATTAATCTTTTATGTAAAGCATTCACTTTTTTTCATATTTTTGTCATCATATTGGATTTAGAGTTCTCAGTTATAAATGATTATTTTGATGACTCAGGGAGAAAATTAGAATTTCTCTAAAGATATTATGTAAATATTAAATAATTAATCATGAATTAGATTTTATCTGGGACACACTAATTTTGGTCTTGTGACTGCAGAAATTTACATGTAGGACTTTGGCTTTATGATGGTATCTTTTAAGGTATGAGTGGAACAAACTATAAAACAAAATGCATGCTCAGAAAATTGGACATTCTCTGAACCAACAGATTTAGCATCTGAGATTTCTATATGTGACCCTAAGTAAATGAAGATATCTGAGGATGATTATTGTAGGTGGATCTGCTTCATCCTTTGAGGGACAGGGAAGCCTGGTGTCTGCAGTCCAAGGGATCGTGAAGAGTCCGACACACCTTGGTGACTAAACAACAACATCAGAATCTTTCAAATATGTTATTATTGTTGTTTAAAAATACCTAGACATTTGTCAGAATGTCTAACTAGAAATAATGATAAATATTCAGTATGAAACTGCATTTAAAAAGCAAAAGGAGGACATCCCTAGCAGTCCACTGGTTAAGACTTTGCCTTCCATTGCAGGGGGTGCAGGCTTGATTAGGGATAGGGAAGCTAACATCCCACATACCTTGCAGCCAAAAAAAAACAAAACATAAGACAGAAGCAGTATTATAACAAATTCAATATAGACTTTAAAAATGATCCACAACAACAATCTAAAAAAAAAAAATCAAAAGGAAATTTACAATGCATTACCTAAGGGGATTTACCTTAAACTTTAAAAGAAGGTAGTCTATTGTCCTCATTTTTCAGATGAAGAAACTAAGGATAGATCTATAAATTGGCCTAGAGGAGACATTAGGAAGAAAAGGGTCTTTCTCTTGAAAAATCATCAGGTGTTTCACAAATACTGTATTAGTAATAATATAGTCCAGAGTAACTTTTGAGAAAAAATTATTTATCTTTATCTGATTATTAAGATAACTGGTGTAGCTTCTCGTGCACATTCCAGACTTTAATTTACATTCTTCCTTTCTGACACAAGTCACTGGGAGTGAAAAAGACTCCTTGATGTTGAAAGCTTGGTGCTGATCATCCTTAAAATACTCTTGATATTATCAGAGTTGTTCTTTATTGCAAACAAGAAACAGAAATTCAGCAGGGACAGAGGGTCTCTGTAGGTGTGTCATATAGGGGCAAGATTGGGAAGAGGGAGTAGGAGATGCTTTAAATGAACAAATGAATGAATGTATATATACATATAATATTTATATGTTGACAGTAAAATCTGTCTTACGCACACACAAACAAGATACAGGATTTTGTGCCAAATATTGGTATGAAATGTAAATAGTTGGGCTGTGATAATTGAGTTAACATATGATTCAGGTTGGAGAAGGAAATGGCAACCCATTCCAGTACTTCTTGCCTTGAAAATCCCATGGACAGAGGAGCTTGGTGCAGGCTACTATCCATGGGGTTGCAAAGAGTAGGGCATGACTGAGCGACTTCACTTCACTATGATTCAGGTAAAAGTTGTATATTGCAGCAATGCAGAAAGGGTGCTATTTTCCAATATAATAATATCCAGTTGCCCATTTTGACCTATTCTTAATCACTGCAATAGTGATATCTTCTAATATTAACTTCTGACCTCTGCAAACTACTCTTGATTGAGTGAACTGGTGACAAAGTTTGTGCTCATGGTCAGAGTGCAGTAGGTTAAATTAGATCCTCAACAAAGTGCTAAGCATCTAGGTAGGAATTTCCTCGAATCCATAGCCTTAACTTCACAACTTCACAAGTACAATGATGAAGTCGTTAGCATTCATTTCTAAGACATACTACTATAGGTTAGAGGAATATTAGCGGAGAAGGCAATGGCACCCCACTCCAATACTCTTGCCTGGAAAATCCCATGGATGGAGGAGCCTGGTGGGCTGTAGTCTATGGGGTCGCTAAGAGTCGGACACAACTGAGTGACTTCACTTTCACTTTTCACTTTCACGCATTGGAGAAGGAAATGGCAACCCACTCCAGTGTTCTTGCCTGGGGAGTCCCAGGGACGGGGGAGCATGGTGGGCTACCATCTATAGGGTCGCATAGAGTCGGATACGATTGAAGCGACTTAGCAGCAGCAGCAGCAGCAAGACTGAAGCAAACCAGGATAGTTGTTGGAATAGGATGGTAAAGTTGAAATAGGATATCTGTGAATATTGATTATCATGGGTGATGCAGTTTCTAAACCATCTTCATTGTTATAGAATGAGAATGTCTGTTTGCAAAATTGCCATCATTAGGATTGATGTTATTAATAACATGGTCCAAGAAGCCTGTTTTCTCACATACCATGCCCTACTGTGTTATAAACTCTTCTTATTGTGGCAAAAAGATGACTCTCCAAAATATATTCTAGTGTCTTTGAATGAGTTCTGTTGTCTCAAACGCATCTTAAGTAAATCTGTAAAAGAACAGCAAATCCAACAGATGTGTATTTTCAAGATATTAAAATGAAGACTTCAGGGTTCAGGATGATGGGACACATGTACACCCGTGACTGATTCATGTTGATGTATGGCAAAAACCACAACAATTTTAAAGTAATTAACTTCCAATCTATTTCTGCTTTATTGACTATGCCACAGCCTTTGACTGTGTGGATCACAATAAACTGTGGAAAATTCTGAAACAGATGGGAATACCAGACCACCTGACTTGCCTCTCGAGAAACCTATATGCAGGTCAGGAAGCAAAAGTTAGAAATGGACATGGAACAACAGACTGGTTCCAAATAGGAAAAGGAGTATGTCAAGGCTGTATACTGTCACCCTGCTTATTTAACTTCTATGCACAGTACCTCATGAGAAACGCTGGACTGGAAGAAGCACAAGCTGGAATCCAGATTGCCTGGAGAAATATCAATAACCTCAGATATGCAGATGACACCACCCTTATGGCAGAAAGTGAAGAGGAACTCAAAAGCCTCTTGAAGAAAGTGAAAGAGGAGAGTGAAAAAGTTGGCTTAAAGCTCAACAATCAGGAAACGAAGATCATGGCATCTGGTCCCATCACTTCATGGGAAATAGATGGGGAAACAGTGGAAACAGTGTCAGACTTTATTTTTTTGGGCTCCAAAATCACTGCAGATGGTGACTGCAGCCATGAAATTAAAAGACGCTTACTCCTTGGAAGAAAAGTTATGTCAACCTAGATAGCAAATTGAAAAGCAGAGACATTACTTTGCCAAAAAAGGTCCGTCTAGTCAAGGCTATGGTTTTTCCTGTGGTCATGTATGGATGTGAGAGTTGGACTGTGAAGAAAGCTGAGCCCTGAAGAATTGATGCTTTTGAACTGTGGTGTTGAAGAAGACTCTTGAGAGTCCCTTGGACTGCAAGGAGATCCAACAAGTCCATTCTAAAGGAGATCAGCCCTGGGTGTTCTTTGGAGGGAATGATGCTGAAGCTGAAACTCCAGTACTTTGGCCACCTCATGAGAAGAGTCGACTCACTGGAAAAGACTCTGATACTGGGAGGGATTGGGGGCAGGAGGAAAAGGGGACAACAGAGGATGCGATGGCTAGATGGCACCATGGACTCGATGGATGTGAGTCTGAGTGAACTCCAGGAGTTGGTGATGGACAGGGAGGCCTGGTGTGCTGCAGTTCATGAGGTTGCAAAGTGTTGGACACGACTGAGCGACTGAACTGAACTGAACTGAAAATAAATAAATTAATTTTTTAAACACTGATGATTTTTAAAACCCTGAAAATATTCCGAGAAATGTTCGAGTCAGCACAGAATTTATATAATTTAACAACTATGTTAATAATAACATTTTTGTGAATAAAAAAAGAAATTAAAATGACTTCAATACCGGAGATACAAACCCTATGACTTTTAAGATGCAAATTAGAAGACATTGAACTTTTCTGTAGATACAGTGGGAACCAAACTCACTCTTCTTTTTTCCTTCCGTTCTTATCCCATTCACTCCTTTCCTCATACTTCTTTAGCACCGTGTTTCCTGCATAATAACAACCCATGCTCAATGCAAGCTTGTGCATCTTTCCAACAGGGAGTTATGGAATAACTGTAGTACAAAATTCCAACCAATGTGATGTTATAAGAATCAAACAATCTCTTCCTGTTTTAAAGAGCAAAAGTGCAGCAAATGCTTAATTGTAGAATAATAGGGAGGACGACCTTAAGGAAGAGAAGATCAGTGAAGACTCGGGCAAGGTCCCAAAGGCTCCTTGTAGATGAGCACTAAGCAAAGAAACCCAGTAGCCTCTTCAGCTCAGAGTCTATTTTGAAAAAGGTGATGGCTGGTATAGACTAACACTATGAAGAGATTGGGCTTCCAAAGTAGTGCTAGTGGTAAGGAACCTGCCTGCCAATGCTGGGGATGTAAGAGATGTGGGTAGGATTCCTGGGTCAGGAAGATCCTCTGGAGGACGACATGGCAACACACTCCAGGATTCTTACATGGAGAACCCCATGGATAGAGGAGCCTGGCAGGCTGCTCTCCACAGAGTCGCAAAGAGTCAGACACGACTTAGCAGGCACTCATGCACATGACAGATTTGGAATATTTTTCTAGTATCACTTGGGAAACTACTAAAGGATGTGAATGGTCGATTTTATTTATATCTTTCTATTCTAATTATTCATTTTCAGTCATTCTGGGCTTAAAGAATCGCCTATTAATTAACCAATTACTTTGCAGTATCTGAGTCATGTATCCATTCATTTATTGCAGAGAACCATTTTGTGAACTATTAATAGATCCTTTCTCCTATTTATAGATGAGCCTATGAGATTATGACCAATTACACTGTTTCAGTGAGATCTCACCGGTGAGATTCCACTGAAGGTTATCTGGTTTCTCCCACTTTATCTGCTGCTATTCAGATAGATACTGGGAATCCTAGAAAACAGTGTGGCTTACTTCTAGTTCTGAGACATCTATGCAAAATCATGACATCTGAAGAACTTGCCTGGTACACAGGATTCTAAAACATTAAGTCTTTCCTTCGGGTTTGCAGTTAATTTAACCCACTCTGTTTCTCTTTGAAATTATTCTCTGTTAATTTGTGTAAGAAAACAGTCTGTACCCAAGTCTTGTAACTGAGTGTGTATGCACATGTGCTCAGTCGCTTCCATCGTGTCTGACTCTCTGCCACCCTGTGGACTGTAGCCCACCAGGCTTCTCCATGGGATTCTCCAGGCAAGAATGCTGCTGCTGCTGCTAAGTCACTTCAGTTGTGTCTGACTCTGTGCGGCCCCATAGACAGCAGCCCACCAGGCTCCCCCATCCCTGGGATTCTCCAGGCAAGAACACTGGAGTGGGTTGCCATTTCCTTCTCCAATGCGTGAAAGTGAAAAGTGAAAGTGAAGTCGCTCAGTCGTGTCCAACTCTTAGTGACCCCATGGACTGCAGCCTACCAGGCTCCTCCATCCATGGGATTTTCCAGGCAAGAGTCCTGGAGTGGGTTGCCAATGCCCTCCTCCAGGGAATCTTCCTGACCCAGGGATCAGACTCATATCTCATTTTGTTTCCTGCGTTGGTGGGTGGGTGGGTTCTTTACCCTAGCGCCACCTGGGAAGCCCCATAATTGACTGTGGTTTCCCTTCCCTGATGGCTCAGATGGTACAGTGTCTGCCTACAATGCGGGAGACACAGGTTCAGTCCCTGGGTTGGGAAGATCCTCCGGAGAAGGAAACCACTCCAGTACTCTTGCCTGGAAAATGGGGTCCATGGGGTCGCAAAGAGTCGGACATGACTAAGTGACTACACTTCACTTCCCTTTATTACGCTGATGGAGCTGTGCCATAGAGTGCAATGAATAGAAGGTGAGAGGAGAAACTGAAACAGCCAAGTGGATGGTGGCAGCTTAGAGGACCAGAGGAAAGCAAGCTGAATCTTTGCAACTAGCAATGGAGTGGCATAGCTATTTGTGGGGAGCAAGCATCTTCTGAGAGCATTCCTAAAAATGACATGTGGAGTGCAGTTTTTTTTTTAATCCAAACTTGTGTTAAAATGTAATTAATTTTAACTATGATAACAAACACTCATATATTATTGAACATGAACAAAAAGTGAATGTGTCCAATAATGCTTTGAACTTGGAACGGTCAGTTCACGGGATGGAGATTTGGTCAGAAAAGGTGGCAGAAAAATGGACGCTAAAATGATGTTAGAAGTGCAAGTAAGAGCCGCTCCACATGCTCCTTCTCCTTGGCTTTAGTTTGTCACTTAAAGTGATACCCTCCATGCTTTTGCTTCCATGGGTATGAGAACCCAGATGAACTGGTATAGGGAAAGAGAATCAAGGAGTAACAGGAAGGCTGGCTTAAACGTGAAGAGAGGCCTGGGATTCATTAGTAGAAACCTGCTGTTTCCAGATGAGTAGTGACAACATTAGAGATTTTCAATAGATATTTATTGAGCACTTGTTATGTGCCAGGCACTGCAACAAGTGTTCTATAGGTATTACCTCTTCTACATCTCACAAAACCTATTCTAATTCCCATTTAACAGATTTGGTAACAAAGGCACAAAATGATTAATAACATGATGAAATCACACCTGTGATTTTTCTTTTATTCATTTTATAAGACACCAAAGTGAGAAAGATGCAAAAAGAAAGAGGCATCTAGCACTGTGCCTGGTATACATTTGGTGTTTAATGCATGCTTATTGACTGTGCTAAGTCTGAATTTTTGAACTATTTAGCAGTACTGGGCAGCCTTTACCATGAAGTCTACTAGGCTATAAAATATGCAAAATGTCTACAAAGGGAGCAAGAGGCTTCTTTATACAGTCGAGGTAGACTTTAAACTGAATTTTAAGCTGTTTTTCTTCCCCCCATCAAGTTCCTCCCACTGTGTAATCTTGTAATATTATGGCAATCTTACCTCTGATCGTACTAAAGGGCTGTATTTTATAAATTCTTATGACTCACCTCATAAAGTCTGTCATGAATTGGATCTTTAAAAAATGAGAAAAATATCCCTGTCTCTTTTAGAGTTATGGGAGTTAAATAACACCCAAATGTTTTTTCCACATTTATGCTATTTATAAACTGGTAAGAAAGGGGCCTTCTCCACCACCTTCCGAGGAGGAAAATTTATGAAGCTTCATTTAATGGGACATGATGTTATTATCGTGATGTGGTGATGATGAACATTATCTTCAGCACTTACTAATTACCAAAGACTGATTTATATCTCATTTTTAATCTTCACAACCAGACCTGTGATTTGAGTATTATATTTGGCCAGTGAAGAAACTGAGGCTCAGGGTATTTATTAATTATCCTAGAAACAACAATATATAAATAATAGAGATATAATTTATTCCAATGTCAAGGTTGCATGGTACAGTTTTAAATAAGGGATTACACAAACAGCTTCCAAAACTCTGTCATTGTTCCCAGCGCTTCTTCTAGGCCAGAAGTTCTAGGCATTTACTGGACAGCAGTCAAATAGCCATGGAGTGTGTTTCCAACCTCATTTTCTGTGGCCTCTGGGAAACTGGCAGATGCATGAATGTGTGAAATATCAGCAGTGTGATAATAAAATTATTAGAACCCAGCAGTGCATGCAAAGTTTATTTATGAATATGATGCAGATAGTGATAATTAATCCTCTGGACATCACTTAGATCTTTTAACAGAGTGTTCATGATATCTGGAGCAAAACACATGTCTATTATTTTACAGTTAAACATGGAACCTCATTGGTCTAATCAACAATCATTGTTCCCCAGGATAATGATTTTTAGTCTTTTTTTCAGTAATACAACAGATTCAGATGTTTTGCAATGAACACTTACTTCTTCATGCTCAGGATTATTTTGCAAGCACTGTTAATTCAGCTATGTCTCTAGGTTCTTAAATCCATTCTGAATTTCTCTAATCATCCTGGGGGTTAGGCAAGGGATTGTTTTATAAATTCCTGGTGTATAGATGCAAGTCAGTGTATTTATTTTCTTTATATCTAAGTCTTTATTAGGAAATGGCAACCCACTCCAGTGTTCTTGCCTGGAGAATCCCAGGGATGGGGGATCCTGGTGGGCTGCCATCTGTGGGGTCCCACAGAGTCAGACACGACTGAAGCGACTTAGCAGCAGCAGAAGCAGCAAGTCTTTATTATATCTGGAGTTATGATCTCTTAGTACATGGTTTTATCAAGGAATTTAGCAACACACTGTTGTCAATAAAATTAGTAGTAGTAATGTTAGTAGCTCAGTCATGTCTGACTCTTTGTGACCCCATGGACTGTAGCCCGCCAGGTTCCTCTGTCCATGGGATTCTCCAGGCAAGAATACTGGAGTGGGTTGCCATTCCCTTCTCCAGGAGTTCTTCCTGACCCAGGGATTGAACCTGGGTCCTGGATCACAAGTGGATTCTTTACCGTCTGAGCTACAGGGAAGAAGATCCTGTCAATAAAATTAAGTACTTTTTAATATTATTCCACAATGTCTAATGATGCTTGTGATTAGTGTAGAAGATTTATAGGAATGTCTTTTTCTTAATATTTGCATCTGGTATAAGGAGTCGCAGTGAGTCAGGCATGACTGAGCGACTGAACTGAACTGATAAGGAGTATGCATGCCATTTCTAATGAGAAGATACAGCTAAGAGGAGCAAGGAGTTATCCATATCCCTATATGTCTTCCTGTCCTCCGTCCATCCATTTACCCATCCCCCTTTGTTGTTGTTGTTGTTCAGTTGCTAGGTTGTGTCGGATTCTTTGCGACCCCATGGACTGCAGCATGTCAGGCTTCCCTGTCTTTCACTATTTCCCAGAGTTAGATATAGATACAAATAAGTAGATATGCATAGATAGATAAGCATAAAGTACCAGTATATATGTTTGCAATGAAATCCACTAAAATGTTAACAGTACAAACCTACAGATACAAAATTAGGGGAAATTTTATTTTTTTTTCTTATAATAGCATAGTTTTATTCTTGATGATATAATAAATGTTCATAAGAACACATAGAAAAGGAAAATACGCTTAGCTGCAAATAGCCATGGAGCATGTTTCGTATTTAGTGTTAATGGGTACCAATAAACAGATTTCATGTATACTTCTCAGGAGTTCCCCTAAACCATGAAGGGTTTCTTCAGTCCTGCCTCCTAGATGGGATTGCACATGACCTTGGTCTTAGTTTGGGCTTCTGTAGATATGGAGTATCCTAGATGGGGTGAATTAAACACCAAAAATCTGTTTCTCACAGTTTCTGGGGGCTGGGAAGTCCAAGATCAAGGTACCAGCAGATCCACTGTATGGTGAGGGCACATTTTCTGGTATGGTTGTCTTCTTGAATCCTCCTTGGCAGAGAGCAGAAAAGAGACAGCCTATGTCCCCTTCTTCTTTTCTTTTCTTTTTTTTTAAATAACATCATTAATCCCACAGGAGAGCCCTATTCTAATGACTTATTCTAACCCTAATTACCTCCTAAAGACCTTATTTCCAAATGCTATGACACATTAGGAATTAGGGTTTTAACATAAAAATTTGGGGGAGTTGTTTGAGGGTTTCCCAGGTGGCACTAGTGGTAAAGAACCTGCCTGCCAATGCAAGAGACATAGGAGACACGGGCTTGATCCCTGGGTCATGAAGATCCCGTGGAGAAGGGCATGGCAACCCACTCCAGTATTTTTGCCTGGAGAATTCCATGGACAGAGGAGCCTAGTGGGCTATAGTCTATGTTCAGTTCAGTTCAGTCCTTCAGTTGTGTCCGATTCTTTGCGACCCCGTGAATTGCAGCACGCCAGGCCTCCCTGTCCATCACCAACTCCCGGAGTTCACTCAGACTCACATCCATCGAGTCAGTGATGCCATCCAGCCATCTCATCCTCTGCCGTCCCCTTCTCCTCCTGCCCCCAATCCCTCCCAGCATCAGAGTCTTTTCCAATGAGTCAACTCTTTGCATGAGGTGGCCAAAGTACTGGAGTTTCAGCTTTAGCATCATTCCTTCCAAAGAAATCCCAGGGCTGATATCCTTCAGAATGGACTGGTTGGATCTCCTTGCAGTCCAAGGGACTCTTAAGAGTCTTCTTCAACATCACAGTTCAAAATCATCAATTCTTCAGGGCTCAGCTTTCTTCACAGTCCAAGTATCACATCCATATATGACCACTGGAAAAACCATAGCCTTGACTAGACGGACCTTAGTTGGCAGAGTAATGTCTTTGCTTTTGAATATGCTATCTAGGTTGGTCATAACTTTCCTTCCAAGGAGTAAGCGTCTTTTAATCTCATGGCTGCAGTCACTATCTGCAGTGATTTGGGAGCCCTCCAAAATAAAGTCTGACACTTTCCACTGTTTCCCCATCTATTTCCCATGAAGTGATGGGACCAGATGCCATGATCTTTGTTTTCTGAATGTTGAGCTTTAAGCCAACTTTTTCACTCTCCACTTTCACTTTCATCAAGAGGCTTTTGAGTTCCTCTTCACTTTCTGCCATAAGGGTGGTGTCATCTGCATATCTGAGGTTATTGCTATTTCTCCTGGCAATCTTGATTCCAGCTTGTGTTTCTTCCAGTCCAGCGTTTCTCATGATGTACTCTGCATATAAGTTAAATAAGCAGGGTGACAATATACAGCCTTGATGTACTCCTTTTCCAATTTGGAACCAGTCTGTTGTTCCATGTCCAGTTCTAACTGTTGCTTCCTGACCTGCATACAAATTTCTCAAGAGGCAGGTCAGGTGGTCTGGTATTCCCAACTCTTTCAGAATTTTCCACAGTTTCTTGTGATCCACACAGTCGAAGGTTATAGTCTATAGGGTTGCAAAGAGTCAGACACAACTGAAGTGACTTAGCATACACGCACAATCCTTATTTGAACCTCCATTTCATTCTGTTTTACTTTATTCCACTGCTTATTTGTGGAATAAAGTTTTTCCAATCATGCCAGTTTTTCTAATCATGCCTTGTGTTTCTTAAGATATTAATAAATGTGGTAAAAAAGTAATTCCTGTATGATCTTGTTACTTAGTGTTCCTGAGAAGCACTTGGCTATAGACAAAGAGCATCTTAATGTCTGCCTTATCCAAAAGTTTTCTCAACAGGACTACTAACCTGCCCATTAAAGTTTTAAATCTGCTAAAATATCTAGACCAATTTTAAAAAATTATTTACCAGAGAATCAGAAAGCATCTGATTTCTATGGACAGAGATGAATAGGAAACCTAAATATATACCTTACTTAAAATGATAACAAAACAAACCAACAGCAACAGCAACAAAAACACATACCTATTGTGCAGTCAAATCTAAGTTTAACACAAATACACATTTCCTTGGAACTACCATAAATAATTTGCTGTCTAGCACCATCCTCCTTTGGATTTGAGTTCATTGTTTTATATGGTATTTTGTGGCAACTGCTAATTATCATAAGCTGTCCAATAAAAGTGATGGATTGTCCAATTAACTCTTCATCAGCAGCCATTTTTGAAGATGTTACCTATTGAAACTGATGGCAGTTTATGACCTCCATGTTGCATATGTAGCTAATGACTCCTTGGGCAATAATTATTAAGTTTCTTGTGCCTCATTCAGTCGTTTTGTTTTACAAATTAGGATGCCATTGAATTTACCAATTCATTTGGCTTCACAACTGTGGCTTTCTAAGGATTACTAAAGGTCTGCTGTGGAATGTATGGATCATATAAACTTTGAAGTAGATTACAGATGTGTCTGTTTTGCAGGTTTTCCATCGACCGGCACACTGACCTGGAGAGACAATTCAACATTAATGCTGATGATGGGAAGATAACGCTTGCAACACCGCTGGACAGAGAATTAAGTGTGTGGCACAACATAACAATCATTGCTACCGAAATCAGTAAGTGCCCGGGTTTGTTCATTTCTTCCTTGTGTGCCTGCGTGCAATTTATGCCTAGGGATCATACAAGAAATGGTCCTGTTTCTTTTAGATATTTTGGCATTAGAACTTTTGTTTCCAGGGAGACTTGGAATGCCTCATCTCAGCATGAAATAACTTACGCTGTGGTAAATTACCAAAAGGTTGCAATATATGTGGGAAGGAAACATTTTTACATCCAAGTATTCTTGTATCTTTATACCCATTATTCAGCCATTAAAAACAATGTTTTGCATATTAAAATATGGGAAAGATTTAGCATAAAAGGGTAGGTGCAAGTAGAATTTAAGAACTATAGATCATAATTTAAATGGACACTAACATTTATATATATACAATATAGAAACTATTGCTCACACATTTAAGCTATGCATATACACATACACATATAAATGCAGAAATTATAGAAAGAAAATTTACAGTATCAATACATATCATTTTGGGGAGATGAGATTATAGTTTGTTTTTTTTTTAGAATTAATGTGTTTTACACAGTAATCACAGACTATTTAAAATTACATCTTCAATATAAAATTTTTCCTAAATTACATGTGAAAATGTAAGCCTTATTTTTTTTTCAGAGGAGGTTCCAGGGTTGTTAAAATAACATATGTTAGTCTTTCTGCCAATTTTTAATGAGTGCAGTTTCTCAGATTGCACTTACTGACACTACAATGGAGTCTCTAAACAATAGCTCTTTGGTGAAATTTAGTGCTCTCCTGTCTATGAGAACTTGCACTTTGCCTCACCAGTTTTGTTTTTGTTTTTTAATCGTACAGATTAAATCCCCTTTGCAAAGGAGATATGATGTTCATTTTATTTCCAAGCAAAAGACATTCTGCATGTTATCTGAATATCCCTTTCTGTAAAGGAGATGAAGGACTTCACAGTTTATACAAGTTCAAGGGAGATGACAGTACATTCTTGAGGGAACTCGGATAGAAGGAATCTGAATAAGGAAACAAAAGTTCACAATAAAAAAGATTCATGGGTACAAATATGTAAAGGATGTGAGCCCTAAACTCTGCTTTTTGCACTCTCTAAATCTGCTCTGGTTTCACAGCCAATGTCTCTGAGATTCATGATAAATTTGTCTGTAAGAAGAGTAATCTAGACCTTCATGAAAGGCCTGGATTTTCCTTGCTTTGAGATGTGGGGGTAATGTCTTCCGTGGAGTCTTATTCAAAAAATAAAACACAACCACTGTGTGAAAAAGTGACCATTCAAGAGTGCAGAATGTTTCTCTTGGCAACCTCAAAGCAGGCAAAGAAACAGCTTGATATGGGATTTAAAAGAAGCTCTTTGGAAACTTCGGTGCTTTTCCTTATTAGGAGTACCATTTTCTTCTCTAGTATGTTGCTCTGCTAGTAGTTTATCCCATGTAACATTAAGGGATAAAGAAAATTGAGCATCTCATTTGGAAGCTTTGATTTCTTAGCCATGTTAACCCCATCTAGATGTGAAATATTTATAATTTACAGTGTTGAAGCCGTATGTCATCTTAAGCCTCAGAGAAAAACTGTATCTATTTAGATTGGCTTGAGGCTACATAAAAATGCTCTAAAGCAGTGGTCCCCAACCTTTTTGGCACCAGGGGCTGGCTTCATGGAAGACATTTTCCACGGATCGGGGGTGAAGGGGAATGGTTTGGGATAATTCAAGCTCATTACATTTGTTGTGCCCTTTATTTCTATTACGTCAGCTATGTACATAAGCTACTACGTACGGCACCTACTATGTCAGCTCCGCCTTAGATCATCAGGCATTAGATCTGAGATCCCCAGTGTAAATGACCATAGTTATTGTTAAAATATGCAGGCAATAATTACCATTAAAATAGTTTTCTCATATATTGAACATAATAACCTACTTGAATTTGCCTAAATCTATGACACTTCTTTGTTATGAGTTGGCTGCCTTCACTTACATATTCGTCAAGAAGGCCCTAATCATAAGACTCCATGTACTCTATTCTGTAGAGTAAAAGGAAATGAATATACAGAACAGGTGGTTAGGAAACATTTCAGGGGCAATCCAGAAACAAAAACTCATTTGCAAGGAATCACAGACAAGGAAGGAAGACAGATACAAAAGCAGATGCTCCAGGGTAATGAGCTGTTAACTCTAGGGTGACAAGGGTACCAAGTCCAATAGGGAAGACATTCATTTGTTCGTTCACTCAGTAATTATTTATTGAGTCTTTGGTTCTTGCCAAGCACTGTTTTAGTGACTGGGGATATAGCAGTGATCGAAACCCAGGCGAAAAACATCTGGTCCTCTTGGAGTTTTCTTTCTAGGGGCACCTATATATGAAAGATGGGTTGAAATCTGCTGATATATCCATAAAGAATGACACAGAGGTGAGGAAGAAGGTGATGAGTACTGGGAATAAAAGCAGTTGATGGTGCGACCACAAACCTGCCTCATTGGACATCTATTGATTAAAAATTATTGAAATATAGACCGGATAATTTTTCCTTTATGGCTTGAGAGAAACCACTCAAATATATCCCAGACTTAAGTTTACAGTTAGCTCCATAAAGAGACCAAACAGGAAATGGTTCTGTTCATATGGCAACCCAAAGCTTTTCTTTGAACCTTATAGAATTAAAAGTACACAACCCAAACTCACCTTATTCTGTTGACATCAGTGGGAGTTATCTCATCTTTTACTGCATCTTTCTTTCTTTCTTTTTTTTTTTTTGCTCAGAGATTGAAAAACTAAACATTTCTTTTTGAATTTTTGCATGTAACTGTCTTAAAACCAACAAGTGTTGTGTTTTAAGTTGTGTCCAATTCTTGTGACCCCCATAGATTGTAGTCTGCCAGACTCCTCTGTCCATGGGATTCTCCAGGCAAGAATACTTGGTTGCCACTTCCTTCTCCAGGGGATCTTTCTGACCCAGGGATCAAACCCAGGTCTCCTTCATTGCAGTCAGACTCTTCACTGACTGAGCTACACAGGGAAACCAACAAGATTGGAAGTATAAAAGAGAACTGTAAATTTTAGCTGTAAAATATAAGCTGAGGTGGACATAAATCTAGAAATTTTAAATGTAAAATTAAGTTACAGAATTCAAAATAATAAGATCACAGAGAACTTAAGAAAAATTGGAATTACTATGAAAATGGCTTAGAAATTTATTTTGACTTGGTTTTATTATTGAGCGCATCATGTAATGTTTATCTTCTGAAGCTGCAGATCATGTCCTGGAAAAAAATATTAAAGGGAGATTTATTGTATTTGGATGAGATGAATGTTTAAAACCACCCAGGACAATAGAACCCCATAGAGGGAGCTTCTAATAAAGATAAAGAAATATTCATTCCAGGGAGAACAATTTAAAATTACTCTCAGAGCACCATCTCTTCAGACAAAAGATTTAAGCAAATGAAATTAAGCTAAAAAATGGATTTTAGGAAAGTCCATCTGTTATCTCTTAATGAAAATGGAGATGTCATCCTTTATCCTCTCGTGTCAGATTCACTTAACCAAGGCTGAGATACTTCACTGTGTGTATTTCCCAAGTATTTCAGTGGTGATAGATTTAACTTGCCATCATGATCAACAGGCACATCTCATTACATGAGCTGGCAGTTAGATGCCCAAGTACTAACAGCAGATTAGGCTTATATAGCACATCTGTGCTAAGTAGCTTCTCTAGCAGCAGCCCCCTCTCCTGAAACTATCCTAAGGCTTGAAACTGCTGTGTATCATGATGGTGATGGCTTAAAGTAAATTTAGCTAGTTAAACACTGAAAAAGTATTATGTAATACCCATGATGCTTTTAATTCTCACGTCACTCTTTGAAAATAGGTACCATTATTGTATGCATTTTTCTGTCAAGGAAATTCAGACAGAAGGTTAAGTATCTTGCCCAGAATCTCAAGGAGAGACAAGGGTTCAGAGGTAGGTTTGCTACCAATGCTGTTTAATTGCAGATTACATGTTCTTAGATGCCTTCTTCAGGGGGAACCCTCTCCTGTATCTTCTCTTCTTCCTTTCTCATCCTTAAATTGAGCTTCTGACACTGCTATATCATTACCTGAAGCAAGCCAATGAAATAGTTCTTCTCTGCAAAGCAGAAGGTTGGCACAGGGACAAGAGTACAGTGGAGGAAAAAACAAGCCTCCATTTACTCAGAACCTCCTATTCTAACGCTTACAACCCTAGGGAGGAAAACGGCTTGGTGGACAAAGTCAGGCTTTGGAACTGTTCAGACTGGAATTCTATTCCCATTTTTGAGATTAGGAAACTGAGGAACAGAGATGAGAAAGCAGAAAACAGTGCCTTTAAGGGGACAACGTTTTTCAATGAAGTTCACCGAGAACTTGACATATCCCACTGACCCCATTCTCCTGGGTTAGTGTTTAAACCAGAGTTATGGCATTTGCTGAGCATCTATGGAACCATTAATTTTATTGCAATTAATATATATTATAAACATTGTTTTAATGTTGTGAAGGAAGGCGGAAAGAGGTGAGATGTTCTTCTGTTTGGTCTTTATTGGTGATCGGTGATATTTGAGCTAAGGTTTGTCAGAAGAAGCATGAGATTCATTTAGGTTGGGCAGAGTGGTATAGACGTACCTATGAGAGCAACGTAGTAAAAGCACAGCTGTCAGAGAAAGAAAGGAAACCAGGGCAGGGAGGGGATGGTAAGGGAAATACAGTCTCTGCAGGGGCATTTCAGAGGTATTGAGTGCCAGTTTTAGAGTGTCCTTCTCGGAGAAAGTGGTGACGTGGGATGGAGAGTGGGGAAACCCACTGACATCGTGTACCTGAGAGCAGGCAGCTGACATTTACAGAAAGCGGACTACTGTTGGTTACCTGAAAGTATTGTAAAGCAGGAAGCATATAATTGCCCATTAAATTAATCTCTTTGAGTTAGCGATAATGCATTGCTCTAGCCCACTACAGTGGGCTGCACACAATATTGCAAATGAAGCTTTTCACTAATGATGGTTAAATCTCCCAGGGAACACACTAGTTTGATAGCACTTAAGGAATGTTTCTCCCTGGCAAAAGGCCCAGTTGCCACAATAATTTGCTTTGTCCAACCCGGGAGACTTAGGAAAAACATATCTTTATAGGGAGCTCATTGTTTAGAGAAATCTTAGGTCCTGGAGTTAGTGGAGTTGGCCTCATCTTGCCCATATAACCCTAAGCAAATTATTCTCCCTCTCTTGCTTTCAGTTTTCCCATCTATGAAATGGGAATCATAATTGTTCCTTTAAATTTAGGGTATAGTTGCCTGGCCAGCTACAGTCCATAAAGTCCCAAATAGTCAGATACAACTGAAGTGACTTAGCACTCACACACACACATGCACACACACAAGGATTGAATTAAAAGTGATGGTACTCTATCTCTTAGCTCAAAATATATCTATAACCTTTAGAAATTGATGAATAAATTGCACATGTTCTTGTTAATACAGCCCTAACCTTAGGCTTTGAATAATAGCTTAATTTTAAATTATTTATTTGGCTTATATTGTCTTTCATCCCTTCTCCTCCCCACAACAAGAAAACTGGTAATCATGTCCTGTGAGTTACTGCTGGGTGCAGCTGTGTTTCTTCACTGCACAACCCATAAGTTTGTTTACTGACCTTCCTTTTGTCCCCGGTTCAGGCCTGGTAGATTGATCTGTGCCTAAAGGAAGGCCCTCAAAATGAAGCAGGCATATTCTTGGAGAGCCTGATTGAACTAATAAGGACTTCAGATTTTATATCAGCATCTCGCTCAAAAGATGTAATCTCTCTGTGTATTGCCTGTGACATAATCAGGGGTAGAGTTTCTTTAAGATCAATATCCTTCCCTTATAGAATTGAGTGGAAGCAGGAACTTTCCTGGTGGTCCAGGGGTTAAGAATCCACCTTCCAGTGCAGGGGCTGCAGGTTCGATCCTTAGTCAGGGAACAAAGATCTCATATGCCTCAGGGCAACTAAGCATGCGCACTGCAGCGCAGGATCCTGTGTGCCACAACTAAGACCCGATGCAGCCAGAAATAAATGAATAGAAACAAATAAACATTTTAAGAAATAATACATAATGAAAGAATTGAGTAGAAGCAGATGGAGAGAAGCCACTGTCCAGTTAGGTAACTCACAGAAGGGAAAGAATGATTAAAGTCTGAGGTGGACAGTGAAGTTCAGGGCTGGAGTGGTTACGGGGCTCCCAAGTATCAGAGAAGCTGTGGCAGCAGATGACCGACGTGACTCTTGGGGAACAGAGGCACATGGCAAGTTTCTGTGGCTATACCCTTCCTCAGACAAGCATACACGTGCTGTAAGGTAGCAATCAATATTCTTAACAATAAAGGTTATAATGAAGGGAAGTGGAAAATCCATTATGGGGAAGTGAAGGGGAGGCTACGGGTTCCTGGGAAAGAGAGCAGCATCCAAAATAAGGTTTCCTGACAGAGAACAATGGGAGTGGCATTCCGAGTTCGAGGAGAAGCAGGCCCCAAATGAGTATCACTCTGCGTAACTCACACCAGTTTTAACCACAATCGTGCCTGTTTTGTGCACAACCACTCCACTTCCTTGAATATCCACTTGATGTCTCCTTTAGCTCCTCTTTGTTCCTCTTTGAATGCATCCATTCTACCGAACTCCTCCCACTACCTCTCCATCTCTTTTGTCTCTGCCTTTCTTTTTGTTCTAGTCTATTTAGGAAAAGCTTGTAGATTGAGGCTGGAGATACAGATTTTAACTAGGAACTCCTTTAAGACGTCACTATGACTAACAGCTCTTTAGTCCTAACCTAAAAAAACACAGAACCTAAGAGGCTTCTACCCTTGTGTCTTGCCCTGGTCTCTCTTATAAACCACCCTCCTCAAATCCTTGACAGGAGCTCTTATTGTAGACAACTGTAGATAAAGGACAGGAGGTACAGAGCAAACAGTAATCCAAGCTTTTCAGGCACAAGTTGTAGCAAGCTGACTAGTCATAGTAAATGGTAATCTCCAGGTTTGAGGGTATTGGATAGAGGGGGGGTAAGGTTGGAGAGATCTTAGATATGTGAGCAGATTATAAAGACTGGATGATAGTAGGATGATTTATCCTCAGTTATGGTTTTCCTTGGTGACTCAGTGCTAAAAGAATCCACCTGCCAATGCAGGAGATACGAGTTCCACCCCTGGGTTGGGAAGATTCCCTGGAGAAGGAAATAGCAACCCACTCTAGTAGTCTTGCCTGGGAAAAACTATGAACAGAGGAGCCTGGTGGGCCACAATCCATGGGGTCCCAATGGAGTCAGATACAACTTAGTGAGTAAACAACAACAGTGGTTTCTCTGGGAATAAAGGAAGCACGTGGACTTGGGAAGAAAATGCAGATATCAGTCAGAGTTAAGTAAGCAAGTTTATAAATCAGGTTCCTTAGATGGAATCATTATTTTTTCATTCATCCACGCTCACTTAGTTGATAAGTTACTGACCTTCTCTCTGTGGCTTAGATTCCCTATTTCTAAAATGGGGGATATATTGAAACACCTTTAGAGGTATGTGATAAGAAGTGAATATGCTTACATACTAATATCTTTCCTAACACACAGTAAAGTTTTGGTGATAATGCTTATGTTAATATTATTATAACAGTAGTTATAAAGTAAACATTAATTTTATCACTTCATATAATTAAAGAGGATAGTCCTAAAACTTTAGCTTTCTTGTCATCAGATAAAACCACCCAGCTTTATTTTGAGAATATACAAACTAATGAGTTTTTGAGGCAGTATCATCTTAAGATGATTTGGGAGGTATAATGTTCTACAAACATGTGTCCAAAAGGAGGACCTTTTTTCCTCAGTCCTGGCCAGTTTGGCAGCCTTAAAAGCCCCCTTCTTACCCAAACCAAAGTTGTAGTTGTAACCTCTTTCTCAGAAAGCAGTAATGATTACTAGGTAAAAACAAATTATGAAGGCAGATTTTCACAGCCAAAAATATGCTTTAGATGTGATTTGAATACACCACGTAATCTCTTTAAGTTTCAGTTGATATATTTGAAGTATGTTATGACAAAATGAAATAATACAGGTAAAATGGCATATGGAAAGGACTTAATAACATTTCTTTCCCCCTCTAGTGCCCCTCTCCCCTCATCCTCATCCTCCTCTCTGACCTTCTCCAGACCAAACCTGGTGCCTACTAGTGGCTGAAACATAAACTGTTAGTCCTTTGTCTAAATGTATCATTCAGATCTCCCTTTCCCCCAGCCACTTGGGCTTACACATGAAAGTGAAAGTAAAAGTGTTAGTTGCTCGGTGTGTCCGACTCTTTGCGACTCCAGGGAAGAGCTAGTACTTGCCAGGTCTCAGATCAGATCAGTCGCTCAGTCGTGTCCGACTCTTTGTGACCCCATGAATCGCAGCACGCCAGGCCTCCCTGTCCATCACCAACTCCCGGAGTTCACTCAGACTCACGTCCATCGAGTCAGTGATGCCATCCAGCCATCTCATCCTCTGTCGTCCCCTTCTCCTCCTGTCCCCAATCCCTCCCAGCATCAGAGCCTTTTCCAGTGAGTCAACTCTTCTCATGAGGTGTCCAAAGTACTGGAGTTTCAGCCTCAGCATTGTTCCTTCCAAAGAAATCCCAGGGCTGATCTCCTTCAGAATGGACTGGTTGGAGTTTGCTGCAGATCCCATTGGTCAAAGCAGGTCATGTCACCGAGAGCAGGTTTACAGAGTGGAGAAATAAATGTTGCCTCTTGTTGGGGAGGTGGCATTTCCAAATACTGTGGGCATTCATTTTTAAAAAAGTAATTTCAGACTGGAATGCTGAATCTTAGTGATGCACGACCGAGAATGATACAGATCTGTAGCCTACACACACAGGGAATTTCCTTCTAGGTTCCTCTTCTCATTATAGTACATGTACATCTCAAAGGTTCTCCTCCAACCCCTTACTTATTTGAGAAAAAGGACTGGACACAACATTTCTAACAGCTGTGAACTCATTAGCTATGGATTCTTTAGAATTTCAGCTTAAGTAGCAATTGGTATTATTTATTATAAATCTGTTAGCACATTTATAATACTACGACAATTTCTCCTACATGTAAGCTTTAAATACTATTATTAATATTTCTTGATATCCAAGCCGGGTTAAGTTCCTTTGCTGTCAGGTCTCAAAGATCCATGTTCTTTGCCTTTAAGAGACTGGTTGAGGCCTAAAATACCCATTTATTTGCCTGAGGTTTTGAAAATACATTTTTTTTGGTCACACCTTGTGGCCTACGGGATCTTAGTTCTCTGACTAAGGGGATCAAACCCAGACCCATAGCAGTCAAAGCACTGAGTCCTAACCACTGGGCTTCCAAGGAATTCCCTGAAAATACATTGATAAAGTTCTTGTTCTCATGAGACATTATTGCTTTGATGTCGACCACTGTTTTATCCTGGGAGCTTAGCACTGTGGGGTCTCCCAGTGAATGTTTGCTGAGTTAATGAATGAATAGAGGAAATACGAATTAATACCACAAGATATTAGCCTGATGAGTTCCGACTCTAAACAGACATTGTTGATTCATTGGTGGAGAGGATCTCTGCTTTAATATACCCCACTCAGCTCTTTGTTAAAAGTCTTGAGCTGACAAGCACATCGGCACAATGGCTTTCTGAAGTTTTTAAAGTCATTCTTTCCTGAGTGACTGAAGCTGAGGCATGAAGGACAGGAGTGGCTGTGCTCTCCTTGTGTGAAAAGTGCGGGGCATTGACTGTACTCAAGGGGAAGCTCTCCCATAGAATATTAAGCCCTCTGAAGAGCTGGGGACAGAGACCATGAGAAAGGCGCTGGCAGAGAGGAGCCCCAGGTTCCCTCTCTCTCCCAAGGAGCCAGCCCTCTGATCTAAGATCCTTTACTTCTCTTCCCTCTGAGAGCCTGAGGCAAGACCTGAATTATGCCAGCCCACACTTCATTACCCAACAAGCCCATTTATCGTTTAATCTGATCTGTATTGAACAAGCAGAAGCAGGTTACAAAGCAGCAAAGCCTAAAGAATGAAAATGCAGCACGTTTTCTGATTATAGGACTCCCTAATCCAATGCTTAAAAATCAGGGCTAAAAATAGACACCAATTCCATCTTGAATTTACCCCTACTCACCTAGCATTTCCGTGTCAGGTCAGGTGGCCACTGGATGGTAGAATTTTGAACTAGGATAACTTGCTTCTGTCTAATTTGAGGTGACGGGGCATTGGTTACTCTAAACCCTCAGTTTGTTATTGTTCAGTCACTAAGTCATGATTGATTCTTTGCACCCCCATAGACTGCAGCACACCAGGCTTCTCTCTCCATCACCAACTCCCAGAGCTTGCTCAAACTTATGTCCATTGACACAGTGATGCTATCCACCATCTCATCCTCTGTCATCCCCTTCTCCTCCTGCCTTCAATCTTTCCCAGCCTCAGAGTCTTTTCAAATGAGTTGTCTCTTCACATCCTGGGGGGCTGTAGTCCATGGGGCCACAAAGACTTGGACAAGACTCAGTGACTAAATCCTCACTTATGATACTAATATTTTCTTGCTCCTGAAGTGACTATACGGCAAGAGTCCATCCCACATGTTTCCCAAGGTCAAGAGTTACGCTCTTTGTCACAAAGAAGCAATGAGCTAGAATGCAAAGAAACTGTCTCTAAGGCAAGCACTGAAACTCTATCATTTACTTAGAAAGCATGTAATTTGCAGTAGGGTTGGATATTTCCATTGGATGGGAAAGACAGTCTTATCTATGATCCTTTGTGGAAGGTGTATTTTTGTCAGGGTCATAAAGTAACAGTAGGTTTTTGTCAAAGATGTATTTGAAAATTAACACACATCTTGATCAAGTCTTCTGAAGATCGGAGGACTCCAGAGAGAAAAGAATATATGGCTGGAAAGTTAAGTAGATCAAATTATGATTGCTTTCGGATGCCAAGTACAAGAAATGATCTTATTCTCTATGTCAGAGGGGTCCATCAAATACATAGAAATATTAAAATAAGGGAAATGTAGCATTCAGAATATTAGCATCCCGGACTTAGCAGCAGACTAGGCTATGGGTGAAACAGAGAGCCTGGAGAATGAGAAAGGGAAGACTCTGGCTGTGATGGTGCCTCAGAATCACCCAGAGAGCTTGTTAAAACATAGACTCCCAGGCCAAAGAATTTGTATTTCTAACAAGTTCCCAGGCGAGGCTGAGGCTGCTGTTCCAGGGACCACACTTTGAGAACCATTGCTACAGTCCCTGCAGTCCTAATTCAGAAAAAACCAAAGCCGCATTAGAAATGAAGTTTCAATAAATGGAAATTGGCATCTGGTTAAAACTAATGAGCAACAGGGTAAAGTAAATACTGCTGGAAATTGCAAACCTTTGTGATAAGGATGAAAATAATGATACAATTAAGAGTTACTGCTAACTGTATACTAGGCAGCATTCCAGCTCTTCCAGTGCCCTTTATCCATTAAATCCTCATAACGGGTCCACAAGTTGGTACCATCTCTCATCTAATAAAGCCAAGATACCACACTTGAAGCTCCCCATATTTGGGTGGCTAAATTTGGATTTGATCTTAGGTTTATCTGACGCTTCAGCCAAATCTCTGACTACTGAACCTCAGTCTTCTTCTACTGACAGCGAGTTGCTACTGAGACATATCATGATTCATGGTAAGTCAGAAAAGATTGTCCATCCTTTCAAAGTTTGAGTTCACAGCCTTCCTTTGAATAGCTCTATATAAAATAGGTTAGAACGTAATGGGATATCACTGAGAGGCTCTTTTCCCTACTGAAAGAGGAGGTCCAGTTGGGGAGCATGCATTTAAAAGTTGCACCTGTGAACTATCCGTTCCAGGGGAATTTGGATTTTTAGGAACTTCTAGTTTCCTAAATTTAAAACAAACTAAAGAGACTCCTTATACTGAAATCTGAAGCTCCTGTAACCTACTGAGATAAGCCCGGAATAATGCTGAAATCTGCTCCACACACCTGCTGCTATAATTTGACAATGAATGCTTAATAATAGGCTGAAGAAGGGGAACAAGGGATAAAACCTTGGATGACAAGTGTGGAAGGAAAGTTTTGACTATGTAGCCAAACAAATATAAATTCCAACCTAAGTTCCATTAACAATGAGTGACCTGAACATCAACAATTTCCTTGATCAATCTAATGTATTTATTTATTGGTTAAAAGGAAACTAATACTCAAAAGGGAACTAAGACTCAGCTGGCTGATACAGAGAATATATATGTATATACCATATTATAATGGTATTTTTTAAAAGACCCTGATTCTGGGAAAGATTGAGGGCAGGAGGAGAAGGGGAAAACAGAGGATGAGATGGTTAGATGGCATCACTGACTCAATGGACATGGGTTTGGGTAGACTCCAGCAGCTGGCGATGGATAGGGAGGTCTGGCATGCTGCAGTTCATGGGGTCACAAAGAGTCAGACACGACTGAGCCACTGAACTGAACTGAATAGTATTTTTATAATATAGATGAAATTAGTGTATTATTATCACATATCATACTATTATAATGTAATATGATATAAATATAGTCTCTGTTTTTAGCAATCACAGTAATAATATAAGCCTCATTACCTGTTGGTTTTTAAAAAAATATTTATTTATTTGGCTGCCATATCTTAGTTGCAGCAAGTGGGTTCTACTTCCCTGTTCAGTTCAGTTCAGTTCAGTCACTCAGTCGTGTCCGACACTTTATGACCCCATGAATCGCAGCACGCCAGGCCTCCCTGTCCATCACCAACTCCCGGAGTTCACCCAGACTCACGTCCATCGAGTCAGTGATGCCATCCAGCCATCTCATCCTCTGTCGTCCCCTTCTCCTCCTGCCCCCAATCCCTCCCAGCATCAGAGTCTTTTCCAATGAGTCAACTCTTCTCATGAGGTGGCCAAAGTACTGGAGTTTCAGCTTTAGCATCATTCCTTCCAAAGAAATCCCAGGGCTGATCTCCTTCAGAATGGACTGGTTGGATCTCCTTGCAGTCCAAGGGACTCTCAAGAGTCTTCTCCAACACCACAGTTCAAAAGCATAAATTCTTTGGCACTCAGCCTTCTTCAAAGTCCAAATCTCACATCCATAGATGACCACAGGAAAAACCATAGCCTTGACTAGATGAACCTTTGTTGGCAAAGTAATGTCTCTGCTTTTCAATATGCTATCTAGGTTGGTCATAACTTTCCTTCCAAGGAGTAAGCATCTTTTAATTTCATGGTTGCAGTCACCATCTGCAGTGATTTTGGAGCCCCCAAAAATAAAGTCTGACACTGTTTCCCCATCTATTTCCCATGAAGTGATGGGACCAGATGCCATGATCTTCGTTTTCTGAATGTTGAGCTTTAAGCCAACTTTTTCACTCTCCACTTTCACTTTCATCAAGAGGCTTTTGAGTTCCTCTTCACTTTCTGCCATAAGGGTGGTGTCATCTGCACATCTGAGGTTATTGCTATTTCTCCTGGCAATCTTGATTCCAGCTTGTGTTTCTTCCAGTCCAGCGTTTCTCATGATGTACTCTGCATATAAGTTAAATAAGCAGGGTGACAATATACAGCCTTGATGTACTCCTTTTCCAATTTGGAACCAGTCTGTTGTTCCATGTCCAGTTCTAACTGTTGCTTCCTGACCTGAATATAGATTTCTCAAGAGACAGGTCAGGTGGTCTGGCATTCCCATCTCTTTCAGAATTTTCCACAGTTTATTGTGATCCACACAGTCAAAGGCTTTGGCATAGTCAATAAAGCAGAAATAGATGTTTTTCTGGAACTCTCTTGCTTTTTCCATGATCCAGCAGATGTTGGCAATTTGATCTCTGGTTCCTCTGCCTTTTCTAAAACCAGCTTGAACATCAGGAAATTCACGGTTCACATATTGCTGAAGCCTGGCTTGGAGAATTTTGAGCATTACTTTACTAGCGTGTGAGATGAGTGCAATTGTGCAGTAGTTTGAGCATTCTTTGGCATTGCCTTTCTTTGGGATTGGAATGAAAACTGATCCCTTCCAGTCCTGTGGCCACTGTTGAGTTTTCCAAATTTGCTGACATATTGAGTGCAGCACTTTCACAGCACCCCTGACTGGGGATCAAACCTGGGCCCCCAGCATTGTGAGTGCAGAGTCTTAGTCACTGGACTATCAGGAAAGCCCCCATCATTACCTGTTCTTTCAGGTAGACTGCTGTGAACTTGATGTTTAAGAGACAGTGACTTTTTAGAACCGTCTCTGTCTTGAATTTATTTAACTGTTTTTTTTTTTTTTAAGCAAAACAAATAATTCTAAATGTGCTGTAAAGAAAATCTGTGTTTATAAAAATGTCCTATTTGAGCACATATATATATTTATTTATTTCCCTAGCTTTTAAATAAGGCTTATCATTAGATTGTGTTTTAGGCACAGTATCTAAATCTCATTGCTGGTTAATATTTGTGTATCTCTGGATTTAAAAATACCCACACTGAGCCAGCATTTGATTTCCTGCTGAATTGTTTTTCACATTTCCAATATAATTATGTAGCAGTTACAAAGAAACAAAGGCTGCACTCCACAGAATACCATAGAAACCTACATTTGTTTATTTAAGAAAAGATATAAAAAGCATCTAAGACAGAATTGATGTGCTGGGTGACTTCTCAGGGAAACTGATAGCTAAAATAAATCTGAAAATATCTGGATATTTATCTGTAGTGATGAGTTAGGTATGGGTTTAAAAAGGCAGTTAGATGTTTTACAAATGGCCTTTGGCATATAAAAAGGAGACAGTGAAAGTGGGAAATACTGAATTAGAGACCTTTATCTTTGGTCTTTGAATGAGTTTGTCCCTTGTAGTGTCCGTCTTAAAGAGGCTTAATGATAACTATTATTTAGTTCTGTGAGAATGCTGATTTGAAATTTCAGTGGAGACATTGTAGAAGGTAAAACAGGAAATCATGTGATTCAAGATATTCAGATAACAGAAGCATCCAGGACTGATGGATCCTTGTCCCAACTCAGATTATTCTTAAATCTATCTCCCTTTACTCTTTCAGCTGTTTCCCCCTAACTGTTCAGTCATCCTAGTTTTAATGTAGTGCCTTGTCTTATGTCCTTGAATATAGTTGTATAACTTTACTTTTTTAGGCAATAATTAGAACAGTTCCCTTCAGAGGCTGCATTTGCCTTCCATCTCCTGAAGAGATACAAGTCTATAAGTCTGCCTTTGAACCATCATTTAAAATAAAAAAAAACACTGAACAAAGAGGCTTAAGATCCAATAAACTAATCACTAAATGCACCAAATAACTGAATACACAAAACCTTAGTGAGGCAAACACATTTCTGCACCTCTGTCCTAGACACTGTGAGTACAGGTTGTTAAAGAGACAGTTCCCCGCCGGGAGGTGGGGCTTCTGCAGTAGGGCAATAACTACTGGCCTACAGACAGGTTGACTGATAGAATGGCAGAACATGTCCTCACTACTCATGTGAGGAAAAAATTAGTTCTATATGATACCTTCTCTAGTGCCCACCAGGGGTCAAGTGTGGTGCTGCATCTGGAGAAGTGAAGAGGAAAAGCAAGCATGCTATGGGCAAAGAGAATAGCATGAATCCACTCAGGAAATGTGTGATAAAAGGGACGACTGGTTTGTTTTATGATTATAGGAGCCTCTTTTGTGTCACTTATTTCCACGTGGACCTTCCTGTTGTGCTTTTTAGCCAACAGGAAACTAAAAATGAACGCCCGAGATGTGTTGTCTGATTGTGAGCTGGAGAAGCCCACAGGTCTTTGGACATCATAAGACTCATGATTTGGGAAAGTTGCCTGGATGCATACAAAGCAACTCTCCTATGATCTCCTTTGATTCAGTGTCTAGATCTAAATGCCTGGGTGTGGCAATCAAAGCAAACTAGAGTTTGAGATGCTACCTAATTTCAGGCACAATGGCAATCACCACTGTGTGCCGACATTTGTTTCATTTACTCATAACAACACTGGGGCTTCCCTGGTGCCTCAGATGGTAAAGAATCGCCTGCAATGTGGGAGACCTGGCTTTGATCCCTAGATTGGGAAGATCCCCTAGAGGAGGGCATGGCAATTCACTCTAGTATTCTTGCCTGGAGAAACCCCATGAACAGACGAACCTAGTCCATAGAATCACAAAGAGTCTGACACAATTGAATGACTAAACACAACGACACTGAGACGGACGCATCCTGAGCACTGTTTCAGAAAGGTACAAAGTGAGATCTAGGAAAATCAAGGAATATATATAAGGTCAAGATCGAGTACCATAGGTTCATCCACCAGGTTTAACATCAAAGCCTGAACTCTCTACTCTTTGGCGCTACTAAGCGTGACAGATAGGCAAACAGGACAAACATCCTTGAAAATACAATCTTTGTACAAATGTGCCATTAGATGCCAGGCTTTGTACTAGATACTATACATTTGGGAAGAAAATAAATCAAGGAATGAAGTTGCTGATAGTCTACTTGGGATAAAAACCATAAAAATAAATAACAGTCATATAAGGTAGTGTGTTTATTTTATTCAGTGTAGTTTTGCCAAGAAACTTGGCTCATCTACATTGTGAAGTTAACACTTTGGTCCTTCTTCGTTTCTTTCTTTCTTTTTTTTTGACCATACAGTCTGGCATGAGGAATCTTAGTTCCCCAACTAGGGACCGAACCCCTGATTCCTGCATTGGGAGCATGGAGTTTTAACCACTGGACTGCCAGGGACACCCCTGGTCCCTCTTCTTAATGTACACATATTAAAAGTATTGTGTCAACTACAGGAACATTTAATTTTAAGAGGCAAGATGATGGGTATGATGAATTCACTCAGGAAACATGGGTTCAATTCTATACCTATCTTAATGGTAACTCTGGACTTCAAGTTCTCTGTAGTATGTGGCTAAAATGAGACCATTACTAACTTCTCATCCATCTTGGGTTGATGGATCTTCAGTGGCTTCAGCATAACATGATAATGAAGAGCACAGGTTTGGGGACAGAAAGTTATGGGGTTGTAAACTATTAAAACAATACCTATAAGTCATGTGCTAGGAAAAGTGCTTTTCTTTTCTAAGCCTCAATTTCAGCAATTGTAATGTGTGAATGATAACATTTTTCTATAGTGTATATGCTTCATCTATCCTACTCCCTAGTCTTAAAAAAAGATCACAGAATGGTTGAAATATATAGGAGAATATGGAGGGGAGGCAAAAATCTTTTATGCTCCTTTAAAATGGATGTTCAAAATATGGTGGAGAGTAAATTAAGGTCTTTGAGACACTTGCAAGTGATTTCATGAGGTCAAAATGTGTTTATATTAATACTCATGCTTTGGCCTTTTCTCTCTCCTGTTCTCATATGTGAGAGTGGAGTTTTCCAAAGGCAACACGATGTGCGTTAGTATTGTGGCTCAATGGCTAATTAAATATGTGCATGTGTGTATTATTTTGTTATAAAAATTAGTTGTAGGAACTTGGCTGGTGGTCCAGTGACCAAGACTCCACACTCCCAATGCAGTGGGCCTGGGTTTGATCCCTAGTCAGGATGCTGCAATGGAAAGAACCTGCATCCTGCAACTAAGACCCAGAAAATAAATAAACAAAAGCTTTTAAAAAATTAGTCATAACTTCTGGTTGGTAAATATTGAGAGATAGAGTCAGTAACATGTTTTTTTTTTAATAAATAAAAGTTTTTGATCTCTTCAATTATTTTAAGCATAAAAATAAGTGTAAAGAAGCCTTAAGACCAAATTGTTTAAGAACTGTGGCCTTAAGAAGGCATTTATTTTCTCAGTTACTTTGAGATACATTAATAGCAAAAAGTATTCCTCTATCTTAGATATCATGTTGATAAAATAGTTTGTCAATAGCAAAATGTAGGATATTGGATATTGAAAGAAATACCACATATAACCTGTTTTGTAGGATTCCTGATACAGTATAGAGAGTAAGAACTTAGTAAACATTTTTAAGAGAAGAAGGAAAATGAAGTTAGCCCCAGTGGAAATAGATCAGCATTATAAGTGACATTTCTAGGGTCTCATCAAAGAAGGTTGCCTTCTCAAAAGACAGCATTAGGTCAGGACAGATAGAGACTTGCCTTCTGCTAAATCCTGGGTATTGTTAGTCGTTCAGAGAGGCCTATGAGCAGGAAGAGGGAATTAAGTGTATCACAGAGATGAAGGCGGGGGCAGCCACCCAGGCACTTTCAGAGAGTGGCGCCTCAGTCTAAGGACCAAACCTGATGTGCCCTCAGGACCAGCCCAGCCTCCAGAGCCAAGGGGATTAACAAAGCATGAGGCCGTCAGAGTTTAAACTACACATCGAGCTCCCACTGCTCTCTCTCCATGTGTTTTAAGCCAATTTTTTTTTAGATTATTTTATTCAATTTTAGAAACACTGCCATATAATATGCTGATCGAGATGATGCTGATGATAATGATAACAATTGTAATGGCTAACAAACACATGAAAAGATGCTCAACATCACTCATTATCAGAGAAATGCAAATCAAAACCACAATGAGGTACCATCTCACATTGGTCAGAATGGCTGCTATCCAGAAGTCTACAAACAATAAATGCTGGAGAGGGTGTGGAGAAAAGGGAACCCTCTTATATTGGTGGGAATACAAACTTGTACAGCCACTATGGAGAACAGTGTGGAGATTCCTTAAAAAAACTGGAAACAGAACTGCCATATGACCCAACAAAGGAGAAAAGGAAAGATATACCCATTTGAATACAGAGTTCCAAAGAATAGCAAGTAGAGATGAGACAGCCTTTCTCAGCGATCAATGCAAAGAAATAGAGGAAAACAATACAATGGGAAAGACTAGAGATCTCCTCAAGAAAATTAGAGATACCAAGGGAACATTTTATGCAAAGATGGGCTCAATAAAGGACACAAATGGTATGGACCTAACAGAAGCAGAAGATATATTAAGAAGAGGTGGCAAGAATACACAGAAGAATGGTACAAAAAAGATCTTCATGACCCAGATAATTATGATGGTGTGATCACTCACCTAGAGCCAGACATCCTGTGATGTGAAGTCAAGTGGGCCTTACGGGAAGCATCACTACAAACAAAGCTAGTGGAGGTGATGGAATTCCAGTTGAACTATTTCAAATCCTGAAAGATGATACTGTGAAAGTGTTACACTCAATATGTCAGCAAATTTGGAAAACTCAACATTGGCCACAGGACTGGAAAAGGTCAGTTTTCATTCCAATCTCAAAGAAAGGCAATGCCAAAGAATGCTCAAACTACAGCACAACTGCACTCATCTCACACGCTAGTAAAGTAATGCTCAAAATTCTCCAAGCCAGGCTTCACCAGTATGTGAACCATGAACTTCCAGATGTTCAAGCTTGTTTTAGAAAAGGCAGAGGAACCAGAGATCAAATTGCCAACATCTGCTGGATCATCAAAAAAAAAAGAGAGTTCCAGAAAAACATCTATTTCTGCTTTATTGATTATGCCAAAGCCTTTGACTGTGTGGATCAAAATAAACTGTGGAAAATTCTGAAAGAGATGGGAATACCAGGCCACCTGACCTGCTTCCTGAGAAATCTGTATGAAGGTCAGGAAGCAACAGTTAGAACTAGACATGGAACAACAGACTGGTTCCAAATAGGAAAAAGAGTACGTCAAGGCCGTATATTGTCACCGTGCTTATTTAACTTATGTGCAGAGCACATCATGAGAAACGTTGGACTGGAAGAAGCACAAGCTGGAATCAAGATTGTGAGGAGAAATATCAATAACCTCAGATATGCAGATGACACTACCTTTATGGCAGAAAGTGAAGAAGAACTAAAGAGCCTCTTGATGAAAGTAAAAGAGGAGAGTGAAAAATTTGGATTGAATCTCAATATTCAGAAAACAAAGATCATGGCATCTGGTCTCATCACTTCATGGGAAATAGATGGGGAAACAGTGGAAACAGTGAGAGACTTTATTTTGAAGGGGGGCTCCAAAATCACTGCAGATGGTGACTGCAGCCATGAAATTAAAAGATGCTTACTCCTCAGAAGAAAAGCTATGGCCAACTTAGACAGCATATTAAAAACAGAGACATTACTTTGCCAACAAATGTCCGTCTAGTCAAGGCTATGGTTTTTCCAGTAGTCATGTATGGATGTGAGAGTTGGACTATAAAGAAAGTTGAGCACCAAAGGATTGATGCTTTTGAACTGTGGTGCTGGAGAAGATTTGAGAATCCCTTAGACTGTAAGGAGATCCAACCAGTCCATCCTAAAGGAGATCAGTCCTGGGTGTTCATTGGAAGGTCTGATGTTGAAGCTGAAACTCCACTACTTTGGCCACCTGGTGCAAAGAGCTGACTCATTTGAAGAGACCCTGATGCTGGGAAATATTGAGGGCTGGAGGAGAAGGGGATGACAGAGGATGAAATGGTTGGATGGCATCACCGACTCAATGGACATGAATTTGGGTAGTCTCCAGGAGTTGGCGTTGGACAGGGAGGTCTGGCACGCTGCAGCTCATGGGGTTGCAAAGAATCAGACATGACTGAGTGACTGAACTGAACTGAACTGATGACCCAGCAGTCCCACTGCTGGTCATACACACCGAGGAAACTAGAATTGAAAGAGACACATGTACCCCAAAGTTCATTGCAGCACTGTTTATAAGAGCCAGGACATGGAAGCAAGCCAGATGTCCATCGGCAAACAAATGGATAAGAAAGCTGTGGTACTTATACACAATGGAGTATTACTCAGCCATTAAAAAGAATACATTTGAATCTGTTCTAATGAGGTGGATGAAACTGGAGCCTATTATACAGAGTGAAGTAAGTCAGAAAGAAAAATACCAATACAGTATACTAACGTATATATGCGGAATTTAGAAAGATGGCAACGATAATCCTGTATGCGAGACAGCAAAAGAGACACAGATGTATAGAACAGTCTTTTGGACTTTGTGGGAGCTGGTGAGGGTGGGATGATTTGAGAGAATAGCATTGAAACATGTTTATTATCATATGTGAAATTGATCACCAGTCCAGGTTGCATGCATGAGACAGGGTGCTCAGGGCTGGTGCACTGGGATGACCCAGAGGGATGGGATGGTGAAAGAGGTGGGAGGTAGGTTCAGGATGGGGAACACATGTACACCCATGGCTGATTCATGTCAATGTATGGCAAAACCCACTACAATACTGTAATTTGCCTTCAATTAAAATAAAGAAATAAGAAAAAAACTAAGTTAAAAAAAAAAACACAACAATTGTTCCATAATTTCTTGAGCTTACTTTCCTCAAAGTTCGACATAGCATTTTGAATGGAGTCACCCATGTACTTTATAAAACTTCCCTATGTGGTTGGGAATATTATCTTCATTGTACAAATGAGAAAATCATACAGCTATTGCATGTCTCTAAGCTTTAAGGACTTCACAAGTAGTACTTGATGGAGCCAAGCTATAAACCTACTGCCCTAACCATTGTACCACACTATAGGGTCTTTGGTAAACATTTAATTTTTCACTGTAATTTAATGTATTCACATTCTTGTTAAGCAGGTGTCTTCCATGGATTGGCTAATGCTTGTCTGCTGAAGCACTGTTCTCTTAAGGAATGTGCTGAAAGAATTAAGTTTCCATTCCCACCAGGCTGAGGACAAAACCCTAAATCTCAGTGAACCCAGCAAGATGAATTCTATTTTGGAAAATTTAGTCATAAAACTGAAGCCCTTGACAGATAAGGATAATTTTGGCCTCCAGATTTTGTTTTGTTTCTGCTAGTGATAGGAATTGTTACCTTTCTATTTTTATACTATGTATTTTGTAAACTGATTATTTTTTGCAACATTAAAGACTCAAAACAACACATGAAAATAAGCCAGAGTGGGGTGTATCATCCTGCATTTCAGATGATGTAGCCCAAAGTTAGAAAGCTTGAGCTGTTTTCTTAAGATCATTCTGCTAGACAGTGCAAAGTCCTTCCATAACTCTAAGACTTTCCACGAATTTGTAATTAGCATGTGCTTTACTCATATTCATTTTGCAAGAACAGATATACACCAGATGGATTCAGGTAATACAGCCTTTGACGATGGTAATGATAATAGTACCTATTGGTTACTCTGTGTATTACCATCAATTAAATTTTTTTTAATTGGAGTATAATTGGTTTACAATGTTGTCTTAGTTTCTGCTGTACAACAACATGAGTCATCTATGTGTATACATATGTCCCTTCCCTCCCACTGTCCCCAGTCACACTCCTCTAGGTCATCACAGGGCACCAAGGCGAGTCTATGTGCTATCAGTTTTATGGAGTAGCTATTTTACCTAGGAACTGTATGAACAGAGTCACATACCCTTACAAATCAGGCAGCAGTCATCTTGGTAAACACCCTTCAAGGGAGCAAGCTGCCTGCTGCTTTGCTCCTTACGGAGGAGCGCGCATCTCTCATCCGTCTGCAGATCATCTTCTCCAAAGCGCATAAATGTATCCCTAGAGCTGTGTATGCTTGGGGCTCGAAAGTCTGATCTTGTATTTAATGTGCTAGGATAATGTTGGCCTGAAGCTCCTTTTCATACCATAAGTAACTTGCACAGAGAAAAGATGATTAACTTTAGTACAATGAATATTGAGATAACAAAATGTTAAATAAATAGGTTACATTATCTCTATTTTATAAGATTGATATATCTATAGAGGTAATTTTCCTCTAGGTCACTGAACAAGCACTTTCTGGAAATCAAATGTCCACCACATCTGTCTTGCTACATCAATAGACTATATCCAAGTTAACAGCACATGGACTACTTGCAAATATCTAGATTGATTCTGGATATATTCTGCATATAGAATCTCTCTCCTCTCTCTCCCTAACTCCTTTCTCTTCTCCTATGGAATCAGCCTTGGGTTTCTCAAAGGAAGGCATCTAATTTAAAAAGTTTGTATCGGTCTGTTGCTGAAGTACTGGGTGAAGCTAGATGTGAATTTCAGACCTTGTTACATATTTAAAAACAATAAACTTACTTCCTTTCTTATCATAGTTAAAGCCTAGAAGGCAGAAAACAGTAGAACTTTCCTGCATTAATGTGAGAGCATTTTTAAACAATTGCATACCTATAACAACTGATGCCCAAACATCTGGCAGCAGAAATGAAAATTAAATCAACTGACATTTACACATACACTGCCGAGCAACAGATGGGGGGAAAGGCTGGATGACTATCTCAACTAATTTTGATAAATTCCAGGAGAAATAAACCCTAATTGTCCATTTATTAAGTCTTCCGAATCATGGGTCTAATGACAGTAATCTTATCTGAAGGTTGGGTGCCAACTGAAGTGTCAAATTGTATCATTTGAAGTTTATACCTTTCTTGGTTCCCTAATTCTTGGACAGCTTCATTCCTTTTTCCTGAAAAATTTGTTTTGTTTCTCATATCTATTTGAGATTTAGGCATTCGATGTAAGCACTTGATTTAAACAACAATAACCTCTTTAAAAATCACATTATTCCTGCATTCTTATATCTGCATTACTCACCAAGGTAGGGAAGGACATAGTTCTACTGGACATTTTATTTGAAGAATCCAATGATGATTTTCTCTTAATTTATCTGGCTTATAGCTCTTTACACGTATTTCATTAATCTTTGCAACATTTCTGTGAGGTATGTAAAGGGCAAGTATTATTAGACCCATTTTTCAAGTCTAGAAAAAAGATAAAATGAGATAGAAAATCATTTTCCTAGGACAGCAATAGGAGCCTTGACCAAACCACCTCATATTTGTAGTTGCAGTGTTGCTTTGAAAACTTGATAGATTCACCTAGAAATTATTTCTTAAACATGTAAGATGAGTTATTAGTGTGTATGTATATGTATATCTTTATCTATATTTATATTCTGAGGGTAAGAGGAAAGGGAATTGTTTTCACCCATTAAAGTCAGCATTGGAGGGACTTTCCTGGTTGTCCAGTTTTTAGGAACCCTCCATGAAATGCAAGGGATGCAGGTTCGATCCTTGGTTGAGGAACTAAGATCCCACATCCTTCGGGGCAACTGAGCCTGTTTGACACAAATTGAGTCTGTGAACCACATGAAAGATCCTGTGGGATGCAGTAAGATCCGACATGGCCTAATTAATGAATAAATAAATACTTTAAAAAAATAAGGATTGGAGTTGAGGTCTATCCTGAGGGCTTTTTCTATAGACCTATATCATTAGAAACACCTCACAAAGTAAAGTGTTTGTTTCCTCTACTCACAGAACTATGTGTTAAATCTGTGAGAAAGAACTACAAGACAGAGCTGCAAAATAAACTATGGAAAACCTGACAATGCCTTTACCTTAGGCATTGGCATATCCCGACAGTCTGTACTATCCTAGGCTGTGATAGTTTAGGAGTGAATGCCATTTGGACTTAATACATGTTACCGGGTGTCTAAAATTCAGAACCAGGCAGGTCCATCTCCACTGACCCTAAATATGGCCCTAAAGTACATGGCTTGAGGAAATTGTATCCCCACGACTACAGGTGGGGAGGGGAGTTTCAAGTGCGCCCATAGTGCATTGGATATCAAAGAAGTCTGACTAAAAGAACTGTGGATAACTTGACTTGATAACAGTAGGTTGAGCAAAAGTTATTTTTTAGAAAGGCTATCTTGAAGATATGACTCAAACATTGGAGGAAACAAGGTGAGTGACAGTGGAAGGAATCAAGACGTGAAATCCCTTAAAAATTCATTGACTTTAAATAATTTTGCCTATGTTCCACATAATTTTTTAAAACCCTTTATGCGTTTTATAAAAAATAAAGCCTTGGAGAACTGAGAACTAATGTAGATTAGTCAGGCTCTTGGTCTATGTCATGCTACCCATTACCTTCACCCTAAATGTGTCAGTTTGGAGAAGGCAATGGCACCCCAGTCCAGTACTCTTGCCTGGAAAATCCCATGGACGGAGGAGCCTGGTAGGCTGCAGTCCATGCGGTCGTGAAGAGTCGGACACGACTGAACGGCTTCACTTTCACTTTTCACTTTCATGCATTGGAGAAGGAAATGGCAACCCACTCCAGTGTTCCTGCCTGGAGAATCCCAGGGACCGGGGAGCCTGGTGGGCTGCCCTCTATGGGGTCGCACAGAGTCGGACACGACTGAAGCGACTTAGCAGCAGCAGCAGCAAATGTGTCCGTTTGCTCTACTTTTCCTCTCAAAAGCTCATGACACATGAAGACAGAGAATCTTTGGTATACTTTGTTCAGTGTTGAGACAAAATGGAATGTACAGCACCATTAATCTGACAGTTTATGGACACGTATAATGGTTATTATGCTGCGTCACTAATTGGATGTGAATGGTTAGCGATTCATGTAGATGGTAGTAATTAGTCTTACTTTTCCAAAGATAAACTGAGCACATTTGGAGCCATCTGTGGGGAAATACAGGGAAAATGTAGAGGTTGGGTCACACTCTTTGGTCTGAATCTAAAATCCATCCTTTTTTCAATGGACAGCTTATGATCTCGTTTCAGGGCTCCTTCCCACTTCTTTCATCAAAGAATGAGTTCTGGGCAGATAGCTTTTTGTTTGAATTCTGTCTGGGGCACGTGTGGGTTGTGTTTATGGGAAAGTTCCCCCCACGCCCCAACGTTTCTAAGCTTCAGTTTCCTTCTTTGTGAAGCGTGAATGATAATATTCACTTTGTGGGATTGTAGAGAGGGCACCTAGTAGCAGCTAGCATCATGCCTGGCACATTGAAATTGACAACTAGTTATATTAGAGGTATTCATTCATTTGATTATTACAGTGTATTATTCACCCTAAATTATTTATCTTTGAATTTCCAGGGGCTAGCCGAAGCTAGAATATGATGCTCAAAGATAATACTTAACATTATTAATGAGAGTCTACTTTGCTCCATTAGCTATTTGTTTTATTGTTACAGATATAACTTTATTTATCATTTCACTTCTGAGGATTCTACAAAATACACAGAATCCTAATCTATTCTTTAACAGCTTTGAAGCATTTTCTAGCTATGCCTCCCTACTTATTTAGCAAAAAGGATTAAAAAACAACTACCCCTCCCCCTGAAATCCTTAAACCATCTACTAATGTGGAATTTTACTATTTGATGGAAGTTAAATCCTAGACATAAAAATGGTAAATGATTTTCTATGCTGTCGGTTGTGCATTCAGATAACATTTGGTTCTTTCAGCAACTTCCACAGAATTGAAGTTTAGAAGATAAATAGGCAGAAAATCCAGTCAGGGACAATCAGAGATTTCCCTTTCAACTCTAGCTCCCCGTAGTATTATTTTACAGCTAATGTGTACTCTGTCAACTAGGAGTCTGTGCCTTGTGATGCACATCGAAGGATCGATGCGGGGATGGCGGGAGGGCTGGTGGCGGGGGGGGGGGGGGGGGGGGGGGACGGCTATGGGGAGGAGGAGAACAAGGGCACGCAGACTCTGCAGTCCTGAAGCCAGAAAATCCTGGGTGGTGTGTCCAAGGTTCCTGTTATGAGCTTAGTGTCTGGAGAGTAATATGGTCAAAACTGCCTGAGAGAATAATAGTATCTATTCTGACCCTGGTATGTGTGTCTGGAGTTCAGACACTCCCTGTTGTAAATAGCTGGAAACCAGACCTGGCCCACAGGAGCTGGACTAACAGATGAAGAAAGACTGGACAAGTCAGCATCGTGCTTATGAACGTAGGATCTGGAGGGATCCAGACCAGAAAGATCTTTCATGTCTCCCTTTAAGTACTGTGTAAATTCAAATCTTAGGTGCACTCCTTATAAGATGTGTGATCTGGGGCAACGTGTGTGATATCCCTGACTCAGCAGGAAGTGGGTGCCCAAATGTCCTCACTCTCACTGCTGCTGCTGCTGCTAAGTCGCTTCAGTCGTGTCCAACTCTGTGTGACCCCATAGACAGCAGCCCACCAGGCTTCCCCGTCCCTGGGATTCTCCAGGCAAGAACACTGGAGTGGGTTGCCATTTCCTTCTCCAATGCATGAAAGTGAAAAGTGAAAGTGAAGTCGCTCAGTCGTGTCCGACTCTTCGCGACCCCATGGACTGCAGCCTACCAGGCTCCTCCGTCCATGGAATTTTCCAGGCAAGAGTACTGGAGTGGGGTGCCATTGCCTTCTCCGTCACTCTCACTAGAAATTTTCACTAGTATTTTCATGGGATGTACATACTTGTTCAACAAAAGGACTAAGGCACCACTTCTTTAGCTTTTGTATGCCTTTGAGTTAACTGGAGATCTTGTAAAAATGCAGATTTGGATTCTCTTAAGTCTACAGCACAGATTCTGCATTTCTAATATGCTGGCAGATGATTTTGATGATACTGGTTAGTGGAGTAAATGTGAATAGCAAGGTTCTAGTTAGGATCTGCTTAATAGTTATCACAAAACAAAATTCTAGTCCAGTGTTTCTCAGAGTTCAGCATGTATCACATCCAACTGGAGGGCTTACTGAAGCACAGATTACTTCGCCCCACTCTCAGGGTTTCTGCATGATGGGGTCTGAATTACTGCCTGGGAATCTGCATATGTAACAAGTTTCCAAGTGATAATCATACTGTAGTGTAGACCATAAATTGAAAAGCATGGACCTGGACTAGTTCCTCCCTTATCGGAAAACTTCTGTTAACAGTTTGGAAAACCATATTTGGTTTTTCAGCTTTAGGTAGATGATGATCATCAGGAAGTTATTTACTTATTTATTTAATATATTATTATATTTAATATAATTATATATTTTCATACAATTGTAAAAAATGTATATGTGGAAAGTTCCTTTGCACCCTTTGTACAGCCTCTTCTAATGGTAACATCTTGTAAAAGTTTGGTAAATCACAATCAGGATACCGACATCCATACAATCTATCCAAACGAATTCAGATAGCCTCGGTTTTACTTGTCGTCTGTGTGTGAGTGAGTGAGAGAGAGAGGTTAGCTCTATGCAGTTCTAGCACATGTGTCATTTCTTGTATAATCATCACAGCTAATACATGCATGAGCTAATACATCTCACTCACCATATGAAGCTCTCCTTTTAACTGTGCCCAGTTATAATCACTCTTTACTCAAAACTAGAACATTTCTTTTAAACATTTTGCAAGAGCCTAACAAATCAATTTATAATCCACTTCATTAAAAAACACAGCTGCACTCTCAAACCCCTTCATGATGACCCCTTCTTGACCCTGGGAATCTAGAAAAACTGCTGTGGTTGATACTCTTAAGATTTTTATTAATAACAGAGATGATCTGGGAGACTGTCCTGTCCTTAAAATCTTCACAGAGATTTTTCTCTCTGAAAGTTCCCATGAGGAACTTCAGATCATTCTGAGATATTACTAACAAAGGGTTCTGTTGTCCCAATCTGTATTTGATCTGTGGGCTGATGTGTTTCTTAATTTGAGTATTGTTTTTCTCTGGAGAAGCTGCAAATGAAAAAGTTTTATTTTCACACCCGATCAGTCTTGATGGAAAATTTACTTCTTCAGCTAATTTCTCTTCATTCACATTTTATTTAGTCAACAAGAAGAAGTGATGTGGCACCTTAAAAATTCTGCCTCTGCCTGGACGCTTTTAATTGGATCATCAAATTCAGTACACATGAATACATTTCCTTTACTTCTGCAGGTGACATGGTCAAAAGTTTAGCCACTACATAGAAGGGTCTCCTTTATTCCAACTTCCCATAATACTTTCCGTATTTTCATTACTCTAAGACTTTGTCAACAGCCCCCTCATATCCTTTAGTCTCTCGACACTCTCCCTAGGGCCCTTCAGGCTTTCACCAAGTCTCCCCAATTTATCTAGTTGCTGTCTGCAAACTGGTCCTAAAACCAATGCCACAGGTTTTCAGTTTTCATTACAGTAGCACCTTATATCCAAACACTAAAATCTGTTCTAATTATCTACTATTACAAAACAAACTACTCCAGAATTTAATGGCATTAAGAAAGCAACAATGAATATTTTACTCACAAATGTGAAATGTGAGCAGTCCTTGTCAGGGTCAGCTTATCTCTGCAGAATGTAACCCCAGCTAGATAGCTTGAATGTGGCTGACCATCCAATTCTAAGACAGTTTAGTCATATGGAGGCCACATTGGTTGGTAACTGGCTAACAGGCAGCTTGGGTTCTTTATTGACTAGTGTCTGTGTTTCTCAACAAAGACGGGAAGCGGAAGCTGCTAGCTCTGTAAACTTAAGTCTAGAAATTTCTGCAGTGTCACTTTTTTTATATATATACTATTGATTAGTAATAGAACACAGAACATAAACCTCCACCTTGCAATGAGATGCATGTCAACAATTTTGGGGCCGTGTTTTAAAATTACCATACTAACTTGGTTAATTACCACACAAACTAATATTTTTGGTTCCTACAAAAGTAGTATGTTACAAAAGACAGTTAAAATAGTCTGAAACTACTTAAAGTCTTAAATAATACTATTAATACCATTAAAATCTTTAATATTAAATACTTCCTAAGTACTCTTAGAGTTGTTTAAGCCCTAAAACTTTAGAGATTATTAAAAGCTGAGAACATCCATGTAGTTTCCCTGCTACTTCATAAAACCTGTTAGGTATGTTGGTTGTGGTGCTTCATCTTTGGATTAAATGAAGTCTTTGTTTTAAGACACATCTTGGTAATCTAGCCAGCTATGTGGCCTTGGGATTGTTTCTTGTATCCACAAAGCCTTTTAAAATTTTTTCTTTAAACAAATAATATTAATAATATGTCTCTTCCAAGGAAACTATGCTTCCCTTGTGGCTCAGCTGGTGACCTGCAATGCAGGAGACCTGGGTTCGATCCCTGGGTCAGGAAGATCCCCTGGAGAAGGGAATGGCTACCCACTCCAGTATTCTGGCCTGGAGAATTCCATGGACTGTATAGTCCATGGGGTCGCAAAGAGTCAGACATGACTGAGTGACTTTCACTTTCACTTTTCCAAGGAAACTATAAGGATTTTATTTTTTTTAATTTTATTTTATTTTTAAACTTTACAAAATTGTATTAGTTTTGCCAAATATCAAGATGAATCCGCCACAGGTATACATGTGTTCCCCATCCTGAACCCTCCTCCCTCCTCCCTCCCCATACCATCCCTCTGGGTCGTCCCAGTGCACTAGCCCCAAGCATCCAGTATTGTGCATCGAACCTGGACTGGCAACTATATTTGAACAGAACTCAGTTTGAGACTCTACACTGAAATCCAGAAATGTTAGGAGTTCTGAGTTTATCTCTTATAAGTAGTATCAAGGCCTTTTAAAAATAAAACAGTTTAAATAAAGAATTACTTCTTTAGAATACTGCTATTACATATACATGTATGGCTGAGTCCCTTTACTGTTCATCTGAAACTATCACAACATTGTTAACTGGCTATACCCAATAAATATTATTTTTAATTAAATAAAATTAAAAAAAAAGGCTTCTGGGGGACTTCCCTGGCCTTCCAGTGGTTAAGACTCTGCCTTCAGAAACCAAGATCCCACATGATTCAGGTGTGGTCAAAAATTCAATAAATAAAACTTTGAAAGCTAAAAAGAAAAAAAAAAGGAAATGCCAATTATCAATAACAGTGGATGGCTATAATATTTTGGACTTCCCTGATGGTACAAACCCAGTGTATCAAAACGCAGAGACATCACTTAGCCGACAAAGGTCCGTCTAGTCAAAGCTATGGTTTTTCCAGTGGTCATGTATGGATGTGAGGGTTGGACTGTAAAGAAGGCTGAGCATTGAAGAATGGATGCTTTTGAACTGTGGTGTTGAAGACTCTTGAGAGTCCCTTGGACTGCAAGATCAAACCAGTCAATCCTAAAGGAAATCAACCCTGAACATTAATTGAAAGGACTGGTGCTGAAGCTGAAGCTCCAATACTTTGGCCACCTGATGCAAATAGCTAACTCATTAGAAAAGACCCTGATGCTGGAAATACTGAAGGTGAGAAGGGAAGGGTGCTGAGCCACTGCCCTACTCAGCCAGTGCTCTAGAGCCCATGCTGTGCAACAGGAGAAGCCACCGCAACGGCCTGCACACCACAACTACAGAGAAGTCCCTGCTCAGCACAGCTGGAGAAAGCCCACATCCAGAAACAAAGACCCCGCGCAAATAAATAAATAATCTAAAAAAAGTAATGTATGGCTGTGGTTTTAAACTTGAGAAAACTGTTTCAGGACAAAATGATACAAAACGATATAACCCCAAAACTACATAGATGTCTTACAACTGCACTCTTTTGTCAAAACCCTTATTACTCATCACTTCTTCCCTCGCAATGTGCATGCCATCCTACCTCTGGACCTTTTCTCATTATATTTTTTCTTTCCTTGAACACCCTGTCATTTCCCTGCATTTCCAGTTACTACTTTTCTTCCAAGGTTTGGATCAAATGTTACCTTCTTTTGGAAAGTATACATTTTCCTGCAACTGCATGGGAGTTCAGAGAAGGCCATGATGATCTAAGTTATAATTATAGTTATTTGTGCCTGTGCCTTCCATTCCCACCCAGACTAATGTCCTCAAGGGCAGAGACTATATTTTACACTTTTCTATAAACCTGATAGCTTACAGCATACAAAGTATCACATCATGATTGGCAAATATTCATTCAATGAGCGAATAATCTTAACGGCTACTTTTTGGATACAATTACAGGGTTTTTAAGCACATGCTTATAATATGCTGAATACTTTAGAAAGGGAAAAATAATCTAACCTCCCAAAATATGGAGGGAAAAAAGGGCACAAAATTCTCACAAATATTCTGAGGTGGGAATACATCAGAAGAGAGATTTCCTAAGGAAATATCCTCCAAGAATACAGCAATTGGTTGTACATTTTAAAGTTAATAACCCAAGCCTGACCCAGCAATTGCACTGCTTGGCATACACACCAAGGAAACCAGAATTCAAAGAGACACGTGTACCCCAGTGTTCATCGCAGCACTGTTTATAATAGCCAGGACATGGAAGCAACCTAGATGCCCATCAGCAGATGAATGGATAAGAAAGCTGTGGTACATATACACAATGGAGTATTACTCAGCCATTAAAAAGTATACATTTGAATCAGTTCTAATGAGGTGGATGAAACTGAGCCTATTATACAGAGTGAAGTAAGCCAGAAAGAAAAACACCAATACAGTATACTAATGCATATATATGGAATTTAGAAAGATGGTAATGATAACCCTGTATGTGAGACAGCAAAAGAGACACAGATGTATAGAACAGTCTTTTGGACTCTGTGGGTGGTGGGGGGGGGGATGATTTGGGAGAATGGCATTGAAACATGTATAATATCATATGTGAAACAAATCGCCAGTCCAGGTTTGATGCATGAGACAGGGTGCTCATGGCTGGTGCACTAGGATAACCCAGAGGGATGGGATGGGGAGGGAGGTGAGAGGAGGGTTCAGGATGGGGAACACATGTAAACCCGTGGCAGATTCATGTCAATGTATGGCAAAAAGGACTACAATATTGTAAAGTAATTAGCCTCCAATTAAAATAAATACATTTATATTAAAAAAACCTAAAGGTAGTTTTTCCTTTAGTTATCTCAGTCTCAGTTATCAAGAAAATGATATTGCTTAATTCTTTTTGCAGTCTGTCAAGTATATCACTATTATGTGCAAGTCTATCACTACCCCTAAGAAAATAATTTTGCTTGCTAACTGTCTAGAAATCTGTGGTTAGATACTTCTAGACAGTCGCCGTGCTCTCCCTTTAGGATCTTTGCAACAGCTCCTTCCTCTGCCTAGAGTCTGCATCCTCTTGCTGTGGTCATGAGTAACTCCATCTTTAAGTCTTTGCTCAAATAAGTCTGACCTTTACCACCACCAGTGCCATATCTTCCAGAGTCTGCTTTGTTTTTATTAGCATTTAATCCTTTCTTACATGCTATATAATTTAGTTACTATTGTGTATACTGTTCATGAATTCTTCTCCATGGATAGAATGTCTTATACTGTAAATTGATACCACCTCAACAGCTACGGAGTAACTGATAATTGTTAAGTCTTCAATAAATATTTACTGAATGAATGAATGATTGATTGAGTAAATGAATGAAGGGACAACATGTAGAATGAGTACTAGACTGTTAACATTTATCTTGGCTTAAAGAGCATTGGCTAATACCTAATTCCACTGGATAATTAACTGGTAGTATAACAACATGCTTAATTTCCATAGACATCTTCAAATATTTGAACTGGAAAGTTCACCACAACTCACTGCAATACAATTACCTTTTTGTTTTCATAAAGTGTGATGTGAAGCATGGAGAGAGGAAATATGTTTCCTGCAGTATGCCAACAATTAAACAGTGTTATTAAGGGTCCTAGGCTGACCCTGCATTCTAGTCTAGAGTTCTTATCACCACATTCTTAATGCAACTGCCCTCTAAACCAACTTTTTACTCTTCTTCTTCACTGTGTTAATTCAGTGTGCCCATTTGGACCCTGTAGTATATTGAGATGGTTAAAACATGATTAGACATTCTTTTACCTCAGAGATACAAGTATCATGTTTCCTTTAAGCCAATGTTTTTTTAATCCCTCACACTGATTTTTTGTTTGTTTGTTTGTTTTGTTTGTTTTTAATGGAGAGAAGGGGTAGTGTATTCATGGCAAATTATTTCACCCCAGATACACTTCTAGAGGAAAATCCTCTCTTCTAGTATATGGCTTTGTAACTCTATTTCTGTAGTGTCTGTATCAAGCTAATATTTAAGGCAAATATTGTGTAACTGTAAGAGATTTGGATGTGCTTTGGAATGAGGCATTCATTAATTCCAAACCCTGTATCATATCAGTGTCTTTTAATTATTTGACTCAAGGATGTGAGATAGTTTATACCTTTGTTTTGTCATCTGTATAATGGATACTAAAACTAACTGCATAATAAACACTTAACTGAACACATATCATTATTAGCTTCCTTTTTTTCACATCCCTGCTTTTGCCTTCATTTTCTATATTACTCTGAGACTGTATTCATTGTTATTCATATGATGAAATAATTTGTTTTAATTGCCTTAATACATTAGGCAATTAATTCTTTTTAGTCTTGAGCAAATTCCAACAATATCCTGAGACAAAATTATAATGAAGGTTTATGTGCAAGAAATTAAAAGTTATAGAATCTTTTTATTCTCACATAGTTATGAAAAATTACCTGGATAGGCAATACTTGAAATAATAAAATTCTGAATTGCTCTTGTGCACTCAGTTAGAAGTAAATATGGATCTTTGGATGAGAAACTACAGAGTGGAACTCATTAGCAGAGTTTTTGTTTGTTTTTTTCAGTAGAGAATTCTGGGAGCAATATCATCATCAGTCAAATAGTAAGACGTTAGAGGGGGGAAATCCTCAAATTCTGTATAAACAAATCAGAGTCAACTTGCATACAGAAAAGACAGCAATTTGTGGTGCTGTGAATGCATGACCTGTAATTTCAATGGAGCAACCAGATGAGTTGGAAAATTATTACAACAATTCCTAATATAGTTTCACTGAGTCAACTCTGGAGATAACTTTTACTAAATAAATTCAAAATAAAGAGCTAACACAAATAAGTTAACATGAGTCAGAAAAAATGCAATCTTTGCTTTGATTTAAAGATTAGAGCAGATATTAAACCTACCCCCCATCCACCATCTGGTACTCTGCTTGCCTTTCTCATAGCATCATTCTATGATCATATACTTGCAGTGGTCAGAAACTCACTGCTTTGGGGACTGATGGGTTTTTCTCTTGAGCAGCTGTGTTGGAAAGCACTTTAATCTTGGAGTGAGCCAAAATGTGCCTCAAGGTATAAACAAGTCTTAGTCGCTTCCCCTTTAGCCTAGACTACGAAGTGTCTTGAAAAAATTGTTTATATGACATGGTTTAAGTACCCTGGAAAAATGGCTGAGGAGAAAAATGAACTTGTAGAATTAGGCATGGAGGTGACAAGACCTCAGAGGAAGTTGAGTCAGTAAGGCGGTAATTAGAAAGTTCAGAGCTAATTACAACACAGGCCAAAAACATGGCCTAACCTAAAATTCTGCAATTTGCTTAGTATTTTCGACTGAGCAACTTTCATTTTGGCCTTCCCTGATAGCTCAGCTGGTAAAGAATCCACCTGCAATGCAGGAGATCTGGGTTCGATCCCTGGGTCGGGAAGATCCCTCGGAGAAGGGAATGGCTGCCCACTCCAGTATTCTGGCCTGGAGAATTCCATGGACTGTTTAGTCCATGGGGTTGCAAAGAGTCAGACACAACTGAGTAGTTTTCACTTTCATATATAATTTCATTCAGTCCTCTCAATAACCCTCAGATAGGTATTATCTTGACTTTAGGTTGACCTCTTATGTACCAGTGATCGTTCTATATGCTGAATACAACAGTGAACCAAAAAGTACTATCCAGGTGGAATTAAGATTCTATTAATGAAAACCAGGGTTTGCCAAATGATAATACCTGCTTACCAGTTGGCTTAACCCTGATGCTGGGAAAAATTGAAGGCAGGAGGAGAAGGGGATGACAGAGGATGCGATGGTTGGATGTCATCACCAACTCAATGGACATGAGTCTGAGCAAACTCTGGGAAATGGTGATGGAAAAGGAAGCCTGGCATGCTGCAGTCCAAAGGGTTGCAGAGTCAGACACAACTTAGTGGCTGAACAACAACAACAAAGTTGCCTTAAAGTCTGAATTTCTACTGCCAGATCCTAGGACGTGTTTGTTGTTGTTGTTCCTAGAACCAAATCTTCACTAGAATACATAAAAATGAAACAAATATTAATGTTCTCTTCTGAACCCTCATAAAATTCATGGTATAGACAGAGTACGGTTTTTAAATGAAGGAGGGATTTTCTTACTATGGTTCTTATCATACTGAATGGGATCAAAGTTCTGAAATCCAGGACTTTTGTGGTGTCCAGTGGTTAAGAATCCACCTGCCAATGCAGGGGACACCGGTTCGATCCCTGGTCAAGGAAGAGCCACATGCTGCACAGCAACCAATCCTGTGTGCCATAACTACTGAAGCCCACACGTTCTAGAACCCATGCTCTGCAACAAGAGAAGCCACCACAATGAGACACCTACAACTGCAACTAGAGAGTAGCCCATTTGCCACGGCTAGAAAAAGTCCTTCCACAGGGATGACCCAGCACAGCCAAAACTGAATAAATACCTCTGAAATCCTTTTTGATTATTTTTTTCCTAATAAAAGTTTCTGGGATCCAATTAGGGCATCCTCGGTGGCACCAATAGTAAACAACTAGCCTGCCAATGCAGGAGATGTAAGAGACATGGGTTCAATCCCTGGGCCAGGAAGATCCCCTGGAGGAGGGCATGGCAAGCCACTCCAGCATTCTTGCAGAGAATCCCCACGGACATAGGAGCCTGACAGTCTACAGTCCATGAGGTTGCAAAGAGTCGGACCTGACTGAAGCAACTTACTACACACATATGCACAGGCTCCAGTCAAACACATCAAGTCAAATTTTACCAAATGTTCTGAAATCCATGAGAATTTGAGAAAAACTGCCTAAGTTTTTATTTTAGATGTTTCAAATGAAGTGAATTTAGTACCCTCTTTTAGTATTTGTCAGTTATGGCTTGAATAGCCAGAATTCAATAAAATCATTTGTTCCCTCCATAAAAGAAAATTAAAAAGAAAATCACATTCCCCCAGGACCCCTCACCCCCTGCCAATAGGTGGTACCCTTTTCAGAGCATCAGTTGGCAGAAGTACTGAAGGATGTACTTGAGCTTGGACCTTTGGAAGCCGTTAACTCTGTGATCATCTCTAGTGGCCAGCAGGCCTCTGCTAAGAGTAGATATAGTTTTCCAGGAATCATCAAGAAAAAGGAGTCAGTCTCATTTCATTTCCATATTGAGGATGAATGCTCAGGGTCAAATTATTAGATTTTTAATTAAAGAAAGGAGAGAATTGATTGTTCAGATAAGAAAATAGAGAAAGGAGGTTAACACATCAATAAACTTGATATTGGAATGCTGTATATATACGTACCAAGTGAAAAGTTGAGTACCAACATTTGTATCTTTTATTTTACCTGGTTTTATTTTGGTTCATACTCTTTATCTACGCCTGATAGTCTCCACCCCTACCCTCATTTATGTGTGAATATAATAACACATGTTTTTGTTTGTGTGTCTTTTCTATTTGGTATCTCCTATCCTAAAAGAGTATCTGGCACCCAGTAAGTATAAGGTCAATATTTGTTGGTTGAATCTAGAAAAAAATGGTACTGATGGACTTATTTGAAGGGCAGGGATAGAGACGCAGAAGTAGAGAATGAACCCTGCAGACACAGTGGGGGAAGGAGAGGGTGGGATGCAGCCCTGACATATATACACTACCATGTGTGAAATAGAACACTAGTGGGAAGCTACTAGGAGCACAGGGAGCTCAGTGTGGGGTTCTGTGATAATCTAGAGGGGTGGATGGGCGTGGGGTGGGAGAGAGGCTCAAGAGGGAGGGGATCTATGTATAGATATAGCTGATTCACTTTGTTGTACAGCAGAAACCAACATGACATTGTTAAGCAATTATCCTTCAATTAAAGGTTTTTTTTTTTTTTAATGAGAAAAGCACAGAAGTTTAAAATTGTTAACTTGTTAAATGCTTATTAGAGGAAATAATCATATTACTTTAGCTGTAGAGTTGTATATAGATAAAAGCATGGTGCCTGAATGTAAGCATTCAATAAATAGCCAACAGTTTCTTAAGATGATGATGGCACTCTGATATATCTGGTATAGATTATTCTGGAGTAGGCTTTGGGTTTCCAAATAGGAATTGACTATCAGTTTGATTGTACTGCTGCTGCTGCTGCTGCTGCTAAGTCGCTTCAGTCGTGTCCGACTCTGTGCGACCCCATAGACAGCAGCTCTGCCATCCCTGAGATTCTCCAGGCAAGAACACTGGAATGGGTTGCCATTTCCTTCTCCAATGCATGAAAGTAAAAAGTGAAAGTGAAGTCTCTCAGTCGTGTCTGACTCTTCGCGACCCCATGGACTGCAGCCTACCAGGCTCCTCCATCCATGGGATTTTCCAGGCAAGAGTACTAGAGTGGGTTGCCATTGCCTTCTCCTTGATTGTACTAAGACTGATATAGAGAATACTCAGAGCTTGGACTCTAAGCATACTGTTTTCCATGTCACCTAATGGAGCTCAGAAAAAAGTCAACTAAAGTGGTTTATTCTCCACTGATGGTTCTAGTATCTTGATGGAGAAAACAGACCTCAAAATGATTAATGTTATAGAGGAATGTGCCCATATATGGGCGTAAGTTACTTTTTTACACAAATGACTAATCAAAGATCCACCCCAATAATGCTAGGCCATGTCAGGAACAGACTACAACAAGCAAGTAGATTATTTACAACAGCAAGAGTGCACGTGCCAACAACAGAACTCAGCATTTTGCTGGCAATGGTTTTCACTTGCATCCTTTTTTTCCCTGGTGTGTTAAGGAAAAATTACTTTTCATTTTTGTTTCTGACCTTATTTTTTTAGAAAGTATTTTGGTAGCATACAGGGCTTTGTGTCATTCTCCATAAATTTAGTTCAACAAACAAACAAAAACCAGACAGATCCAGTTGTTTTTCTTTTTCACCATTATTTGCAATTATTTTCCTAACAACATTGAAGATTTCAATACTGGCCTGTGTTTTCTCTCTTGCAATGTTTGGAAGTAAGCTTGATACTTGGTGTCCCTGTCAGCATCTCTGTTGCTCTACATTGCAAATTTGCATGATAGATTTACTGGGTCCGGGAAGAGTTTATTAACCTTCCTCTAACAGAGTAAGTAGTTTTAAAGTTTTTACATCTGGCACCTAACTTTTACCTATAACAAGAAACAGAGAGAGGGAGGGAGAGAAAGATTGGTTTACAGAAATTCTGAGATGCACAACACCATTATATACAGGTGTTCTGCATTGCTTCTCCAAATACAGTTATAAAAAAACACATCATGCTTCCTATTACTTATTGATTCACATATTTCACCCAATATATCTTTTTAAGTTTTATTAAAAGAATACATGATATTCTGTCTAGTTGCCTTTCTAATATATATTGATAGATGATTTTGTGGCTATAAAGGCAGCCGGAGGAAGTATCAATATATGGATGTAATTATGTATGTCTATGTTTACATTCATATCTATTCAAGCCATTTAATGTTAACATCTGGGAATAAATCAACATCATCTATTTTATTATCATGTGCTTGATAGTGAGGTGGTGGGTCACTGTAGTCATTTTACCATCTCTGCTCATCATTTATCTTGAATTATGTATTTGTTTTTGTAACTCAGTGTGTTTTATATATCTTGGTCCACTGTCAAAATAAATGCATAATTTATTGTGACCAAAGCACAGACTGAGGAAAAGAATCTCAGGAGACTGTTCTGGCTTTGTCGTCAAAGCATTAACCAAAGATAACACAATCTTAATTACCATACCTGAATCTTGCAAGGCACTAACTCATGGAGGATTAGGGTCATTTTATAGTGATATTCTGTCCATTGTTCCACAAGTACGGGGAGATTTACAGTTTGATTTTTTGGGGGAAACAATGAACATATTATACCACAATGGGATGGGAGAAAATTATGTGTTTTTCTTTTGTCTCTGATGGTAGCTTATACCTGACTAATTTTCAGCACTGAGAAACTACAAAATTAGAGGAAAAGAAGGTATTCAAAGGTAATCAGTACTTAAGCCAAACTACCATAAAGAAAGGAAACAAATTGAAGTGACTCAGTTTAGCACTGCCTATTTCCTTCCAGGCTTTAACTGATTCAACTCACAGAGCATAGAAACCATGTAGAAATCAGTGACTTGGAGTTTACGAGTGTCTCGTGGGACTGTGGAGACAATTGTAGTTCAGGGCTTCCAAAGTGTCCAGAAATGGAGAGACCAAGTCTACAGCAAGGAGGCATTTGAAAAGAAGATTTCAGAGCATTATGGGTGGTTTTCTCTCATGATGCATTTAACAAATCTTAACACGTACAGGAGTAAAGGGATTTCAAACCTATCAGCGAGTATGCTAAGAGTCTAAAAAGCTAAAATAAAAATTGTAACTTAACAGAAAGAGTAATCTCTAGAACTAAGGGAAAACTAGAAGTTAAATCAGCCCTCATAAATTCTGAATTCCAGCCTAAGAGTATTGAGGTGATCTATCTATCCATACAGACCTTCCTGTGAGGAAAAAAAATCAACTCTATCTGAAGGAATAGAACACATTTTCATATCTAATTTCCAGAATTAAAACCTAGATCCAGGAAAGGGGTAATAAAATGGCATAAACAATGCATTATAAACGTCCTTGCATTGTACATAAAATGTTTGAGGCATTACTTTAAAGCATGTTCTAATAAGTCAGTGACACAAATATAAATATGATATTTAAGGTTACCACTAAAATAATGTTAATAGAAGACTATATAGTAAATAGGTTAAACCCTCTTTTCTTTTTTTGAATTCATAAGTTTTAATTATTTCATTTCCCCCTTTAGCCTATTAGTTGGAGCAAATAAAAAATTAAAACTTACGAATCCAAAAAAAAAAATAGAAAAGTAAAATGAGAAAGAACTGATGAAGAAAACTTTAAGTGCAATTCCCAGGTGGCTCAGTGGTAAAGAATCTGCCTGCAAATGCAGGAAATGAGGGTTTGATCCCTGGGTCAGGAAGATCCTCTGGAGAGGGAAATGGCAACCCATTTCAGTATTCTTGCCTGGAAAATCCTATGGACAGAGGAGCCTGGTGGGCTACGGTCCATGGGGTCACAAAAGAGTTGGACATGACTTAGCAACTAAACAGCAATGACAACAAGAAATTAAAACCCAGATATAAAAATCACAGTAATGAAATACTCCAGGCAAGAATACTGAAGGGGAGCCATTCCCTTCTCCAAGGATCTTTCCAATCCAGGGATCAAACCCGGTTCTTCTGCATTGCAGGCAAATATTTTACTGTCTGAGCCACCAGGGAAGATGCCTATAAATAAACTACACACTTCAGTTAAAAGACATTCTTTGTCAGAGTGGGGAAAAAAGCATCAATTTTCAAATCTTTTTTTTTTTTTTTTTTATCATAAAGTGAAAGTGTTAGTTGCTCAGTCATGTCTGACTCTTTGCAACCCCGTAGACTGTAGCCTGCAAGTCTCACCTATCCATGGGATTTTCCAGGCAAAAACAGTGGAGTGAGTTGTCATCCCCTTCTCCAGGGGATTTTCCTGATCCAGGAATCAAACCTGGGTCTCAGCATTGCAGGCAGATTCTTTACCGTCTGAGCCACCAGGGAAGCTCTTTTTATCAGAAACGAACCTCAAGTATAAGAACACATAAAGACAAATGATTGTAAAAAGATCTATGCAAATTAAAACCGAAATAGTTCAGCTATAGACTAAGGAGAAAGAAATATTACCAAAGATAAAGAGACATTTTTCATAACGATAAATAATTAAATTCAACAGGAAGATATAAAAATTCTGAAGTTATGTATACATAATAATGTTTGCCAAGTACATAAAGCAAAAAAAAAATGACATATACAAATGATGAAATAGACAAGTCAACACTTGTAAATGAAAATTTTATCCTACAACTCTCTACCAATCAAACAAGTAAACAAGAAATTACTAAGGATAGAAAGTATTTGAATATCATGATTAGTGAACTTGTCCAGTTGAAATGTATATAAACACTGCTCTTGAAAATTATAAAAATACGATAACTGCCAAACACACTTGAAACATTTACCCAACATAGCCAAAATTAGGCCATAAATCAAATCTCAGCACTCAAAGCAGAGTACACTTTATTAACACAGTGGAATTAAACTAGAAATAAATAACAAAAAACTCTGTCTGAAATTATCCGAAGTACTGGAAATTAAGCCATGCATCTCTAAATGACTGGAAAACAGAATAAAATCACAAAGAGAATTAGCACATTTGAAAAATGAATGATAAGAAAATAATGACATGACAAAACTTGTGAAACACGGCTAACACAGTGCCTAGAGAGAAATTAGCCTTAAATGTCTATATTAGAAAAGAAGAAATGCTCAAAATCAATTATCTAAGCATCCACTTCAAAAAGGCTGAAAGTGAACAGAAAATTAAAAACCAGTAGCGAGGCGAAGATAAATACAGGGTAGAATGTAATGAAATTGAATACAAATATACAGTCCTGAAATTCAACAAAGTTAAAAACTGTTTATTTGCAAAGGTAAATAAAGCTGATAAAATCTTGCAAGAAAAAATAGTAAAGGTACAAGTAGCCAATATCAGAAATAACACAGAATTCTCTGCTGATTCAATGGTTAGAACTCAGCACTTCCACTGAATGCTGCTGCTGCTAAGTCACCTCAGTCGTGTCCAACTCTGTGCGACCCCATAGACAGCAGCCCACCAGGCTCCCCGTCCTGGATTATCCAGGCAAGAACACTGGAGTTGGTTGCCATTTCCTTCTCCACTGCATGAAAGTGAAAAGTGAAAGTGAAGTCGCTCAGTCGTCTCCGACTCTTAGCGACCCCACAGACTGCAGCCCACCAGGCTCCTCCGCCCATGGGATTTTCCAGGCAAGAGTACTGGAGTGGGGTGCCATCGCCTTGGGGCATAGAAAAAAATGGCAAAGGGGACTTCATTATAGATTCTACAGATATTAAAAAATAACTGAACATTATTAATATAGGTATGGAATAAGGATTAAAATATATATGAGATGGACTAATAAGTTGAAAAATATGTTTGGTGCAAACTGGCATATGTAAGAAAAAGAAAAATATGTCTATCATTTTCTCAACTGAATCCATAATTACTAACTTAACATATGACTCATCATGCCCAAATGAACCTGACACAAACTTTATCAGAGAAAAGTAAAAGAGGGAGCATTTTCCACCTTATGTCATGAAGCCAGCATAATCTTAATGCTAAAATTGACAAGGGTATTATAAGAAAATAGAATTAATAGCCTGCTTCTCATAAACATATTAGCATATGCTAGTAACATGTTAGCAAATCAAAACCACTAAATATAATATTACACAGGAATACAAGGACAGATGATAACTTTTGAAAATCTATTAATGTGAATTAAAGTACTGAGGGAAGAGAAGAGAAAACATATGATCATTCTCAACAGATGTAGAAAATGTTATATATTCATCTCTTGTTCATGAAAAAGCTCTTTGCACACTAGAAATAGAAGAGAACTTAATCTGATAAAGGATAGCTACAGAAAACAAACAGCATATAACAGACATAATGGGCAATATATAGAAAGCTTTCTTCCTGAGATTGGAAATGAGAAATTAAAATATAAATGTTGGAAAGGAAGAAATAAAGTTGTCACTATTCAGAGACAACATGATTGAGTACATAAAAATTTAAAAAATCAAAATTAAACTATTACAAATAATAAGCAAAATTTGCATGCTTGTTAGAGTTTGAAAATAAAAATATGATTTAAAATAACAACACCACCAGTCAGAAAATAAAGATACTACTTATAATAGTAAAAAGACTTCAATTAAATAATGAAAAAACCTAATGAATGAAGTATATGACTTCTAAACAGAAAACTACAGAACATTACAGAGAGAAATTATGTTCAGTCGCTTCTGTCATGTCCAACTCTTTGAGACTCTATGGACTGTAGCCATCCAGACTCCTCTGTCCATGGGGATTCTCCAGGCAAGAATACTGGAGTGGGTTGCCGTGCTCTCCTGCAGGGGATCTTCCTGACATAGGGATCAAACCCGTGTCTCTTACATCTTCTGCATTTGCAGGTCAGGTTCTTTACCACTAAGCCACCTGGGAAACTGATCTAAATAAATGAAATATAACATACTTCATGATTTGGAGATTCAAATGTAAAAGATGTCAATCCTCTTTAAATTTATTGGTAGACTCTTTGCAATATCAATCAATATTCCAGCAGCTGTGTATGTGTGTATATGTGTGTGTGCATGCCCACAGTTTGGCAAATAACACTAAAATTTGTAAAATAAAAAGTAAAGGGAAAAACAATGATGAAAATATTTTAAAAGAAGCTTAATATATTCATAACAACTATATAAGATGTATTATAAAGAATTAATAAAAGAGGATTGTATGAGCATAAAGATAGAAAAAGATACAAAGAGAAAAGAGAATTCCAGGAACAAGTCTGTACAAAAATACTCAACCGATTTATGATAAAGATATGACAGATGAACTTACAATGATGTTGATTGTGAACTGGGTATGCATGAGTGGATAAAATTGAACCTTGGCCTTTAACTCAGACCACCAATTTTAGTAATCTTCAGAGAGATCAGAGAAGTAAATGTGAGAAAAGTTGTATATTCTAAAAAATAATAACTTTCAAATTCTGGGTTATTTGCATAATTTGCATTAATTACTTGCATAATTAATGAATATATTGCAAAAAGTATTAAAGTTAATAGGAATGAAGACTGATGAATTCAACTTTATTAATTAAGAATTTATGCTCATCAAAAGTTACTATTAAGAGTGAAAAATTAACCCAGAGACTAGGCAAGGCTATTGTGATACTCATATCTAGCAAAGGACACATATCCTTAATATATAGTATGGCTATCTATTAGAAAAACAAAGACAACCCAGTTAAAACATGACAAAAAGTGGAACAGATCATTCATAAAAGAATATATCCAAGTGGCCAGTAAGCATAATATGTCTTTAACATCAAATCATCAAGATATTAATATTAAAATACGAGGAAACTAAAATATAACTATATGTCTCTGCAGTGGTTAAAATTAAAAATAAATAATAAATAATTGACTTTTCCAAGTGTCCTAAAGACATGCAGCAGCTTGAACTTCTATGTATTGCTAGTCGGAGTGTAAATTGGCACACCCACATTAGAAAAATATTTGGAAGCTTATGCTAAAATTGAAAGGGACCATATTCTATAATCTTCCACTCTATTCTTTAGTATGTTACATACTGGAATCCATGTATTTGTTCATCAACAGAAATACACAAAATATTTATAGCAGCACATTTCAGAATAGCATGAAACTAAAACACACCAAATATCCACCAGTAAGAGGATAAATGAATAAACTGTGGTATATGTATACAATGAAATTCTTTTCCAAAGAATGAAAAAGAGTGAACTACAACTGCCTACAATCTCATGAATGAATTTGCAAATAGTATATTGAGCTAAAGAAGTCAGATACAGGAGTGTGTACTTTATAATGTTCTGAAGAAGGCAAACTAATATAATGTTCAGAAACAGAGTAGGACTTCTCTGTTGGTCCATTGGTTAAGAATCTGACTGCCAATGCAGGGGACATGGGTTCAGTTCCTGGTCTGGGAAGATCCTACATGCCCCACAACTACTAAGCCAACACACTCGAGGCCACGAGCTGCAACTACATAAGCTTGCATGCTCAGAGCCAATGCTCCACAGCAAAAGGCCAACACAGTAAGTCCATGCACTGTGACTGGAGAGTAGACCTAACTCCCCTGTAACTAGAGAAAGCCTGCACACAGTGACATAGACCCAGGGCAGCCAAAATAATAATAATAACAATACATTTTAAAAAGAAACAGAGCAGAGGTTACTTTGAAGGGCATAATGACCTAGAAGGGGTACATGGAACCTTTTGGGATGCTAGTTATGCTGGATATCTTGATCTGAGTGATGGTTACACGGGGTATGTTCATCTTAACAAAAATACACTGGAATAAAATCTTGAGATTTATACAGTTGATTGTTTTCATGGCTTACTTCAAATACAAAAGTTGATCTCACACTAAAAATGTAAGGAAATTACCCAAATAATTAACACATATATTTCTAAAGATAAATTGACTAACAAAAACTTCATGTTAATGGAATCATCACACCTTTCTTTGATATTATTAGTTTATTAGGATAGTGTATTGTTTGGGAAACAGTCCATCTTAAAAGTATGGTATTGTAAGATTGTCTTTTACAAGTGCTATGCTAAAAGAGAGCCTGTGGAGAATTGCTTTTGTTTGTTTCTGTGTGTGTGTGTTTTTTACTTATTGATGGCATTGCTCTGGACTAATATTTCAGCTTTCCCACTTCCTGGCTTTGACTAATATGGGCAAGGTGACTAAAGTCCACATGATTTCTAGGCACACTGGTTGTTCACAGATGGATATTTCTTTACTACTTGCTCTGATATGTGAGTTATATAAATTTAAGTCTTAGATACCCTGAAGGCAAATTCCCACTTAAGAAAATAATGTCTTCATGGTAACCCAACAAACCTCAAAGAGATAGTACATAACAGATCATGCAATACATGCTGGGTAGTTTACAATAGTGGTTTTCTTCTCTGATAAAACGTGTGTGTTTATGTGTGCATGTACAGTTGTTACTGTAAGCTGCTGTTGAATGAGCATTTAAACTGAATATTAGATAAATCTATATTCCTCTGAAAGTGTGAGTCTCCATTATTAAGGTTCTAATATATAAAGGATTTAAATTGAATTGCATTGTGAGAATAATCCCAAGAAATTCAGTTCCAATAATTTTGAACCAATCCTATTTGAAATAATAAGGGAGGAAAAAAAAAACACTGAAGATTTAGTAATGGAAGCATAATGCAATTTTTGTTGCCAGAGTAGAATTAGAGACTTTGCAAAGACTTAGATTACTAAAGGAGATGTAAGGAATAATAAACTCATTACAAAACTTTGATTCCTCGCCTCTTATAGTATGAAAAAAGATGAGATGTATAAGAAGGACTTAAACATGTACTTAGGGCTGTGAAAGGAGGGAGTCGATATTTTCCAGCTACAAATTCAGCAAGAGTAGTACACAGTAAAAAAGAGAGGTGTACATAAAACAAACACATAAAATGCTTGTGCATACGCACACACAACACAAAATAATATAGAAAACAAAAAGAAACAAACTGATAAGCAGACATAAAGCGTTAAAAGTATCTTGGAAAGCACATTAGTGTACATTCAGGTTGAACTATAATGTTGTACACATGAAGTTTATATAATGTTATAAGCCAGTGTTATCTTAATCTTTAAAAATACCCAGAAATCATAAAAGATGAATCACTGGTTTATGTAAATCTAACTTAGAATTCTAGAAGGAGACTTATTATAAAAAAAAAAAAGGTCTGGTCGGTATGGTACTGGCACAAAACAGAAATAAAGACCAATGGAACAAGACAGAAAGCCCAGAGATAAACCCACACACATATGGGTACCTTGTCTTTGAAAGGAGGCAAAAATATACAATGGCAAAGATAGTCTATTTAATGTTGCTGGGAAAACTGGACAGCTCTGTGTAAAAGAATGAAATTAGAACACTTCCTAACACTCTACACAAAAATAAAACTCAAAATGCATTAAAGAGCTAAATATAAGCCCAGAAACCATAAAGCTCATAGAAGAAAACATAGGCAGAGCACTCTATGACATAAATCATGACAAGATCCTCTATGACCCATCTCCTAGAGTAATAGAAGTAAAAACAAAAATTAACCAGTGGGACTAATTAAGCATACGCTTTTGCAAAGCAAAGGAAACTATGAATAAGGTGAAAGACAACCATCAGAATGGGAGAAAATAATATCAAATGAAACATGAAAATGAAACTGACAGAGGATTAATCTCAAAAATATACAAGGAGCTCAATGCCAGAAAAACAAACAACACAATAAAAAAGTGGGCAAAACACCGAAGCAGACATTGCTCCAAAGAAGACATACACATGGCTAATAAACGTGAAAAAATGCTCAACATCTTTCATTATTAGAGAAATACAAATCAAAACTACAATGAGATATCACCTCATACCAGTCAGAATGGCCATCATAAAGAAATCTACAAACAATACATGCTGGAGAGGGTGTGGAGAAAAGGGAACCCTCTTGCACTGTTGGTGATAATGTAAATGGATAAACCTGCTATGGAAGATAGTATGGGGATTCCTTAAAATACTAGGAATAAAATTACCATATGGCCCAGCAATCCCACTCTGAGGCATATACCCTGAGGAAACCAAAATTGAAAAAGACACATGTAACCCAATGTTCACTGCAGAACTGTTTACAATAGCTAAGGCATGGAAGCAACCTAGATGTCCATCGACAGATGAATGGATAAAGCAGCTGTTGTACATATACACAATGGAATATTACTCAGCCATAAAAAGGAACACATTTGAGTCAGTTCTGATGAGGTGGATGAACCTAGAACCTATTATAAGAGAAAAAAATATCATATATTAACACATATAAATGGAATCTAGAAAGATGGTATGGATGAACCTATTTATAGGGCAGCAGTGGAAACACAGACATAGAGAACAGACTTACGGACGTGGAGGTTGGGCAGGGGGGAAGGAGAGGGTGGGTTGTAAGGAGAGAGTAACACAGAGAGTAACACAGTAACCCAGGTTATTTTACATAACCATATGTAAAATAGAGAGCCAATGGAAATTTGCTGTGTGACTCAGGGAACTCAAACCAGAGCTCTCTAACAACCTAGAGGGGTGGAATGTGGAAGGAAGTGGGAGGGATGTTCAAGAAGGAGGGGACATATGTATACCTATGGTTGATTCATGGTTGATGTTTGTCAGAAACCAACACAATATTGTAAAGAAATTATCCTTCAATTAAAAATAAATAATTTAAAAAAAAGATCTTGGGAAAAAGTTTGGCAAATAATGCATATTTATAAATTTTAAGTTGAAGTAAAATGTTAATGAAAATAAGACTAGTAAAAGTAGGCAGTATTATATAACCCCTGGAGGAGGGCATGGAAACTCACTCCCATATTCTTGCCTGGAGAATCCCCATGGACAGAGGGTCCTTGGGGTCACAGAGTCAGACATGACTGAGCGACTAAGCACACAGCAGCATAGTATTATATAACATATTAATATAAACATGGAAAATGTAACAGTTCTGTTCCCGTTAGTACTAATTTTTCATTTATCAACTACCATTAAAGTTGCCTTTATATAGAATGTGACTGTTAAAGTTTTACATTTCATAAACTCATAGTATCTGAGAGGTTCATAACATCAGTCCTTACTTTAATGTCCATAGAATTTTACCACCATAAATGTGCCTACCGTACTCTTTAGGACTTCAACTCTTGTGAGCCGAAATAAGGACACTGAAGGTTCATTATAGAGTGTAGGAGAAGGTGGAGCGAGGGCTTGCCAAGGACTCCAGTACATGGAGGTTCACTTAAGATGAATGTAATAAATAAGAGACCTACACATTTTCTCCCCTTTTAGAGAACATTTGAAAATGCTGGTGCCAAGCAGCATGCATTTTCACAGTCAGTAGGGAACACAGACAGGGGTCAGTGAGGACTTGAACTAAAGTCACCATGTAAGAGTTGTTTTCTCTGGAGAGTTTAAGGCATTTTCAAATATGTCTAACTCCACAAAATTCACAGTGAGAGAAAGCATTTCCCCACCTTTCTTCTGAGAGTTACTACTTGGTTCATACAAAAGCTATACCTTACAAGCTTTGTTTATTTGATACCAAAGCCACCATCTGATTAAAGTTCTCATTTAGTTGGGAACTGTTCTAAATATGAAGGTGATTTTAAGGAATAAAACAGAATGACTCCTCTTTACAGCCTGGTTTGCTGGAATTTTCACAATCACATAATCAAAAATTCTAAAAATTCTGGTGGTCAACTGGTTCCCTTGATGCTGAAATTTCTTGGTATTTATTTGAGGGAAATAATAGATTGTGTTTTCACTGATGCATCAATACAGTTGCTATGATAGTGAAAGGGTAATGCATAAAAATAATACTGTAAAGAGAAAAACCTATCAAAAATATCCCCAACAGAATATTGAGTAGAGTTTCCTGGGCTTATTAGGTCCTTATTAGTTATCTATTTTATATAAAGCAGTATGTATATGTTAGACCCAATCTCCCAATTTATTCCTTTCCCCTTTTACCCCCCTGATAACCATAAGATTGTTTTCTACATCTGTGAGTCTATTTCTGTTTTGTAAATAAGTTCATCTATACCATTTTTAATTAGATTCCACATACAAGTGATATATTTGTCCAATAAAAATTAAAAAAAAAATTTCCCAACAGCTTCTCTACCCTGCTGGTGTCCACTGGTTAATTATATTTCACCTTGCTTCTGTGCTGTTTAATAATATATGGATTAATAAACCATGACTAATGATTTAGAAATAATCACACTATTTATGGGCAAAATGTGCATCAAAAACTTTTTTTCCTTAATCACCAGAGAGCCTAAATTCACTATTGAAATTATTTTACAAAATCTTTTTGGAAACTTCCATCAGTTTTATTTTAAATTTCCTAAGATGCTATGTTTTATATCATATAGTCAATTAAAATCATCCTATTTTATAAACTTCCACCATCCTCTCATCCCTATTCAATTATAAATTCTCTCATTTTGCATTCCCCCTATTGACTGTAATTTACTGCTCAAGCCTTCCACCCTTCTACTCGTGGAAGGCTCAAGAATTATTTATTGAGCCCACCAGTATATCTAAATTTGTCAAATTATTTTTTCTCTCTTATAGCCTGAAAAGGAGAGGCTGTTTATTTCAGTCATTGCCTGCAAAAACTGCAACTTGTGGAAACTAGTTAGAAGCAAATTCCCAAGTAACGTAGACTTGGCAGTATTCCATTACCTTTGATTATAAAAGGGCAAAATTAATGGGCAATTCATGAGGCTATGTGACAGAGAGGTGACAGAAAGTCACTAAGATTCACATGGTAGAAGTCAAGGAATTGTTTATACCAGGTGCCATTTCAGCCTTTTTCCATCATTTGTGAAAAGAGTTGACTTTTGTGGCCAATTGAAATGGGCTTTTCCTTCCAGACCACTTTGTCACATCTCCTGTGTTTAGAAAATTAATCTTTAATGAATGCTAATCAAGTTTCTAATTATAATATCTTTATATTTAATGTTTGTGTATCAGATGAAAGGCAAACATTTGGGGGCCAGTCACAAAGGACATGAATAATTTCCTCAGAAGCATATCTAATTAATTTTATTGCTCTATAATATCTTTAAAATTTGAACTCCCATCATTTCATTAATTTAGATAAAAGTGAATCTTCATGTAAATATGACACTTGTGTCGAAAATTATGATAAGATGAAATAATTTCAATCATGCACGTTCATCTAATATAGATAATGATACCACATTTGGGGATATTTGGGGGATATATAGCACTAGTTTATTGTTATATTTTATTGGGGCTTCCCAGACAGCTCAGTGGTAAAGAATCTGCCTGCAATGTAGGGGCTGCAGGAAACGTGTATTCAATCCCTGAGTCGGGAAGATGCCCTGGAGGAGGGCATGGTAACCCACTCCAGTATTCTTGCCTGGGAAATCCCATGGACAGAGGAGCCTAGTGGGGTGCAGTCCATGGGGTCACAAAGAGTTGGACATGAGTGAAGGGACTGAGCATGCACACATATTTCTTTGTTTTCCTCTTTGTTTCAGCAGTTTCTAGAAATATTCAAAGTGTCTGGGACATTCATACATTTAAGAAAACAAATTAAACCATAACTTCTCTTGTCAGAAAGCTTACTGCTAACTTTTAAAATCGTAATCTCATCTAAAAATATTTCAATGAGTCACCAATGATCATATGCTCGTGATCTTGTAACGGTATTAAGTGATAGCTCCCAAACCTGTATTACTTTTAACAACAACAACAAAATTAGATGCTATTGTTCTAGGGATCTGGGCCCCTGGATAGTAAAACACCTACCTTGTTCCAGATCTTACAATAAGAGGAAACCATATAGCACTTTAATGTTGAGAGTTATCCCAAAAAGAAGCTTATGGAGATTCCCTATCCTCTATGTTTGAGTTTTACCACCTGCTGGCCATTTAGATCTATGAGATAACTACATTCATTACAAATGTGACATTAAGAAAAGAGAAGAATGTGCGCCTTGGCATAATTATCCTTCTGCCAAAATAGTGAGAGTAAAATCTTTATATTCATGTTTGCCTTTGAAGTGTGTGTGTGTGTGTGTATACAAGGCATAAGAGGGAAGACAAAAAATCACGTTTAGTAGACTTTGCCTCATTAACAACTTTCAGTGAATCTAACTTGATAAGATCAGCATTTTCTTCACTTCTCTAGGAGCAAAATCATATTTAAAGAGTATGATAGCTTTTTCTTGTACTTATATAGTCTTCTAAGACAATGTACCTATTACTCACTGTTCAAGTCTGTGTTGATCGTCGTTTGTTTATGAACTGAACGGTTAATGAGACTAAAGCATAATAGAAGGCTCCTCTAATCATTTATATATACAAAAGTTGGTCTAAAAATGTGGCAAGGGAGAAATGACTGGTATATAAATAAATAAGCAATAGTTCTCAAGGTTGAAATACAGAGAATTACAAAATAAAATTAATCAAGGAAAGAGGCTTTGCTAGGGTGAAACAGAAGTAAAAGGAAAAATACAGAATTTAAATTGTTTAGTTTCACAGAGAGGCGGGCTGATTATTAGTGCAGTTCTGAGAATATCAGTGATGGCACAACCTATTAGATTTAGCCAGCTTGATTTTTATATTTGTACTCAAACTTTAGTCAAACTTGAAATAAATACAGCAAGTCTATATGCATTCTTGAAGAAATGACAGTGATTAGTTACCTTACAAAGAAACAAAATATATTTTGTTTTAAACTTCATCAATATAATGTTGTGTGCATGACTCATGTTTGGAAGGTCAAAACTACATTTTGGAGTCTTGGAGTTAATTTTAAATTGATATGTACTGGTAAAGACATGTAGCCATTTGAGCATCCATCTCCACATCACATTACCTATTTCACAGCTCCTTAGTGAGGACTGAATGAAACGACTCTAAGAAATACCTTGCACTGGACATAGTGCACACTGAATGTGGACAGTGTTGACACTTCCACTGATAAAACATAAAGGCTATAAGATACTCCTATGTGCCCACCATGATCTGAGCACTTCTAACTGTTTCTCACATAATGTATGTAACAGTTCTGTAACTGCAGTGTCAAGGTATTGAGTTCAGTTTCCTCAGGAATAAAATGAGGTTAAATACCATTTTCAGAATCACATTGGTAGTGGAAGGCAGAGATGGGGGACCAAACTTTATTTTTTTCCTGCAAACACTAGATTCCTCTTTATACTTCAGCAACTGCTCTTGAGCTCATGGTCAGACTAGAAAAGAGATGTACATCTTAAAGGATATAATCAGATCTTATTTAAAATACCTTATAACTCATTCATCTACCTGATTCAAGTAGATAAAAGGTACAGTGTAAGTTTCTTGTCTTAGGGTCACATGCTACAAAAACTTTCCCTTACATTGAAGCGGGGAGCTGCATGCATCCCCTCTGAATGGGAATGAGTTAACTGATCAGACATAATAGAGTAAAAGAAAAAGGAGTAGTAGAGGTGAGACATTTGAGGCTACTGGTGTGATTTTGGGGAAGTGAGATTATGTTTCATTACTTAGTGGTTGGAATTCCAAAGGATGATGTTCATCCATCCATAGTTAATCAAATTAGCATATTGGTGAATAGCCATGGTAGTTAACCCAATTCAAATCTCGTAGCATTGCCAGTGGGGTCAACCAACTATAAATTTGTAACATGGCTCTAATTATTTGGCATGTGCTTTAAAATACTTTTATATTTAATGGAAAAAATGAATATTTGAAGGTTTCAGAGGTCAAATTTTAATCAGCTGTCAGAAAGAAGAATTTGATATATCAAATACAAGTCTATTTCTTCATATTCAAAAGCTAAAGATCTATCTTCTCTTGACTTGCTTATAAATATTCTGTGCCACAGAAACACAAATAATTCTCCATTTTTCAATACATTCTGTGTAATTTACACATGATCAAAAGATTATTACATGGTACAGTCAGAGTCAAACAGTATTGAATTTATTACAAATAAAAATTATCATGTGGCCAGATTAGCAATGTATTAATGAACCTTATTTCTGTGCATGCATGTTTGTGTGTGCGTGTCTGCGTATAACTTTTTAAATTTAAGGACTTAAAGATTAAGGATTATGCATTAAGTTCCTTGCTACTGGAATTGACATGGAAAGATTAAAAGATTATTATCTGTTTACACTGATGAAAATCTTTATGAAAATGACAATATTAAAATAACTTGGCTTATCTAATCCAAAAAGATCCCAAGGTCAATTTTTAGTACAAAATAAAATTTATATAAGATATGAGTCCCTATCTTTAAGATTATCCCCTTTATCATTATTAAAGATACCTTCTCAACAGTTAATGTGGTTCTAGCCTTTTTTGGGTTTTTGATGTTTATCTTTAATATATAGTCAGTCAAACATGTAATAGTGCAAAAATGGGCTGTGTTCTACCCAAGATAAACAAAGAGATAAATATTAGAATTATTTTTCCTTTCATACAATGGGCTTTATCAATAAAATAAAGCTTTCTTCATCTAGGAAGCCTCTTGTAATTTGTTCAGAGACAGTCTATCAAGCTAAGCTCCAGCAAATGGTGTTTAGAATAGTAATTTATACTTTTTTTTAAAGCAGCCAAGCACTTGCTATTTTTCCTTGCCGAATGGTCAGATTCCATAATCACCATGTTGAAAACACCCTAATTAAGGGAAGTTGAAACAGACACACAGGCTTTCGAGAAGAAAGTTAAGTTGCACGTTAAAATGCAGTATCCTCAATGCTGATGTTATTTTTTCCTTCCCATAGGGAACCACAGTCAGATATCCCGAGTACCTGTTGCTATTAAAGTGCTGGATGTCAATGACAACGCCCCTGAATTCGCATCCGAATATGAGGCATTTTTATGTGAAAATGGAAAACCCGGCCAAGTAAATATCTCCATGTTGTTAATGCTGAATATGTTTGTATACCACTGTCTCATATTTGATTAACCTGCATTATAGTGTGCATTTGCATCATTTACAACCTGCAAAGTCATAGGCAAGAATCATCCACATGGGAAAAGAGAGAGAGTATTTTTCTTTCCAAGATGTTATTCTCTTCTGACTTATGACCACATTGGCTCCTGAAAAGAAATGGCCCGTGGTGCTATGAACCCGGAGCCAAAAAAGAGCTTAAAATATCTCGGGATAGGGATGATCACAGGGGAGGTCTTAGAGTAATGGGGCTAAAATGTTAAACTTTCAAATGACAGGAAGTGAAGGGAAAAAAAGCCCATGGGGAAGGCATGTTCGTTTCATAACAAAGGTAGGAATAACACATAATAAGGAACCCTAGGAAGACCAGTTGTAGGAAGTGCATTTTTAAATCTGTTAGGTGTAGCTATATTTAGATAGACATAAGACGAACAACATGTTTTAGACATGCAAGTAAAGCATCTGATAATTGTGTATTGATGTGTATTGATGGAACTTTTTTTTTTTTAACCTCTCTTATGTAGCTTAGATAAGACAATGGCGACACAGAGAGAGACAGAGAGGAAGGAAGAAAGGAAAGAAAGGAGGGAAGAAGGGGAGGAGGAAAGGGGAGAATGAAGGGGAGAGGGAGGCAGGAAAGGAGGTAGAGTGTGGGAGAGACGGAGAGAGTTAAGAAAGAACAACAAAAACCAAACCTGCTATTCTCTGAATGTCATAATGGAAATAGTCTATGTAAAGTTCGAAAAAAACCACAAATGTAATAGATTTATTTTAACAAGGTGCCAAAGTACTGTATGTTTAAGAAATTTATCGTTTTTCAACTTCCTAATTTATTTCTGGATGGTGACATTTTAATTTAAATAAACAGCAGCTGACAGCATGACATTGGAGTTGTTAATCCAACTATTCTTGTGCCTCATGTGGGTGTTAGGAATGCAACTTACTATTTACCAAGCGTTTACCTGACAAGAGTCAGACTTTTTCCACCTAAGAAGGGAATAGCACTGTGGCTCTATAGTTTTATGTGCTTATTACAGAAGATCAAGTGGCTGCTCCCCTATGAAACAGTGGACATTTTCCCCAGACTATTCTCTGTCTGAAGGACTAGCATTGTTTCCATTCACTAAAAGACGACACAAGTACATGTGTGTGCACATAAGTTAAAAGCTAACATTTTAATAATAAAATAATTTTAAATACTAGGCATCATATATGTTATAATCAAAATATTTACCTTCAGCAGTGATATGCCAAAGGTGACCTCTTTTTTAAAATACTACTCTAACATTAGTTTCAGCATTTCTTAATCTCATCATGTTGAATTGCCCTCTACTTGTCTTATCCTTTGAGTGTTTTTATTTGTGATCCTTTGAGGATGGAGTATATATACGTGACAGTAAATATCATTTAGCTAAAGTTGGTGAATGGAGTTGATGGAGAGAGTTTGGTCAAAATACACGCAAGGTCAGTTTTCAAGGATATGGTTGTGTGGGCCAGATTGTTGCTGGATGATGTAGCCAATCACAGAGTTATGTCAGACATTTTTGATCATACAGAAACTGTCAAATGCTTTAGAATTTAAATAAAACTACATTGTTCATGTAAAACTCATCACACAAGTTCAGAGAGTCAATGGCATTGATATTTCAAAAATTCCACATTGGCTTCACTTGTGATATTGACATGCATACCTTTAGACCTCCTGAAATATGGAGGTTTACCCTGTGGACTTTGACTGTTTCCAAGGTTTTAATGATTCATCAGCAGGTTTTTAATCCTCAGAAAAAAAAAAAAAACACTGTTTCATCACCTTTCCTATGCAAGATCAAAATAAAAAACAAGTCGATTCTTTGTTTTATAATTTTTGCAAATCAACATGAATGACTCACTCTGTGAAAAAATGTTTGTTGTGTGTGTACACTGCACTATCTTATCCTCAGATGAATCTTTAGGCATGTTTATTTGACTTCATATTTACATGAAGATATCAGATATTTGTCTGTTCAGCAAAATTTTTTGGACATATGGCTGACTGGTTGATACACAGAGTTAAAATAGCTCCTGAATTCCTTGAATCCTTTGTGCTAGTCAGAACTCATGTTTGATTCATTACATCATTCCAGGTCATTTTTAATGGCTCAAATATCTCATTTTTATATTTAACATTTTCAAGAATTCATATTTGTTATCCACACTAAATAGTGTTTACTTATATAAGTTCAGCACGGATGCACTTTTCATCATGTTTCATCCTACCACATGACTCATTTTGAAATTAGAATATCAATTATCACAGTCTCATGCAAAAAAAAAATGTCAAAAACTGAATTAGCGCTAAACTCAGTCATCTCTATATTTTTCAACAATTAATGTCTGCTTTATAACAGCCTCAGAGAAAGAAGCGCAGGTGACTTTGAAATGTCTGGTTTGCCTGGAAGATACGGATTTAAGGTCTGCTGTCTAGGAGATGATGTAGCTGGATATCATTAGCAATAATCAAGCACAAGCCATCAAAAAAACCCAATCTGTAACAAATCTTCTGCAATGGGTGACCCTCTGTAAAGAGGTTTCTAAAACATCTCACAGAATGAAAACCAGTTGCAATATGAACACAAGAGGATGCTACTGAACTTGACTGTTCTCCATTGGACTCATTTAAACAGAGTCTAAAATACAGAAAAAGAAAGGAAAACCACTTCCTCTTCTCTAGGCCTGCATCCCTAGTTCATGGTACACCTGTGCTAAAATTGTTATAGGCTCACTGGTGAAAGCAGAACTGGAAGTCCTGTCTCATTCTGCCACCTTCTCATGATGCTGAAGAAAAAGATGACATTTTCTTGAATTGGTTCCCTTAAGAGGGTAATGACCACCCATGACAGAGAAAAAGAATTCACAGTCCATATTATAAGGAGAAAAATCAATGAGAATCCCTTTTAGAATCCTTTTAAATAATCCCTCCATTTCAAAGTTAAATGTTAATGTGGTATTTTCTGATTACTAGTTACTCTTATTTAAAACTTAGTAACTAGCTGCTGCTGCTGCTAAGTCACTTCAGTCGTGTCTGACTCTGTGCGACCCTATAGACGGCAGCCCACCAGGCTCCCCCATCTCTGAGATTCTCCAGGCAAGAACACTGGAGTGGGTTGCCATTTCCTTCTCCAGTGCATGAAAGTGAAAAGTGAAAGTGAAATCGCTCAGTCATATCCGACTCTTAGCGACCCCATGGACTGCAGCCTACCAGGCTCCTCCGTCCATGGGATTTTCCAGGCAAGAGTACTGGAGTGGGGTGCCATTGCCTTCTCCATAGTAACTAGCTAGTTACTCTTATTTACATAATTTCCCCCAAATAGCTACAGGTAATTTAAGTTAAAAGTTATAAGGTGATGTATATTTTTAGTCTCCAATTTAATACTGCCATGACTTGGCCCTCAGTTTAACAGAATGAATAAAAAGATACTCTCTACTTACTATTTGATGGTCAAAGCAGAAATGAGGGTATGGGTTGAGGATTTCAAAATTAGAAAAGAAGATATATGGCTGAAAATGCATGCATCTAATAGTTTGATAGGTTTTGGTTAGTCAGTAAATGCTTATTGAATACAAACTATTAATATGTCCCAGAACTTGGCTAGGTACTAGGGACTTAGTGGCAGACAAACATCAATCTTTTTCCACATAGAGTTTTCTGTCTGGTAGACACTTAATAAAATTAGAAATGACAGAATTGCAAGAAAATATTTCAAGTCCTCTGGGCAGAAAGAAAGTTAAAGAGATGAGAGGAAATGGAAGTATCTTAATGAAAAGATCCCTTAAAAAGGACACATGCCACCAGAGATAGGGAACATCTATCAAGTGCTGAGAAGAAGTCAGCTGGGGATAAACCAGGTTCTGTCTGAGGAGAATGGACCTCTGACAGGAGAGGTGGAGGACCAGGTAACAGCTCCACCAGAAGAAACCAGTGTCTTCCTTCACTGTGATGATACCACCACACTCAGAACCAAACATGAAAATTACAGAACATCAATGGCCAGTGTTGGCCAAAGGGGCTTCCATAACTCTGTTCTACATTTTATCTCCTCAAGAGGGTCTTTCTAGGATTTTATTTTAGACGCTTACCTCTTGCTTACCATACATACAGAATTAGAATAGTTTGCTCCTGATGGTTCAGTGACACAGGGACTGAACTGAAAATATGGAATGTGAGTCAGGGTCTCTGAAGTCTTAGAGAATATTTATCATTCGAGAATTAGTTAACAATAGACCCTTTCAGCACTTTTTTTTTTTCCCTTCAGAAAGGAGCTTCCCTGTTACTGTAAATAAATCTAGTGGAATATAATTTAAGCTTCATCATCATCTGTAGAAGATGAGATGTGCTATTTAGCATCAAGTTAATTATGTCTGGGTTAAAAACATACTTTGATTTATCTCTTTTAATCCTTTCTCTCTCTGACCAATACTGAGGCAATATAAAGTTTGCTTATCATGGGACCATCACAGGTTAAAGAAAAAGATAATAGCCTATATTTATAGATAGGTATCTAGCCAATGTTCTTCATGTAATGGACATTCACAAAATTTTAGAATCATCATTCTAATTTAGCAGTGACAAATATTTTAATAATTAATTTCTCAGATATTACCATTGAGACACTTGTTTTATTCACAGACATATAGTGCATAAATGAAAAATCATTCATTTATTTATTGAATATTTACTATGCATCTACAGGATGCCAAGTTTTGTAATATTACCTGGGGAAACAATGTAAAAAGAACAAAAAATTCAGTTCCTTCTAATGGAACTGAATGAGGAAGAGGGATAATAAAAAGGATAGAATGAATCAACAAGATAAATTTTAAAAATTAGACTGAAGAAAACACGAACACAGCTTGGACAGAAGAGAGTATAGAAAAAGCAGAGATATTTTATGTAGCATTGTCAAGACAGTTACTTTTTAAATGGGTATAATTTAAGTTGAAACTGAAAAAAAAAATAAAAGAGGGTAGTCATACAAGAAGTGAAAGCAGAAGTCTTCTAGCCAACAGGATAAGCCTCTGCAAAGATCCTGAAAGGAGAAAAAGCTTGCCGTGTTCGAAAAATTGAAGGCATCTGTGGCTAAGAATAATAAGGGTAATAAGCAAGTTTAATAAGAGTATAATAAGAAAAATGAAATTGGACAAAGAGTATTATGTTTGAATAAAATCCATACACACACATGTGCATGCACACACACAGAGATGTGGGCATGAGCAATGAAACAGGAAGAGCATCTAGAAGGATGTAATTGCAAAAGATAATGGTAGCCTGGCCTGTGCTGGCAGTGAAGGGGGAGAGAGGTGACTGCGGGGGCTGCATGCTTCCATGCATCCAGTAATACATCCAGACATCTAACATGCACTCAGTACCACTGTGCTTGGAGTTGGTGGTGTAAAGACATTTTACAGATGTGGAAGCTGAGGCTGAGAAAAGAGTAAGAGTCTGTCCACACCCATGAAAAGTAAGAAACATGGGCTTCAAAGTCTATTCTTGAAGGTGTCCCAGTCCCTGTACTTTCTAGGATTTCACAATGCTTCCCAAGGAGCAGATTTTGGAATTCCATTAATGAGAATAATATTCTGATCAAGAATGAGCACTTTTCAAAAAAAAAAAAAAGTCAACTCCCATGATCAGTAACACACTCTATTCAAAAGCATTCTACATAATAAGAAAAGTAGAATTAGCCCTTGATAAACAGGAGCAGTGAATGAGTTTGGTACTCTATTTATATATATATATATATATATATATATATATATATATGTATTTAGTTTCTGTTGGTCTTTTTCTAATAAATGTTAAAGAATGAAGTGAAATTATGGCATTTTATAACACTCATGAAACAATAAATATAGAAGATTTAATTTTAACTTTCCTGCCAGAAGGCATCTTTCAGGATCTATCTGCATACACAAGAGGGAGAGAAGATTGATTTTAGAACAGATGAAACTGATAGCCTCAACAAAATGCATAAAATACAATTTTCATTTTACTTTGGGTGGAGTAAGGAGATGGTAAATCAGTGGAATGCATAAAACTCTGCGAAGACGACACATGTAACAAAACATTTCAAGACAGTCTGTAATAGAAGCATAACTTTTAGAGTGGGACTTTGACAGAGGGGGAAAGCTAAAAAAACAAAAAGCAGAGTGAAAAAAAACAGAAGTTTTGAAGGTTTGAAACTAGCACAATCTAAGTCTGAGTCATAGGTCTGCCATTTACAGATTTTGTAAATGTTTTGTAACCTTGGGTCTTCTGTTAGTTTAAACATATTTTAGGAATATCCAGCTTAACATCAAGTACTCAATAAATAACTATAACAACTAGTACTATATATTTTCACTAGTTTCATAATTTTAATAGCAAAATATTTTATTAGATTTTTTGGTTTTATTGCTTTTATTGTTATGTATTTATGAGCTTTGATATGGAGTAAAACACTATAAATAATCCCTAAATGAGTCAATATAAACTAGGACAACCTATTCCCCTATATTGGAGTAACTCTTCCTCTGATAACTAGTGTCTTATATTTATCAAGGGTAAAGAAAGGGCTCCTACATCACTTCTCCCCATATGAATTTGTGGGATAATATAATTATTTTCTTCAAGTACATCAGAATCAACTTACAGGACCACATACAATCTAAATGTTTCTTGAAATCATGTTTGCAGCCTCTGTATGTTTTGGCTGACCCTCTTGCATGAATCCAAATCCACAGGCTTTATTCTGGCCCCTCACCTAAATAAGTAATGATCCACAGGAGAAAAAATGGTATAAAGGATTGTTTACAAATCTTGGGCTGTTACTGAATGATTACTCTGTTTTATTTTCAACCTTCAAGCTAGTGGATAAGAATTTAGATGGAAGCATGGAGAAGGAAATGGCAACCCACCCCAGTGTTCTTGCCTGGAGAATCCCAGGGATGGGGGAGCCTGGTGTGCTGCCGTCTATGGGGTCGCACAGAGTCGGACATGACTGACGCGACTTAGCAGCAGCATGGTGGCCACATGTGTATGCTTGTTTTCATTTGTTCATGGAAGCCATGGTGATGAGCACACCTTTTTGAAGAAAGTGAAATTGACAGCAACCATTAGGATGTTGTCATCCTAGGCTTTGTGTTAGTGACATAAATTGGGCAAGATTTTATTTTATTCAGTTAGTGAAAAATCCTCCTGCAATGCAGAGGAACCCAGTTCAATTCCTGGGCCAGGAAGATCTGCTGGAGAAGGCATAGGCTACCCACTCCAGTACTCTTGGGCTTCCCTTATGCTCAGCTGCTAAAGAATCTGCTTGCAATGTGGGAGACCTGGGTTCGATCCCTGGGTTGGGAAGATCCCCTGGAGAAGGGAAAGGCTACCCACTCCAGTATTCTGGCCTGGAGAATTCCATGGACTATATAGTCCATGGGTCACAAAGAGTCAGACACGACTGAGCAACTTTCACTTTCACTTCACTTTATACCAAGAGGAGCTGATGTATTATCAGAAAGGCAGAGACGCAAATAGAGTTAGTGCTATAACCACCAAGCTATGTAGACACAACACCTTCAAAAGGAGATTAAAGAGGGCTCCAGGACTTTAAGACTCATGCAGGGTTTTAGAGGATAGCATGTCTTAAAGGGAATGCCTGAGAAACACTTCTACGGTAAAGTGTGTCAGTAAATGTTATGGTATGTGGTGTGTCTGTGTGTGTGTGCAAGTTTTCCCCAGTAAGGTTGGGGACCACTGAATTAAACAGTTAAACAACATTATATTCTATTGATTTTGCATTAATAAATACATATGAATCCCCAATGTGTTAGAACCAAATGGTCCTTGGCCTTTACCAAACAAAGTTGATTATAAAAATCTTTTGAATTTCCTTCATAGAAAACTATAGCACAAGTGATAAATGGAACTCAGCTGGAAAAATCTTGCTTCAGAAGAATAAACAATATGCTTAGCATTTTTCAGCCTAGGAAGTAATGTTTATGATATTCATGAGGCATCAGGAAATATTCCTGTGAAGTTACATAGTAGAAGACGGAGAGGAGAAAAGCAAGTTGAGACTTCTAAACTATGTTGAAACTGTGAATTTTGCCCTACTAATGAGGTTTTCAAAGCAGAGCAAGTGATGGAGAAATTTTTAAAAATAAATATTAATCATTTCAGAGGTATACAAAATTCACATGAAATATGCAGAGACCAGCAAAAGAAAATAAGAAACAGGAGCAACTGAAAAATTCAAACTTTGTATAAATACATCCTTCAAGAGTCTTTGCTTTGTATCATTTTATGTCAACTCAGTTTCAGTAAAGGAAAGTGGAGTGAAAAAGAATGAAACAAAAATGTTGGAAGTTCTATGGCAGGTTAGTGAAGGCACAGATCCCAAAAGTCTAGCCAGAGGTCTGAGGACTTTACTAAGTGCTTAAAAGAAACATACACAATTTAATATGTGTTTTCTTGCTGTATTTTCTATAGTTCAGACCTCTAAGATACACACTCTAAAGAGCCACTGAGTGCTTTTTAAAGACAAGGGTATATTCATGCAAAAAAATAAGACATAAGAAAACACTTCGTGAAGTAAAGGGAAAATCTTGGTAGAAATGAATTGTCTTGAAAATTATTACCAAAAAAAGTATCCAGAACTATCCATTAAATGGATATGAACAGTGCTTATTTATAACTATGCTACAAAGTTTTGAAAATAACAGGATAATTGGGTCATCCTGTGGGTTTTAACGTACTTTCTTAAATTCCTGAATTTCCTCCTATAATTTCTTACAATTTTGCTTTCATGTTTCATTTTTTCCTCCCTCAAGTTGAAAACTACTGATCTAAGAAATTTGTTGTTGTGTAGCTCTGAAGTCATGTCGGACTTTTTTGTGACCCCATGGACTGTAGTCCGCCAGGCTCCTCTGTCCCTGGGATTCCCAGGCAAGAATACTGGAGTGGGTTGCCATTCCTACTCCAGGAGATCTTCTCAACCCAGGGGTCGAACCCGCATATCCTGCTTGGCTAGTGGGTTCTTTACCACAGAGCCATAGGGAAGCCGGATCTAAGAAATTAGAAGTTAGTATTTCAGTAAATCAGAAGTTAGTTAGTATTCTAAGAAATTAGAAGTTAGTATTTCACTGATAAAAACCATCAATATTAGTCCAAAGAATGAATGGAAAACCAAAAATTATCCTGTCCTTTCTATACTGCCTTTAATGTCTCCTCACTCGCTCGCTTTCTACCACCTTTAAAATCAAAGGGGAACCTTTAATACTCATAAAATAAATAACATAGGTGGCAAAGATGGATAAGTTCATCCTTATGCTATCCAAAATATTGGAAGTCTGAGCCCCAATTTAACTGAAGTACATGTGCAGAAGGTATGAACGCCAAGAAGATTTTGAGGCAACCTGACACAGGGGCAGGAGGATGTAGGAGTTTGTTATCCAAATTACTTGGAATCAGATGTCATAATGTCCTTGATGCACTAGAGTTCTTCATGTCTACCTCTCAAGGTTACATAAGAATTAGTGATGATGCTAAAGCATGCCTGACATGATTTATGGATTCATCTACTCACTTATTCATTTAGACAATACTTATTAAATAGCTACCATATGTCAGATACTTTTGTAACAGCAGTGAGAGGGGAAAAAAAAACACTCATCATTTAAGAACAAATCAATGAATAATACCTACAGAAACTCAGAGGGGATATTCTAATAGATTCCATGAGGATTTTAAGATTGTTAACCAATCAGATCACCAGAAATGTGTTTGTTTGCTGGCTGCTTGCCTTTTGAAAAGTTAATAACGACAGCAAAACTGTACTATTCAAAATATTTTTGTGTCAGTATAGAAGTCTAAATTAAAGCTTAAGAAAATGTTTTAATAAGAGCAATCTGAGGTTTGCTTTACTATTCTTGCTTTACTATAATTTGAGATTTAATGTTATTGATTACCAATGAATCATTTTTTTTGAGAGTCAGAATTATGATATGGCCCACAGTTGTCAAAAAACTTTCTTTTTTAAGTTTTATGCCTTAGAAAGGTCATTGATTTCAAGTCAGAGTCTGCTCCCGTGGAAATCCAAGTATAACCTGGAAATTCATTTCCTTATGCCTGACCTCAGATAAGCTTTGTTTTCTGATGAGATGAGTATTAGCTTTTAGATTCCTTTGAACTTAATCCACAATACATTATCAAACGTTCGATTTTTCAACTGCATCCTAACTTTATTGCTAGGAAGTACTTAAACTAGATGCTTTTTTAAAATTTATTTTTTAATTGAAGGATAACTGCATTACAAAATTTTGTTGATTTCTGTCAGACATGAACATGAATTAGCCATAGGTGTACATATGTCCCCTAAACTAAATGCTATGTCTGTATGCCATACACAGTAGTATGTAGTATGTAGTATATCGATAAACTACATATCAATAGTAGTATCGATAACAGCAGTGAGGGGGGGAAAAGCACCAACTCCTCACTTATGAACAAATTGATAACTTCTCCAAAATTTTTATATCATTTTCATGAAATAGTTCTCCAATTACTTAAAAAATCAACTGATGTCTAAGTAGCTCACAGCGGGAAATGTGTGCACTTTTCATTTGCCATCAACTCAGTGTGCCTATAAAATCTGCTTGTGTGGAGGTGCACTTCCTTGCTTCTTTTTCTTCTGTTGTTTAAAACAGAATGTGTTCAGATGTTATTACATCAATGAAGATTTCAGCCTTTTAAACCTGGGTAACTTTATGCATTTTAATAGCATAAAGTCCTCCAAATGATCTACCAGGCATCTACTTTAAGGGAAAATGACCAGCCAGGCCATCTGCATTAAAAATAAATGAAGTGTCAAAAATGATTTAAACCAAAGTCCTAACCATAGCCAGTTCATAGGATATTTGGAAGATAATTTAAAGGTTCACCATTTCACCACTTTTTCCCCAACACATAATGTCCTGATTTTGATGTGCATTTGACAGTACAAACTCTCCTAATGAATAATAACAGGGGACATATAGACACCAATCATTTCCCTTGACTCAAAAGAGTGATCCCAGTCTTAAGCATGCATCAGAATCACCAAGAAGAGGGTTTAAAACACAGATTTCTAGGCCCCATTCCAAGAGTTTTTGGTTCAACAAGCTCAAGAAGTCGCATGTCTTACAGAGTTCCTGGCTTAAATAAACGGTGGGAAAAATATTCATTGCAGGTGTAATATTTAGACCAAACTTCTGAGACGTGGTATGACAGGTAATTACACTCATTTACTTCAGGTAAGCTAAATTATTGCCTCTTTTGTTTTGGTTGTGAGGGCTTAACATGTATATTCACTTATCAGCATGTATGAGTCTTTTTCATGAAGATGACTTAGAAATATTAAGAATGGTGTTGCTTGTAGGAGATCTATCCATTAATTACACTTCAAGAGTGCAATTACATTTGAATGATTTCCACCCCCAGAATATCAAGAAATCCTCTTTTCATTTGTTCTTCTTATTTTTATTATTATTATTATTCATTTCTAAATATTTTCTTGGCCATGCCACACAGCATATGGGATCTTATTCGCCAATCAGGGGTCAAACCCATGCCCCTTGCATTGGAAGCATGGAGTCTTAACCGCTGGACCACCAGGGAAAGTCCCTGATCTTCTTTACATGTGCTCACACACTTCAGGAATTACTTCTTCAATAAGTGGACTTGGGAAGAGAAGTCTTTTGAAACAAAATTGGTTAAAGGAAGAAGATGATGCTACATGTACTCACAAGTAATTTCCCCCACTCTGTTCTTTGTAACTGCCTAAAAGAAGGCTTCTGTAAACTTATTCTGTTCAATATTTGTATGTGTAGGTTGTATATAATAAAAGAGTCATCTGGGTTTCCGAGTTTCTCCCCTTCTTTATAAAACTGGAACCCCAGGGAATCTCTCTGCCCTTAAATGTCAAGGCAAATATGCCAGTTGTTTAGATATAGTAAATAAAATTGCTTTCCCACCTAATTTGATAGAAGTGAGGCCCTGTTCGTGTAATATCAAAGTTGTTACACTTATCAAGGTGCTATGTCATGAAAAAAATGGTATTGACCTTAACAAAAAATAGTCAATAATAATGATGATGACTAATACTCATTGAACATTTACTAGGAACCAGAGAGTATATTAAGAAATTGATGTGAATTTACCTAAAGAAAAGGATCCTATGAAAAAAAGCATTTTTTTCATTTAAAATTTAGGAATACAAGAAGACTGAGTTTCAAAAAGAGTTAAGTCCCTCCATGTCATGCAATTAGTAATTATGACTTCTATCAAGGCAGCTTTCAGAGTCCATCACCTTAATGGCTATCTCATTGTTTTATCCATGAGTTATATTTTGTGCTATTTTCTGTTACTCAAGCTAAGTAAAATTATAAGACATTTCACAAGGTCCTTAACAAGACTGAAATACCTACCAAGTAGGAATATGTTCCATTTTTTAAAAATGGAGAAATAGAAAATGAGAGAAGTTATTTCATTTATGCCTGAAATAACCTTGATATACTGCTTACCATATAGCATGTGGGTGATACAGTCCAAAACTCTACAGCTATTGGAAATGTTATTAAATTGTGGTTCTCATCTTATGTAGGCAATAAGGTCCAAGGCAATGATATCTTTCTCAAAAAAAAAAAAAAAAAAAGTGATCCAATTTTTTCTCTTTAATGATACTGGCAAAGTTGAATAGAACATAATTGTTCAAACAGACATATTAGGCATCAAATTGTATTCTCTAAATTTCACATACCTAAAAATATTTCTATGTTAATTTTTGATGGTAAATCTGATATCTCCTCGACAGTCATGCTTCGTAGGCATATTTTTTGGTAGAAATTATGTTGTAGCTATTTACAGTAGAAGTATAAGCTATCATTTACACTCCATTAGCTGTTGCCCAGTGTTTCATACTGAAGTGATTAATATCACAAATTTATAAATATGAATTACGAAGTGAATTCTCTTGAAATCCCACGGAACAACTTAGCACTAAGTTATTGCAGCTCTGCAAATGAAATAAGCACATTCAACTGGCACCGATTCTGAGTATGTGTATCTATCCAAACAGTTCTCTGCACAGTGGTAATTCTTCTAAGCCCTATAATTTATTCATCTAGGATACACTCCAAAGCATTGTTTGCATGTGTTATCCACTAGCTTTAAAAACAGTATTCATTATTGGGAGGGAACAGAAGACACAACTCTTCAGAAAGGTGTGTGGCAGTGATGTTTGTGTCCAGGAACATGCTTTTGGCACTTACAGCCTAATCAGCAAAATGAAAGAGGAGCTATGAGGATTCAAGATGTAAGTCCTTTACGTCCAATATCCTCCCAGAAGCCACACTATAATCACTGTACAAGTCCAAATTTCATTCTAGAAGCCTGCCCATACTCGAAGTGGAAAGAAACCTCTAAAGGCCCAATGAAAATGTTTTCAAATGCCCTGAAATTTTGCTATTTCAAGCCACAGATAATAAATGGACATAAAGGTAATGACCTTAATTTTCATGAACTTATCAGAGCTAGGTTTCAAAGTGATGAATGTTTCTCCTTATCCGTGGCACAAACCATCCATAACAATTTAGAAAATGGAAACGATTCCTTGGACCAAAGTATCACTCCATGAGAGGAATGTCACTCAGCTTTTAAAGGCAGCGCGAGCCCTCTGATGTCATCAGAAATGCTGACGTCAAGTTTTATGTTACAGGTCATTCAAACAGTGAGTGCCATGGACAAAGATGATCCCAAAAATGGACATTATTTCTTATACAGTCTTCTTCCAGAAATGGTCAACAATCCGAATTTTACCATCAAGAAAAATGAAGGTAAATATATTAGCATTGGGAAACAGGATAGGATATACATCAGAAAATAGGATGTGATTTCATAATTTCACTGAAAATATCAGCACAGTATTTTTTTCTTCACCTATGGGCAGTTAAAATTTAGCTTATCAGCCTAAAGGCATGGTAATTGCAACCCTTCCTCTTTCCAGTATTCAAACAATACATACAGAAATTGTGAATGTGCAAGTTAGTTTTATCCCAGGCAGTACCTCAATCACCTTGCTTATAGGAAATGAACAATAAAGATTTAAACCCTGTGAAAGTTCCAGTAATTTTAAGATACTGAGATATCTGATAGAGGAGGAGCTGGCTTATACTTTGCAGTTGTTAAGTTTTAATTGAATGTTTACCAAGTCTTTAGGGAAAGCCTATTCTAATTTTGCCTGCTTTGTGGGTACACATTAGAGGTATTTGTTTTAAGCCTGTACCAACTTTGACAACAGCAATTAGATCTGAAAATCCTTCTTGAAGGACACTCCTTATCAGTGTTATTTTGGTGCTAATATGAACTGATTTTATTGTTAAGTCTTTTACTCACAAAGAACATTTAATCCATTTCATTATTTGTTAAGAACCAAGCTCAGATTAACCGTTTCCCTTAACTGTTGTCTATTACACAGGAAGGTCATAGATCATTTTTTAAAAGTCTATCTCATCTATACATTTTTCTTTTCTAAGCTGCAGTATATTTAACAAGGATTTTTAGCTATTTATTTTGGCTCAGATGTATTTAAGTCTTCATTTCAGATGTTTCACAGAATGATTAGCAAAATAAATGTGTTGTCAGGGTCTGTCTTCCTGCTTTATTATAGGTATCTGTTTAGATTTATGAATGGTCTATGTAAAAAAAAAAAAAAACTATACTCAGTTGGAAGAGTAAAATCTGGTTCATGGCATTTGGATTATTTGCTTTGTTCTGTTTCAAGGAGGTAGTGAATTTTGATAAAACTTCCCTTATGAAGTGAAATAACATGTATGGCCCTTGTTAAAGTATATTCTGGCCTTACCTTTGAACAAATGCTACTTGTTTCTTTGGGGATCATGAATGCATCACAGAAAAGGAAATGAGAAAGCTGCTATATAGATATTACTCATTCAGCTGGCTTCCACTGTTGCAAACATTAAGGAGATGAAATCTTGATCTCTCGCCTCAGTGATAGAGTTACATGTTTTAGCCTCCCTTAATTAGGAGCTCTAATCCAAGTACTTGTTTTTGTTTTTTGGGTAACTCTGCCAACATTTCTTTTTTGTGGAAGTCACATGACTATGCCTAAGATGAGAGCCCCCTTGGAAATTCCAAACTGAGCTGAAAGTCTGTGCATAAGTGTGGGCAATTCTTACTTTGATTGTAAACTAACAGATATCAGTCATTATTTTTGCATATCAAATGCCCTATATTTAAAAATTCTCTGTGAAGAAATGTTTTAACATCCCAGGTTTTGAGCTCCTTGGTGTTTTCTATGCATTCTGCAATTCAGGATATGGCCATTATAGGTATGGCTCCAAGATACTGCATAAACATGTATTGGATGAATGAAAGGTTGTTACTGCATGCCTGTGAAAGTGTAGCTTTGTACTATATTTATTATGCCCTAAACCCTTTAAAGATGAGATTTTAGTCCTAAGGTAAATGCATTTCAAGTGTTTTCTCAAACTGTTAGAATTAATACAAAGTAGAAGCTTGTACACCTAGGAAAGCTCTTTGTGTCCCATCACACATTTCAATAAAATTTGCAGTAAAATATTAAAGATATGTGGATTATCTGTTTTCTCTTGAAACTAGAAAATAATGACTTAAGTTTTGACTTACCTCACAAGTGTGTGAAATAACTGCAGGAAAAAAAAGGCAGGGGTGGGGGTGGGGGGGGCGGTTCTAGGTATCACAAAAGGGCTCAGAAGAGAAAGAACACTCTCTGTGCCGTGATTGTTTATATAAAATCATGTGTTGATTTATTTTGTAAAGAGTGACCATATAATTTATTGTTCCAATTGGGATTTTTTTTTAAGTGAAAGGGGTTGCTATTTATATTTAAGCCTAGAAAAACCATAAACCAGGACTGTCTTGTGGAAACTAGGGCATATGTTCTCTGTGACTTTGGATTTAGGATCCAAATATTCAACATCTTCATAGAATAAATCATGAACCCACAGGTCTTTAGAACAGATATGTCAAGTTTATACACTATCTCTCTTTTCCTAGATCAGAAATTCATTGAGTTTTGTTTCACTTTTTTGGAATCTGGATAGTTTCTAAGAAAATAGAACATAAACCACAATTTGTCTCCTCTTAATGTGTAGAAACCATTAAAGTAATGGAAAGAAGTTGTCGGATTTAAAATGCTGGAGACACATTGATAAGAAGGTAGATAAGATAATGTCTTGTGAGCCTGTTACCCATTCCTTAAGATGATAAGAGAACACAAAACAACCAAAAAAAAAATTCAAATATTAGACATCATTTACTCTAAAACTATGGTATGTTTTATGTTTGAAACATGAGAAAATCAAATGATAAACTCATATTCAGAACGTTTTTTTTCTTCTTCAGATTGACTTTAAAATGGTCAATAGCTGATGTTTCTCCACTGAGAACATCATGATTTACAAGTCCCAGCCCACCAGATAAGGGTTAATATTTTGAGAGTGGCAACATAGTCAAATCCATAATTGATGGGTGGATGGCTCCTCTTATTAACTGGATCGTTAAGGGAGATGGTTTCAGTAGTTGGCTTTTTCTAAGAAACTTGCAGCGTGTCTTTCAGTTCAAGTTTACTGTGATCTTTCTCTCCTCTCATATAGCTTGGTCCTTCTGCGATTTTCAGCTGACTAATTCATCATCAAAAACAAAATGAGATAGAAATTAACTGTCTCTTGTCTTCTATGCAGTTGAGTGATTTCACAAATAATTCTCTTTCTGAATATATGAGAATTATATTCCTGCCAGATTAGGAAAGCAAACTTCAACACAGATAAAGGTGAAAACAAAGGTCAAAAACGTGATGAGTCACTCATCACATGTACACACTAAACAACCAACAGCTTACATCTTCTCAGTTATGCAGCCCCAGATATCATTTTCTTCATCTTCCAGTTGGATGAATTTATAAACAAAGGGAGTGTGACTGACCGCACTTCAGTACTGACTTCCATTCTAATTGTGAAAATGGAAGATACTCAACAATTAACTATAACGAGTCAGGGAAGATAAATGAACTTCCCCCAGATACAGAAACATCTTGAATGCAGAAAATCAGAGGCTGACAGAAACATGATTTTCTCTAGCCTGCACACTGTAGTTAGAAGATTTGATGGAAATTGCCAGAAAGCTAGCTGGAAAAATGGGAATCTTTACTGAAATATTTGAATCATATGTGTAGAGTAATGAGACTAAACATAAAACTCTGCCCTAAAGAGGGTCTGTGGGAAAGAAAGACATCGACTTGGCCTCAATTATAGCTTGATTAGACTACTGGTTAGGAAAAACAGCGGGGAAACCAAAGTATCTGATGACACTATTTTTGTTTTTGTCTCTTCTTGATGACTCTTCATTAACCAAAATTCTATTAGCAAGAACCTCACTCTAAAAGGCCTGATTTTGGTAATTAATTTGGATAATGGAGATGCTGACTGGAGCTTTGAAATAGGTGTGCCTTCAGTTATCTCAATGTCCATTCCATAGTTACTTGTTTAGAGCATAATTTATGTTTTGTTTGGCAGGGTTTCCATCTCAACGGCCAACTTCACTCATGATGTGTTTCACTTCTTTTGATCCTCTAGAAACCTCCCTTGTGAGAATACTGACCACAGACTAGTTATTTTAAGCCTCAATTTTCTCATCTGTGACACCAAGGATAACACCACCTATCTACCCCTTAGATGTGCTTTGATGGATATAAGTAACCGATGGCTTACAGAGCTCTTGTCCCAATGTCTGGCACATAGAAAAATATTCATCATGAAATGGGACAAGATCCTATTTACCTGAATCCATTAATTCCTAAATGTCCGTGCTATGTTCCATCTCTTCTGGTTTACCGTTCTCAAACAGATCTCTTTGTAGCTTTAATTCTGTTGATTTTTGAATGTTGCACAGTAGTTCTGAAACTGGCCTCATTTGATAGCTGTGAAAACCATGATCCTCACTAATATGCCTTGCAATGCATTGCAGTCTAAAGGGTATCATCAAAGAAACATAAAAGGGGAAAAAAATAGGAAGCCGAGAAGGTGGGGAAAGAATGAAGATATTTACCGGCCACAAAATCGCTGGGATTCCTGGATCTAGTTTTAAATATGCAGGCTTTTTTTTTTTTTTTCTTTCTTCTTTGCCAACATGAAACAGCTTTCTCCACACAAAGGCTAATTCCAGTTTCCAACTTGTTAAGATGACATTCCATTCTAGCATATCAAGTTGTTTTAAACCCATCTACTACCTCCCAAAACAGACTCTACGGGAATCATTTTGTATAAGCTGGAAAATGAATGACAGTCTTCCTTTGCTCTTTTGAATAATACCAACTTAATTCAGAAGACTCTTGCCCCAAAACTAAAATTTACTGATTGGAAGTGGGTTTCCCTCCTTCTAAGTCAGCCCAAGCTGGTCCTCTGCTCTCCGTCCTCTCTCCACCTTAATCCTCATGAAAACCTCTCCTGTGTTCAGGAGGTAGGTTTCCAGGCAGAGTTCCTCTTTCCTCTCTCTTAAGCCACTTTACCTCGTCTGGACTGAATGAGACCTGAAAGGCCTTCCTGATGATCCACACGGCAAAGAGGACCACCCTGGTAAGCCGATTGTCCTCTTTCTGGCCATCTTGAGTCTCATTAAATTCTTCCATTACACCAAGCTGCTTTGAAACTAACAGAGGACTTTTCCTAAATAGCATCTCTTTCCTCAAGTGTTCTTTACAAAAGCCTCCATTCCTCAGCGACAGTGGACTCATTATTATTGGGTTACTCTGGCAACCATACCTAAGCAACAAGTGAACACTGTGTGCTTGTGTGAGTGTGATAATGAATACCTATCCACGCATGCTTCCAATATGGTGATCCTGCCCACTCTGCTCACACAGTAGACTTCCACAGCATCAAACATTGACAAGAGGGCTTTTTCATATATGGTGCTAGCTTTTACCCATATGAAGCAAGGCATTTTTCCTCAGTGTTAAATCATAAAAGGTAATGTTCAATTTGCATGAAACAGAAGGGCCAACTGGGATTCCAAATATGCAGAATAGCATTATGCATACATGATCCAAAAAGGCTTCTGCTTCAGTAATTCATAATTTATTGTTTATGCTTCCAGCAATGTTTCGTTGATAAAAAGCCATTTATGTTTCATTTTGTCATCTAAACTGTAATTAAAGACGATGTGCAAGTTAAGAAAAATAGATAACAGATCTGCACTTCCAAGTTGAGTGTGGCTGTAGAGTTTGGGTCAGAAAACTAGATTTTCTTTGCTTAAGTAGTTTTTATAAAGCTCTTGTTATTTTGTATCATTTCCAAATCTTTTTTTTTTTCATATGTTTGGTTTTCTTTTTTTAAGTCATAATACAAGAGTACCCTCAGAAGTTAAGAATTTCTTTTGCAAGTATCAATAAGCCTAAAATTATTGCTCTGGTCATACACAGTACAGCACAGCATATATTTTCCAGTGTATGTTATGGAAGACAATTTAGTTCTGAGATTGCTGATTCCTACGGATATAATTTAGATACACTGTATACGCTGATATGTGTAGTTGTCCATATGCTATTCAAAGTTATGAATTGATTCAGAGCTTCGCTATCAACCTGCTAGCAATCATTTCTAGTTCTTATAGAGAATTCTAATTCTGAAGATTTTTGAAAGAGAAAAAACCATAGATAAATTTTCACATGGTTAGTTACCTTGAAGTTATCTTAAAAATACCTTACAGCATAGAAATTTGTTTTATTTTTGTTTTAGAATTTTTCTTTTTGAGACTTTTGCTTCAAAAGAAAAAAAAAAAATAGAACACTTGTTGGAAGCAACCGTACATTAGGGGAAGTATAAAGAATTACTCAGAGAACACATTTTTTTAACCAAATCTTGTTTAGACTACTTTGTTGTTTGTGTCATTAAAGAATAATGTTATTTACTGATGTTTCATCTATTTACAAGCATGAAAATAAGCCTTGGGATTTTGCGGGTGCCAAATAAACATGACTGTCCTTTGGTAAGCACAACCAGATATTAAAATTGAATGTGGAAACAAAATGAGCTGTCAGTCTATGCAAATTCTCCCTTTCTAAAAAAGTATTCAATGTAGTTGACAATCACTTCGTCTCTTTTCAACACAGAAGTTCGCATTTTGAATTAATTTGAGCACTTTATAGACACAACATTAGGCATACGTGACATGCCATTAGGGGTGTGACCTGAATAACACCCACCCTGTTCTTTGGATCCTTCAGTTTATTAAAGTGTGTAGAGAAGGCAGAGAAATAATTTGGGAACAGTAAAGGGGACACTCACATAGATAAACATTTAAAAAGCTGACTTGGGATGAATTAGAATGAATGATAAAAGAGAGCCCCTGTGGAATATAGAACAGCACAGGCTTTCTGGTTAAGAATATTTAGTTTTGAATCCTAGCTCTTCTGAATATGAACTGTGAGAACTTGCACAAATCGCTGAATAACCTCAAGCCTTTTTCTATAAGAGGAAAATAATAACTATTCCTATGTTGTTTTTTATAAGAAAATATTAAGTTAAAAAAATAAAAATGTGCTAAATTCAGTGTCTGGTGACTAGAAGAGACTCAATAAATACTAGTTTCCTCCCCTTCTTTCTCTTCTTCTTCTACAAATTTGTGAGCCCCCTGAATCTGTCTCATTCATCCAGTGCAACAAACAAAAATATCAAAAAGGAAACCAAAATAAAGATTTGGGTGATAAGTAGTTATATACTGTTCAACTGTCCCTTACCTGAGAGGCTAGTGATTGAACATATCAGTAAATGTTGGCAATGAGTAAAGCAGAGAGAAAGCAGAAATGGGAAAGAAGAGTATTTGGGTAACTCAAGTTCTTTGAATGCAACCCTGATTACCATAAGACGATTAATAGCTAAAAATAAAAAGTACCTAAAAACTGTAGGTTTCCACAGGACTCAGTCCAATTGCATATATGGCTCTCTATATTGGCAAATGGAATGTTTAAGAGTTGAAAAAATGATAAAATTTTTGAGCTAGTCGCGCCTTAGTAAATAGCCAGGTTATGAAGATATTAGATGCTAGATACAGAGACTTCAAATGTATTTCTTAAAATATCAATAGTAGACAACCTACTGTATAGCACAGGGAAGTCTACTCAATGCTCTGTGGTGACCTACATGGCAAGGAAATCCAAAAGAAGTAGATATATATGTGTATATATAGCTGATTTACTTTACTGTACAGTAGCTGCTGCTGCTGCTAAGTCGCTTCAGTCGTGTCCGACTCTGTGCGACCCCATAGATGGCAGCCCACCAGGCTCCCCTGTCCCTGGGATTCTCCAGGCAAGAACACTGGAGTGGATTGCCATTTCCTTCTCCAATGCACATAACTGAAAAGTGAAAGTGAAGTCACTCAGTTGTGTCTGACTCTTAGTGACCCCATGGACTGGCAGCCCACCAGGCTCCTCCGTCCATGGGATTTTCCAGGCAAGAGTATTGGAGTGGGGTGCCATTGCCTTCTCCGACTGTACAGTAGAAACTAATACAATAATGTAAAGCAACTATACTCCAATAAAAATTAACTTTAAAAAAAAGACAATGATGAGAGATGTCTCTCTCTCCAACTTTATTTTCCATCACTCTCTCCCTTCTACCTTGTTCCCATCTTATACACTCTTTAGGTTGAACATGCAAAACCAATTATGCTTTTTGTACCTACTGTCCATTCCTTCTGTCTGGAATATATACTCTCTGCTCTCTCTATTTTCTAATTCCCAGTAGTTCATAACAACCCAGGTTCCTCTCAGCTGTGAGGAGAGGAAGGGAGTACTTAACATTTCTGGAAAGTTTTCTTCACTTTTCTCTGCAGGACTGTAGTGACTGCTAAGGTAGACACGTGTATCTATGTTGAGTCAAGGAGTAGCTCCTCCACTGTCCTCTGAGGTTACTGATGAGACAGTATATCTTCATTCACTCAGATATTCATTCAATACCTATTTATTTAGTGTTTACCACCTGCAAGGCACTGCCCTGGGAATTGAAAATAAAACAGTGAATAACATAGACACTGTATTTGTCCTCCTGTACAAGAGTATTTTTGTTCTCCTTAGGACTCAGTCTTCTACTAATCTGAATTCTCAGAGAGAAAGGCTATAACTTAACATGGCTTTTTGTCATCGAGGGGAGAAATTCACAGGCTAAGCCTGCAAAAATGCTGTGATTTGAGGAGGAATGATCACACATTCCAACTTCTATACTGTCATAAACAATGTTCCTGCTTAAATCTTCCTCAACTTGTGAAACAGATTCTACATAAAGGATTGGAAGTGAAAGTTGCTTAGTTGTGTCTGACTATTTGTGACCCCATGGACTATACAGTCCATGAAATTCTCCAGGGCAGAATATGGGAGTGGGTAGCCTTTCCCTTCTTCAGGGGATCTTCCCAACCTAGGGATTGAACCCAGGTCTCCCACATTGCAAGCGGATTCCTTACCAGCTGAGCCACCAGGGAAGCCCAACATAATGGGTTAGGTTTTCCTAGATTCCCTCTCTCTCACCTTAACAAAGTGTTTAGCTGATCGGGGTGGTGATGGACATCTGCAGTCACCAGCAGATAATTCTCCCTGTGAGTTTCAGATTGGCATCCTCATGATTCCTGAGCTTAGACACATGATGTTGAACTATATTTTTATTAAATCTTTTTTCTGCTTGCAGACACAAATCATTTTGGTGAGCTCTTTCCAAATTCACAGCGATCCACAGACATCACTGCAATTTGTGCTGCAGGACTGTGAGGCAGGACTGATGATTCTATTTTTGCAAGTTTATTAGAATCCATTCTAGTTTTGATCCACATCTCCTGATAAATAGTTCATGCCTTTTCCAGTTGCTATGCATAGTTGGTTTAGGTATCTGTCAGCTAACAATTTTCAGCTAACTTTCAGTGTTGTCTAACGTTACTGAGGGCCCCTGGCAACTAAAGGATGGTATTGTTCTGGTTTCTGGACATCATGTTGGGCTCATTTTCTATTTGTTGCCTGTTCTATTCCTAAGCTGCCTCCAGAATGAATGTGCTGATGCACTTTGTAGAGGAAGACAGTAATTGTTGTCCTTGGATCTTTTTGGGTTACTCATTAACTTTGTTTTCATCCTAGTAGATGGCCTACTAAAATTTCTTACCTCTATTGCTTGAGTATATTATTCTCAGCCTTCTGAAGGCTGTTTATCTTAAAGCAGTCTGAAATAAAGGGTGCTGCTGTACCTGGTGTGCTGAGCAGAGTCATCCTTCTCTGAGTTTCATGGTTTCATTTGGCCAGAGATTGCTAGTTTCGTCAAGGTCACACTGTGATATACTTCTCCCTGGACTTTAGTTTCCTCTCGCACAAAATGAATAGGTTCATGCTGGGAGCTAAGGACTCATCTATTCTAACATACTGACTGTGCAAACTCATGGTATTAGGAAAAATAGTACAAACTTTGAAATCAGACAAGTCCCCCATCCACCAATTAATGAAGATGTGACTTTGGACAAGGCTTTTAACTTTCTGTAGCAGGCCGTGTTGGACAATGTTAAAACAAAACCACTGTGATGAGCAAATGAAACAATGTAAGAGGAATGTCTTGATGAAAGTGAAAGAGGAGACTGAAAAAATTGGCTTAAAGCTCAACATTCAGAAAACTAAGATCATGGCATCCGGTCCCATCACTTCATGGGAAATAGATGGGGAAACAGTGGAAACAGTGGCAGACTTTATTTTTTGGGGCTACAAAATCACTGCAGATGGTGATTGCAGCCATGAAATTAAAAGACGCTTACTCCTTGGAAGGAAAGTTATGACCAACCTAGATAGCATATTCAAAAGCAGAGACATTACTTTGCCAACAAAGGTCCGTCTAGTCAAGGCTATGGTTTTTCCAGTGGTCGTGTATGGATGTGAGAGTTGGACTGTGAAGAAAGCTGAGCACCAAAGAATTGATGCCTTTGAACTGTGGTGTTGGAGAAGACTTTTGAGAGTCCCTTGGACTGCAAGGAGATCCAACCAATCCATTCTAAAGGAGATCAGTCCTGGGTGATCATTGGAAGGAATGATGCTAAAGCTGAAATTCCAGTACTTTGGCCACCTCATGCAAAGAGTTGACTCATTGGAAAAGACTCTGATGCTGGGAGGAATTGGGGGCAGGAGGAGAAGGGGACGACAGAGGATGAGATGGCTGGATGGCATCACCAACTCAATGGACATGAGTTTGGGTGAACTCCGGGAGTTGGTGATGGACGGAGGCCTGGCATGCTGCAATTCATGGGGTCGCAAAGAGTTGGACACAACTGAACAACTGAACTGAACTGAACTGAAGATGAATGTCAAGGGCAGTGCGTGAACTTATGTGATACTCTATGTACTTCGTCCTCTTTATCAACTCTGAAAAGAAATAATGCAAATTGGAGTGATCTTTACACTAGAAATTATTGTACCAGATCTCTTCCATATTAAAATGTGAATAGTATTATTAAAAGATATGCTTCTACAGTATTATAGGTTCTCGATAACTTGTTGAGCAGGGCTCTGGACATATTAAAGAATTAAATTATTCCCATACATCAAAGAACTCAATGAATGCATGACAGATGGCTCTAATAGTTCAGAATTGCTAAGTCTTGTCTATATTCTAAGACTGAAGACAAAAAAAGTTAACAGTTTTATGAAGATATTTAGTTACTGGATTCAGTTTTGATTTATCAGAAAGATCTCTCAAAATGAGAGAGTTTGAAGAAATTTTTCAGGGATAAGAACACAGTTACAGGTACAGGTGCCTGTCAAATTTGTGGAAGAATGATCAGATATATGAATAGTTTACTTAAAGGAGAAACAGGGAATGAGCAAAAACATTTTTAAAATAAAAATGCAATGAAATATTTTGTGGAGTCATAAACTCTGTGATCATAAGACTTCACTTGATTCCCAAAAAGAAATTAATGAAGAGTTCTTTGTATTTTGAGTATATCTGCATCTATTCCTAAGTTTCTTCACAGGACAAAAAAAATGTGTCACACATTGAAGAGGCTTTTACACACACACTCTCTCTCTCTCTCTCTCTCTCTCTCTCTCTCTCTCTCACATACACACACAGAGTTTACTGGTGGTGATAGGAAGTAAGTTGATATAAATACATGTTATGTGTATCAGTAATAGATTTAGAAGAATTTTCTCAGTGTAAAGTTTCAAATCTTAAAAATAAAAATAATAACTTTGGCCATATTCTGAAATGTATTGTGAGTTGACATAAAACTTTGGCATGAATGTTGGAAGGTTAAAGTTCAAAGAAGAAGGTTTTAGAATGGTTAAAAGGCAATTATCTAGAATTTATTATCTCTTTTCCCCAAAGAAAGAAAACTAAAATGTATTCAGGTAATTATATAAATTTCACATTTGTACTGGGTAGAGAGGAAAAAAAAAAACTATACCCCTATATTAATCCTGTTAGAACTTTTCTGTCTTTCTAAAAATAATTATTCTAAAATGGATGTTTAATTTTGCAAGAACTTGTCTTTCAAGGAATAATCTAACATTAAATACCATGAACACAGAATTGCTTACAAAATAACTTTCATTGAGAAATATTAAAAAGGATTGTAAGATTAGAAAGCATGCTTACATCTCTGTTTAGGATATTATTTAAAAGTCCCATCATTGAGACAAATATATACTTTCTTACTTTGAATGGGTTATATATAAAATTGCAAAAAAATTGCTAAAATGTATTAATATACATAATATATAGCTACGTATACCTATATCTATCTATCTATGTCTATATATATACACACATACACAGGGTGGGTATTATTAGCACCATTTTTCAGATGAGCGCATTGAGACTCAGATACGTTCACTGACTTGCCAGGCACAGCATGCAGCTGTGACGCTGCGAAAACTGCATTCTCATAGTAGCACCTGCTGCCTTTCGATGCCTTACACTATACTTCTAGAATATTTGCTCAGTAAAACTGTAGCTATTTCATTTATAGTTTCCAAACACTTGTGCTTTCTTTTTTCAAAATATTGAAAGTTAGAAACTAATAGAGAAGCATCAAAGAATATCATCAGTATTAGTTGGAGACAACCTGGCAAAACCAACAAAAAAAGACTAAAACAAATGATTTACTGTAGATATTGCAGGCCTAAAACACACAGAAAATTGATTATGCCTACTGCTTAGTGAGCATCTACTACATGCCAAGTGTGAATCTAGGCTGTCTGATCCTCACAATGGTCTTTGATATTCATTACAATGATACTGAGTTATTAAGAAACACAGTAAAGCATTTGTTTCCTATGCTGACGAAGAGAACAATGACTCTTGTATTGGGCTAATAGTCCTGGTTGTCTTGCACAACTTTCCACTCTAATTTTAATGAAGATATAGAAAGATACCTTTCTATATATAGACAATTATATAGAAGATAGAGAAAAATGAAAGCCACAAAAACTGATAGTCAACATATTGCCAAAATCGGAAGGCCCATCTAACTAAAAAGTTGAAAAGGTCTTGCTACATAATCTTCTTTTAATGATCACACATTATCACTCAAATATATATACGCAATGCATTGACAAAAAGAACACAGATAATTCATTAAAAATTTTTTTAAATACAAAGAGTCTAAAATACATTAAATGGAAAGAAAAGGCATTTAGAAATATTTACTATTTTTTAGAAATGGGACTTTCATAGTACTTCAGTTCCACATAAACAGTTTTTATATAATTTTTAGTAATATGATGGGACATTTACATGATCTACAGTTAGGGACACATAAATACTTGACTCCTGATCTTGATCAGTATTGTTTTTCCCTTGGCTATTCTTAGGATTATTATGTTCGTACAGAACAAAGTAGGGACTTAAATACTACGTCATTTGACCTATACCTCAATATAGTCTGAGTGAGTGAAAGCAAAAGTCACTCAGTCCTATCCGACTCTTTGCAACTGCATGGATTATACAGCCCATGGAATTCTCCAGGCCAGAATACTGGAGTGGGTAGCCTTTCCCTTCACCAGGGGATCTTCCCAACCCAGGGATCGAACCCAGGTCTCCCACATTGCAGGCAGATTCTTTACCAGCTGAGCCATAGGGAAAGCCCAAGAATACTGAAGTGAGTAGTCTATACCTTCTTCAGGGGATCTTCTCGACCCAGGAATCGAACTGGGTCTCCTGCATTGCAGGGGAATTCTTTACCAAGGAACCCTCTTCAATATAGTCTACCAGGGAACCCTCTTCAATATAGTCTAGTGAATCATTTCTAATGGAGATAAGTCAATTGTAGTGGCCTGAAACCACATCAGGGCAACACTCTATCTTAGCCTTTTTTCTGACTGAAAGCCTAAACTCTCATCCAATACCTTTGAACTTTGATATCACCAAACATAAGATATTGTTAAGGAGATGATTCATTAGTTTATATCCAACTAAGACAAATAATGTTCCACCAAAAAGCTGACAATTAAATATAATACAATATGGTCTCAGCTATAATACACACTCTTATTTCAAAGATATCTCAATCAATATGGTATTTAGATTAGTAAACTTGAAGAAAAACACATTGCCTTATATAAAACTGGAGGAAATGAACAAGAACTTAAATATAGGGACTTCCCTGGTGGTCCAGTGGTTACAAACCTGCCTTGCAATGCCGGGTTGCAAGGCATGGGTTCAATTCGTAGTTGGGGAACTGAGATCCCACATGCTGTGAAGCAACTAAGCCTGCATGCCATGTGCTGCGACTAAGACTGGATGCAGCCAAAGAAATAATTTAAAAAAAAAAAAAAAAAGAACCTAAGCAAAAAAAATAATGCTGGATATGAAGATCACTGGGCTTCCCTGATAGCTCAGTTGGTAAAGAATCTGCCTGCAATGCAGGATACCCCAGTTCGATTCTTGGGTCAGGAAGATCCCAGGGAGAAGGGATAAGCTACCCACTCCAGTATTCTTGGTCTTCCCTTATGGCTCAGCTGGTAAAGAATCCACCTGCAATGCAGAGGGTCACAGTTCAATTCCTGGGTCAGGATGATCCCCTGGAGAAGGGAAATGCTACCCACTCCAATATTCTGGCCTGGATAATTCCTTGGACTACAGTCCATGGGTTTGCAAAGAGTTGGACATGACTGAGCAACCTTCACTTTCACTTTCATAAAGATCACTACTCTGTATCAACATTCCACCGAATTTAAAGTTTAAGCAAAATGCAAGAACTCTAATGAAGCACATTTCCAAAGGCAGTCATCACTTTTATTATATTACTCATTTGTATCTTCCACAGTAAGCAAAGCACTGTCACCAAGGAATTACTTAACCATTTCTCTTAAAAGCACAGTTTCCAATGTCAGAATTGTAAAACGGGAATTTAAAATCAAAATCTTGGCTGTGCAAGAGTCTTCTGGAAATGCATTATTGTAGTACGTGCTGGATCTTGATTGTAAGGGTAGAATATGGAGTTTTAGCATTGTAAAGTTTCTCTTATCCGAGCCTTTCCTCCTCAGCAGGGTAATGACAATGAGCAGGTGGTAGAGAACAGCAAAGTAGCAGGGGTTTTTAGTAACGTAATTCGGATGGACCAAGTAGCAAAGTTGCTGGGACCTTATAATTGGAGAGAAGGAAGCTGGTGTCAAGTAAGGATGGAATTTAAGGGGTTAAACTAGCTATATTAAACCTTTGCATAATGTATCCTGGATCTCCATATGGGGATCCCAAAGAGGGATATGGAGGGTTAAATTAGTGAGGAGGACTTGGCAGGAGGAATTCCCAAAAAGTCAAAAACTCTTCACTACTAGGTATGTAGATGTTCCCACCTGTGACTCTCCTTAAGAGCAGTACCCAGACAAGGTGCTTGTTCCATGGATATGTATGCCTTATGGCTTGGCAGGAGGGCAAAGATGAACAAAATAAGATGTCAGAGAAGTCCCCAGTTCCCTTAAGAGATCCGGGGAAAATTTAGCAAACCAACAGGCCAAAACCAGGCTGTGAAGGTTAAGCAGACAGAGTCCATAATTTACTAGTCAATTTCTGGGTCCCTGTGAGGTTCACATTTTAAAGTCTATTGGATGTTGGGCTTATACAAGCAAGACCGCACACATTACAATGGGCCTGAGCCTCCTGATATACAGCATGCATTCATTTGTTTTCTTAGAGGGCTGAGAGGAAAAAAAGTTGTGATGCAGAGAAAATTGGAGGAAAGAGGGGAAGCGTGGGCTGTTCCAGCTGTGATTCTATTATTCTTGGTCCCACACAATTTGTGACTTCCTTGGGCTTATAATACATAAAATACTCTTAGAAGCAACAATGATGAAACTGAGCAGTGACAGAGACAGTCACACAAGGTAGAGAGGCCATCTCCCACAGACTGGGTTCTGTCTATGGGCTGCATCGCGTATTAGCTGCTCTTTGATAAATATAAGTATTGCATTTCTCAGCCCCAGTCTTCTCTTAAGATAAGTACATCTAGGCGTTACTTACAGCATTTCAAGGAATTTAAAAAACAAATTATGTGACCTTAGAGTATAATACACGGGCTCAAAGGGAAGATCAAAAAATGGTGGCTGTGTTTAACAAATAAAAGAAACTGTTGAATGAATGTATGCATTTCATGTAGCTTCACACAAAAGAGCTTGGCAAGTGCTTACACCGCTCTTGAACAGAAAACAACTAGATGGAGAGAGTACATATATTTATTAAAACATATTTGCTTATTCAGGACAGAAAACCTCTCTCAAATTACCTGAACAATAAATGGAAACCAGCCCAAATAACAAAAAGTCCCCAGGGTTTAAAATGCCTTCTCTCGTGATCAGATCCAAGTGCCCCAAGGATGTCACAGGCCCTGTCTTTCCCCAGCACTCTTCCTCTGCTTTCTTTCTCTGTGCTGTGTTGCTTCCTCTGTACATTTTCTCCAAAGAATGGGAAAGAAAACTTGCAGAAAGTGTAGGCCTATATGATCTCACAGCTGTAAAGATCTCACAGCTTCTCCTTGCCAGGTTCCATATCTATCCCTGGTTTAAAAAATGGGGTGAGGACTTGCCTGGTGGTCCAATAGTTAAGCTCCATGCTCCCAATGCAGGGGGCCCGAGTTTGGTCCCTGTTTGGGGAACTAGATCCCACTGCTGCAACTAAGATCCTGCACGCAGTCATGAAGATCCCATGTGCTGCAACTAAGACCTGGTACAACCAAAAAAACAACAACACAAGGTCTGTGTTTGATCTAGGAGATGAGCATGTGACTCAACTAAGCCACCCTCTGCATTTATGGAGATGAAATGCTCTCAGGGCTACGGTTGTATGAATTGTCCCCTGTGCAAGGCGCTAAGCCCTGGGAGGAATGGTGACTCAAAACCAGCACACACTCCCTTTGAGAAGCTATGATCCCAGTGCAGTCTCCCTTGTCTCATTTTTAGAAAGGCACCATCTCATCACCAAGCCCTTGAATTCACTGAGGCTATAGCTTCAAAATATAAATACATCTTTTAATTCACACAAATGCCACCTTAGGCTAGTAGCAGCCTTGAGACCCCTGTTGGTTCAGCCTGGGTAAGTCCCCACCTTCCGCTGCAGACAAGCCACTTGACTGACAATCAGAATATGTGAAGTAAAGAAGAAATGAAAATGTTGGTTGCTCAGTCATGTCCGACTCTTTGTGACTCCATGGACTGCAGCCTGCCAGGTAACTCTGTCCATGAAATTATCCAGGCAAGAATACCAGAGTAGGTAGCCATTTCCTTCTTCAGGGGATCTGCCTGAGCCAGGGATCAAACCTGGGTCTCGTGCATTTCAATCAGATTCTTTACCATCTATGCCACCAGAGATATGAGGGAAGGTCCAGTTTAAAAGGAAGGCAGACTGGAAAAATTGTATGGACGGGATGAGAAGATAAGTCACAAATAGGCCAGTAGCACGGGTGCTGTGAGTGACCTCAACAAAGGGATACCTATGTGTCCCTTGGGAAGCTACTCTGTAAAGAATGACTCTCCCTGTTCAAAGTTATGAATTGCAGTTGTCTATTATGTGACTTACATTGCATTACATTGCAATATATCATTGTGAGATGTGACATAATATAATATAAGTGACAGGCAGCTAAAATTTTACAGCAAGAAAACTTTTTTTTTATATCCAGGATCTGCTATCAAATTTGATAGCAGCTATCAATCCTTTTTTTTTTTTTTTTCTGCAGATAGATCAAGAATTTGATGTTCATGAAAAGCAGGTCATTTTGAAACATCCACAAACACTTCAGTGCCTGCACAACTTAGTTACCATAAATCTTTTACAATCAAAACCAAACACTCTTAAGCTGCATTAGTCTTGACTCAAGTTCTTTTTATGCTTTCTAAGATAAGTACAACATTGTTTATTATTTTAGATTTTGGATTTGCTTTTCTTTTGGATATTGCTAGAAAGTGATGATCAGATCAATTATTTTAGTCCCCAGATCAAACAAGCACTTCACAACTGAATGTGATTGTGTAGTTCAGGAGGTATTTTTCAACATCTGGATATATCACAACTGAGACAGGGGTGGGAGGTTACTTGCATCTAGTGGGTAAAGGTCAGAGATGCTGCTAAGTGTTCTATGATGCACAGGCCAACACCCACAAGTCATTCTGTCTAATGTCTTGGCAATGCCTCTGATCTCAGAGGTCACTGTGTAAATGAATTGGCCTAAACTTGGTCCAATGGTGTCCCAGGTAAAAACATAATGAATGTAGAATTGGTTTCATCCATCGCCTTATCCTCAAAACAGGCCATGGAAATACATTATTTAAATATCTAGCTGACATTTTGGGGCTTAATAGCCACGAAGCAGAATCTCTGTACATATCAAAACTGATGGGGAATTTCCCCTACTAACAGTCTAACAGTTAGTCCTATAGATTAGAAGACAGAATTTCTGAGCTCTTATTCTACCTCTGTCAAAACTCTATCTTTAAGGGCCTCGGGAAAATGGTTTTCCCTTTCAGGTCTCATCTACACAAGGGGAAATTTCACAAAGCAGTATTATGTGACTTTGCTTGTTTGTTTTTAATAGAAGAATCCTTATATTCAGCTATCCTTTTCAAGGTACCCTAATTATATAGCACACATAGGTGTGAAGCTTCTGTGACTGAAATAGGCTGGAGACAAGAACAGGGACCCCGTCCATTTCCCATCACCCCATCACTCCCTATATGACAGGACCCAAGAAATAACTAGAAAACCAGTGATGTGCGAGGCTCCCTCCAGGAGTAAATTCATCTGATGTTATGATTCATGCCAGGGAAAAACACTGGCAAGTCAATATTGCTCTTGGTAGAACTCACTAAGGAATGTGGACAGATTCTTCAGCTTTCCCCTTTGCTTCCAGAAAGATACATCTGAGAATAAAGCTGAAAACAATCCATTGTCAGTGTTTATATGTACCTGACAAAGAACTCTCACTATCTAGGATTTTCATCTGCCAAGATACAGAGTAGCACCGGTAAAAAGAAAGTAGGTTTCAGATTATGATAGATCCAAACAGGAATACTTGCTCTGCCATTTACTGACTCTGTATGTTTGGGTTCATTATTTAAGGTCTGGATGCTTTTGTTGCTTTCTTTGCAAGGCTGGGTTAATAATGCCTATCGTAGAAGTGAGTTTAAGGATTAAATGTGATAATGATATAAAGCATTTACTACAGAGTGTGCTGCATAATAATAGCTATCATTTATTGACTGCTTAGTACTATAATTGCAAGAATTAGAGATAATGTGTATAAAGTGCCTGACATGTAGAAGATGCCCCATATACAGTAGCTACTGTAGTTATTCAGCTAGAACATGCAACCAGAAAGAGTTCCAGAAACATCTATAAAATGGAGGCAGTTAGTTTTACTGTTTTGCATCATACCTCATTTCTCTCTTTTTTGTTTGTGGCAGAGAATCTCCAGGCTGCCCCACGTATCTGAGAGTCTAACTGTGATATTCAATCAAAGCTAACTTACAAGTAACTCATAATGATAATGATAACAGCAGCACCTGAGTGGCTAGCGTTTCTTACAAAGGGTATCTCCGTTTTGCAGATGGAGAGACAGAGGCAGGAGGAGGTTAAGCACCTTAGCCAAAGTCAATTAAGCAGGAATTGGTGAACCCAAGATGCAGGTTAAAACTGTCTGCTTCAGAACTTTGTGTGTGAATCATATAACTGAGTGTTGCCAAGTTGAATGCCTCCTAATAATGGGACCCTGAGATGGCATAAAGCAACAGCCCTTTAATTTAATCACAGTTCTCTGCCTCAGCAAGTTGCACTGCTGTGCTTAGCTTTGTATTTCTTCTGGCCTGAGCTAGTCTCAGCTATTCTCACTGTGGTTCATGAGCCTGCCTGGGGCCTCGGCTGGGCAACTGGAGCCTCATTGTGCAATTTCTCCTCCTCCAGAAGGTACACCTGAACTCAGGTCATCGACACTTTCCTAGAACTGGGAGAAGATTCTCCAGGTTCCCTTGATTCCTGGGCTTGGCGCTTGTACATTGTCACTTTCAGCACATGCTTTTGGTCAAAGCAAGTCACAGGAGCAGCCCACATTAGGGGAGAAAAGAATCTCCACTCTGATAGAAAAATCAATGGATACCCTGTGGCCATTTCTTACAGTCTACTACTGTCTGGCTTCTGTCCACAGATTCTTTATTCTTCTCACATTCAATATGTGTGTTCCCCTATCCCAGGATTCCCCAAAACCTCTTACAATTATAGCATCAGCTAATCATACTCTGTAACAGGTTGAATGCAAATGAGATTCCTGCTTCAGCTTCTCTTCATCAGGAGACTATAAACTGAAGACACATTATCTGTACCCCACACATCTAACATCTGGTTAAACAGAGATCCTGTTTAGAAAGAGGAGGGATCGTGAGATAGATAGAAGTCACTGGCCCACAGTTACACTAAAATCCACTCGGTTACCTGTTGCCAGATCCTGTTACTCTGGTATGGGTGGGTATGAACCAGGTTCTACTCTATGGACACGGCGCTGGGTTCATGGTTCACCATTGCTCTTGACTCTGCCTCTGGGTTCTTGGATCATCCCCTGATAAATCCTTGGTTTTCTATAAGAAGTACTGCATGTTTTCAGTTGAGTAGCTTTCTCATCTGCGAGGTGTCTGAGGTTTCTTTTTTAATTGCAACTGTCATCAATTTTATCCATGTTGATGAAGCTTTCAGCTATAAAATTGTCTTTTTTAAGTTTTTATTGAAATATAGTTGATTTACAATACTGTATTAATTTCAAGTATACAGTAAATTGACTCAGTTATACATATATATATAAGTATATATATTCTTTAAAAATATAATATTCTCTTCTATTATGTTATTATTGATACAAGATATTGTGTTTAGTTCCTTGTGCTATACAGAAGATCCTTATTGATTATCTATTTTGTATATAGCAATGTGTATACTTTAATCCCAAACTTCTAATTTATCATAAAACCATCTTTTAATACTTTATAGATTTCCTATGAGTCTAATTCAGATCCAATCCATGTCTCCAAAAGCCATATTTATTATTCTTTTTGAGAACTACCTCTTTTTTCTTTTAGTATGTCAGTTTAAGATACTGCCCTAAAGATTTTTTTTCTTGAATTCTAGATAGGCTGGTCTGCGAGGTACCATCTTAAATCTTTCAGATGTCTTAACAAAGGGCAGTCTCACCCTTTATTTGATCTTTACCCCGTGAGACAGGTTGGCAAACTTTTCCCATAAGGGATAGAAAAGGTTTTGTGGGCCTCATGCCCTCTGTCACATCTAGTTGATTCTGCTTTGCTAGAGAGAAACCAGCAAATAAACAATACGTAAACTATGGGCATGTCTGTGTTCCAAAAAAGCCATTTACAAAAACAGGTGGCAGACTGGACGTTGTCCATTGTCATAATTTGCTGACTTCTGCTCTAGGCCACCTTATGCCCTGAAACTCATGTACTGTATGAGAGACAAGAATTGAGAAGCAGTTTTATTATCCAACTCAATAAGCCTTATATCCAAAATTTCATTAAATAATGCTTATAAAATAATATTTATTTTTGTTTTTATTGTTTTATTTTAGCTATCTCCCTTTTCTGGTACCTTATCATGTTTCACTAAAAGAAGCCAACTATAACAGTTTGTCTGGAAGATTTCTTGCCAAAGTCTACAAATTAATGAGGGGAATTTTGAAAAATCTTTTATTTTATTATTGATATTCTCTAAATTTTAGTCCACCATGTAATCTGATTGACCACTACATCACTGATTCACCGTATCACTGACAGGCAACATGTTTACTATAGCAATTCCTCACCACTGTAATAGATGCCACTAAGCATCTAATAGTTTCCTTGCTGTTTTTCCAGCATTTGCTAAAAGTCTTCTGACTTCTTTTTCAGCCTCTGCACCCACTTGGTCCCAAAGCCACTGGTACATATTTTAGACTTTCTTTATCAGTTGGTTGTTTCATGTAACAAACTAACCCAGAACTTACCGGCTTAAAACAGTCAAATTTTAAAATGTCTGTCTTATAATTCTAGAGATCATCTGGGTAATCTTTTCTGGGCTGGCTCAGCTGGGTTGGATCATATAACATGGCTTCTTAATATACATGATGATTGGTTGAGTGTTAGCTGAGCAATAGGGATCATTTAATAAGGTGTGACTTACCATTCTGAAGGCTAGTTCCTGTCTGTTCAAAAGGTGTTGATTACAGGATACTCAAGGATAGAAAGAAAGGGCAAACACCAAATACTGGGATACATATGGCAAATTCCAGATTCAGTCAGTGTAAGGAGGGGACTATCTGGGAACATACTTATGGATAGAAGAATTATTGCATTTTTGCAAGAAAGAAAACCTATGACCAACTTACTCATTATTCAGCACCAATTTTCTACAGATTAAAAAATAATTCTGCAGAGCAGTGGGGTTCACTATTTCTTCTTCTCCCCACCACCATCCCATCCCAGGGAAGGGTGACCTCTGAAGACATTTTGCTATAATCGCTCAGCCTGTGACTATGTCAAATATCAGATAAAGCAGAATTTATTCTCTTTCTAAGAAAGTTGTTTTTCTTCTTAGCTTGCAACATCAGTCCACAACTCAACACATGTGCATATATACACATCCATATCTTCATTTTTCCAGGTGGCAGTGGCAAGGTGGGAGAGTGATTTTGGCATGGCCAGCAAGGTATATGCCTACTCTACACTGTCCACACTCTCTGAAAGAGGAAATGCAGAAGAAGAGCAACAAACTAGACATTCTTTTATACAGACAGGTCTGCCGAAAGGAATCCATCAAACTGCAGTAATGATGCATAGCAGGAGTGAGTGACTAAGAGAAATACCTAACACTCAGGTTCACAGGCAACCTCAGACACGTAGGAAAAGACCTGTGATGGAAGGATCTTTATGGGATTGTCCATCACATTGCCTTTGGGCATGAAAATTCATGTCAATGGAAGGACACTCATATAAACATTGTGTTTTCTCTCAAGATAATATAAATTCATCACAGTTTGCCTGGTCAGTTCCAGGTTTATGCCAACTGTTCCAGCATTATACTTGGTAATAATGACCTCTTCTGTTTCTAAACTATTTCAATGATAAATATTATGGTCACCTAACCTCTACGTTCCATCTGCATTCCTATTATAAAAAAAGTCACTGATTTTTGCAAGTGAATTTAATAATTTCCAAGTGAATAATGATGTGCTTCCCTTGAATACCACTTTATCTATATCGCAAAAACATTAAATAACTGTCAGTGTCTGGCAATGTAGTTAAGAAGGTGATCAAGGTGATTATGAAATGTTGACTGAATAGTTAAATGCATATAGGTCGTGCATTTTTACTCTTATTCAGGAAGTTTTTAGAGAATGTTGTGACCAAGTACTATAAAGCTATGTTTCATGCAATTTTCCTATTACTCATCCATTCATGTACATTTAACATGTCGACTGAATTCTTGTGGCTTATCAGGAATAGGTGTTGTGACACATACACAGACATTGGAGTTATTACTGTATCCTATAATCATTGGTTTGTTTGTCTCAAGTCTAGGGTTTCCAGAGGGCAAATAAGGCCTGAGACAAAGGGACCTTAATAAGACTAGGATGGGAAAGGGGGACAATGAGGATTTCTAGGCGAGAGAGGGGCTTAAGCTGTCTTATAGGAATTGCCAGATGGAGAAAGTAAAGACTGAGGGGCGTTTCAGTCCAAGAGAACAAATCAGGGGACAAAAAGAAGATTATGTAAACGTGTAAGATATGTATGTATGGCCAACTGCAGTGTCTGGCAATGCAGACAGAGAAGTTCAGTTCAGCGGTGAACTTCAGTTCATCCCAGAGATGAAGATGGCCCTTTGCAGGCAACTGAAGGGACAAACACAGGGTGTGACTAGAACATAAAGAAGCAGCTCTGATACTCAAGTCTGAAAGCAGTAAATCTGGGCTGATTCTTCAAGGTGAGTCTGTCTACCGAAGGTGTATGACTTACCCAGGTAAGTGAAAGCAGGGATCGTCCATGACAAAGGGAATGTGGCTTGCTTAAATAGCCATATATACAAGGGAACATTGGCAGTACTAAACTCTATTGTGAGAGGGCATGTAGGCATTAATGACTAAAGATGAGGGCTGGAGAGAGACCCAGGGAGATTTTGAAAAATTGCTGGTGAAGGCTGTAACGTAAGAAAAGGAGGGACCATGGGCAGGGTGGGAATACAGGCATAGATGTAGAGAATGGACACATGAACATGGGATTAGGGGGAGGGTGGGACTAACTGGGAGGTTACTGTTGCTGCTGCTGCTAAGTCGCTTCAGTCGTGTCCGACTCCATGTGACCCCAGAGACGGCAGCCCACCAGGCTCCCCGTCCCTGGGATTCCTCAGGCAAGAACACTGGAGTGGGTTGCTATTTCCGTCTCCAAAGCATGAAAGTGAAAAGTGAAAGTGAAGTCGCTCAGTCGTGTCTGACTCCTAGAGACCCCATGGACTGTAGCCCACCGGGCTCCTCTGTCCATGGGATTTTCCAGGCAAGAGTACTGGAGTGGGGTGCCATTGCCTTCTGTGAACTGGGAGGTTAGGACTGACATATATACACTGCTGTGTGTGAAACAGCTAGTGGGAAGCTGCTGTGTAGCACAAGGAGCTCAGCTTGGTGCTCTGTGATGCCCTAGAAGGGTGGGATGGGGGTGCGTGGGAGGGTCATTCAGGAGGGAGGGGAGAAGTGTATACATATGGCTGATTCACTCTGGTGTACAGCAGAAACTAACACAGCATTATAAAGCAATTATACTACAATAAAAATATAATAAAAAGGAAAGAAGGAAGTGATTCTTACGAGTTTCCAAGCTGCAATCAGTCCTGTAGGAGGAGTTACTCATGTATAATAAACTATCCTTGTTAGAAAGAAAATCCTAGAGATTCCAGACATTAATTATAGAGACATGTCTACCCTATCTCTGTGTCTTCTTAGACTGGCAATGATCTTAGAATAAGCTTATGATCCTGTTAATGAACATGTTACTTGGCACAGGAAAAATAAAAAAGTGTAAAGACCAACAAGCTGAGAGATTTATTTCAAACGTTTAATCAATAGCAACTGTAAAGGTGTGTGTTTATCGAAGGTGTATAAATATTTCACAATTCCCATTCTTGCACACACTGACCAAACTCTGAAGATCGTATCATGCATGTTAATGAAAATGGTGTTCTTTCAAACTTCATGTTGCTCATGTGAAATAGGAGAGCTTCTATAGATGAGAGAGACCATTTTTTAGTTCAGTTCAGTTCAGTTCAGTTCAGTCGTTCAATCGTGTCCGACTCTTTGCGACCCTGTGAATTGCAGCACGCCAGGCCTCCCTGTCCATCACCAACTCCCGGAGTTCACGCAGACTCACGTCCATCGAGTCAGTGATGCCATCCAGCCATCTCATCTTCTGTCGTCCCCTTCTCCTCCTGCCCCCAATCCCTCCCAGCATCAGAGTCTTTTCCAATGAGTCAACTCTTCCCATGAGACGGCCAAAGTACTGGAGTTTCAGCTTCAGCTTCATTCTCTCCAAAGAAATCCCAGGGCTGATCTCCTTCAGAATGGACTGGTTGGATCTCCTTGCAGTCCAAGGGACTCTGAAGAGTCTTCTCCAACACCACACTTCAGAAGCATCAATTCTTGGGCGCTCAGCCTTCTTCACAGTCCAACTCTCACATCCATACATGACCACAGGAAAAACCATAGCCTTGACTAGACGAACCTTTGTTGGCAAAGTGATGTCTCTGCTTTTGAATATGCTATCTAGGTTGGTCATAACTTTCCTTCCAAGGAGTAAGCGTCTTTTAATCTCATGGCTGCAGTCACCATCTGTAGTGATTTTGGAGCCCCAAAAAATAGTCTGACACTGTTTCCACTGTTTACCATCTAATTCCCATGAAGTGATGGGACCGGATGCCATGATCTTCGTTTTCTGAATGTTGAGTGTTAAGCCAACTTTTTCACTCTCCTCTTTCACTTTTGTCAAGAGGCTTTTGAGTTCCTCTTCACTTTCTGCCATAAGGGTGGTGTCATCTGCATATCTGAGGTTATTGATATTTCTCCCGGCAATCTTGATTCCAGCTTGTGCTTCTTCCCCAGCGTTTCTCAAGATGTACACTGCATATAAGTTAAATAAGCAGGGTGACAATATACAGCCTTTTCCTACTTGGAACCAGTCTGTTGTTCCATGTCCAGTTCTAACTGTTGCTTCCTGACCTGCATATAGATTTCTCAAGAGGCAGGTCAGGTGATCTGGTATTCCTATCTCTTTCAGAATTTTCCACAGTTTATAGTGATCCACACAGTCAAAGGCTTTGGCATAGTCAATAAAGCAGAAATAGGTGTTTTTCTGGAACTCTCTTGCTTTTTCTATTATCCAGCGGATGGTGGCAATTTGATCTCTGGTTCCTCTGCCTTTTCTAAAACCAGCTTGAACATCAGGAAGTTCACGGTTCACGTATTGCTGAAGCCTGGCTTGGAGAATTTTGAGCATTACTTTACTAGCATGTGAAATGACTGCAACTGTGCAGTAGTTTGAGCATTCTTTGGCATTGCCTTTCTTTGGGATTGGAATGAAAACTGACCTTTTCTAGTCCTGTGGCCACTGCTGAGTTTTCCAAATTTGCTGGCATATTGAGTGCAGCATTTTCACAGCATTATCTTTCAGGATTTGGAATAGCTCAACTGGAATTCCATCACCTCCACTAGCTTTGTTTGTAGTGATGCTTTCTAAGGCCCACTTGATTTCACATTCCAGGATGTCTGGCTGTAGGTCAGTGATCACACCATCGTGATTATCTGGGTAATGAAGATCTTTTTTGTACAGTTCTTCTGTTTATTCTTGCCACCTCTTCTTCATATCTTCTGCTTCTGTTAGGTCCATACCATTTCTGTCCTTTATCGAGCCCATCTTTGCATGCAATATTCCCTTGGTATCTCTAATTTTCTTGAAGACACCTCTAGTCTTTCCCATTGTGTTGTTTTCCTCTATTTTTTTGCATTGATCGTTGAGAAAGGCTTTCTTATCTCTTTTTGCTGTTCTTTGGAACTCTGCATTCAGATGCTTATATCTTTCCTTTTCTCCTTTGCTTTTCACTTCTCTTCTTTTCACAGCTATTTGTAAGGCCTCCCCAGACAGCCATTTTGCTTTTTTGCATTTCTTTTCCATGGGGATGGTCTTGATCCCTGTCTCCTGTACAATGTCACGAACCTCATTCCATAGTTCATCAGGCACTCTATCTATCAGATCTAGGCCCTTAAATCTATTTCTCACTTCCACTGTATAATCATAAGGGATTTGATTTAGGTCATACCTGATAGATGAGAGAGACCATTTTAGGATCATCTATACGTACAAGAAAACTTTTTTAATAAGGAGGGTGCTTATAACTTGTCACCATGGTGCCAAGTTATTCCAAGATTCCAGAAAGCCAGTAGTGACAGAACTGCAACAAGGATCAATAAAAAACTCAATGTTCAAGACAAGAGGGGGAATCTATCTTTATACTTCCTTCTCAACAGTGCCTCCAAGAGTTACAGTTACTTCAGAGACTCTCATGATTCAGGAACTTGATCATCTCTAAGATGATCCATATTCTAAAATATGGATACTGTACCTCCACAATGTCAATACCAACCCCCTGTGACCCATTATTCAGCAAATTGCCAGCATCATTTCTTGCTCCTCTACATCCTGAAGAATGTCAACTTTAGTGGAATGGTGTTAAGAATATAGACATACACAGCTATAATTCAACTGGATAACATGAAATTCACGTTTCTAGAGAATGGAAGGCAGTCTAGATTAGTAGCTTTCAGATCATGGTTAGATTGTTGTATCTCAGCTGGAGCATGTGTCAGTGATGTGACTGTGGGTAAATTAGTTAAAATCTCCAAAACTCAGTTTTTACCTGAAAAAAAAAATTAGTAAAACTATCATCATAAAAGTTTCATGATTTATGTTTATAAAAAGCAAGGACTCGACAAATGTTTTTTCTGCACCAAATTCCTGGCTATTATTATTATCACTGAAGCCAAAAAAGATCTACAATGATAGTTTTTGCCTTACAAAGCAATGGTTTCACTTTCCTTGCCTTTTTTGTCCCTCACAAAGATTCATAAAAAGATGCCGTTTTAGAGCTGTAGTATCTAAGGTTCAGTAAGGTTGCCCTAAATTACAAAGCTGCATGTGCATGCATGCTACGTTGCTCGAGTAGTGTCCAACTCTTTGTGACCCTACAGACTCTACCCCACCAGGCTCCTCTATCCATGGGATTCTTCAGGCAAGAATATTGGAGTGGGTCGCCATGCCCTCCTGACCCAGGAATTGAATCCATGTCTCTTAGGTCTCCTGCATTTGGGAAACCCAAATCACAAAGCTAATGAGTGCTAATTAAATAATGAGACCAGAGTTCCAGTCTGCATGCTGGGGGTAGGAGGGGATTCACGAGAGAAAACGAAGCATGGAGTACAGATTGGTGAATGTTGACTGCATGCCTCTTATGGACCAGGTACTTTATACAGCTTATCTCATTTTAGCCTTCTGACATTCCTAAAAATGAGGTATCTCTTGCTCCATTCTACATCTGTACAAATTTAAGATGAGTCATGTGGAGGAGCTTTTCCAAAGTCACAGAAGAACTAAGATTCGAACTCTAATCATTTTGATTCTAAAGCCTTTAGTATTTCATTATGAAATCTTATTTTGGGTAACAGAAAGGATGCCAGTTCTTAAACTGTCAGATGAAATGGGGCACCACACCTCTGCATTTTGGAGCAACCTGCCAATCTATGCTTCAATGAAGCTCCCTCCACCCAGTCTCCCCATCACTTATGTATCTCAGCCTTTTGGGTCTATATTTTGGCTGTTACATACTGCAGACATTCCAAGTGTGTGGCTTGTAGGTGGAAGAGGCAATACATGAAATTAGAAGTAAATATAAGCTCACAGAAAGTACTTCTCCTTCTCATTCAATACCCCCATCTTCTTAGCCCTATTTTCCACTGCAAACTCACTGCAGGGTTTTGACTGAAAAATTTTAGGCATAGAATAGATTTGGGATGTTTTATACCTAATATTTAAAATGTTCACTCTGATAAGGACCATTTGAATTGATATTAAGAGTAGTCCATCCACTAGAAAGCAAAAAGAGGGAAAATGTTCTTTTTAAATGGGGTGCATATTCTCTGTCAATCAACTTGAGATCTCTCAGTATGAAAGTATTCCCTAGCTGGGGAAAGAGCGGAAGGGAATTTATGCTGTTCAAATCCTCATATCCCCACTGGCATCTCAGTGGGATCATTCTGCAGAAACCCAAGACACAAGGGGATACTAACTCTAGGACTGCTATATGTGGAGATAACCCAGGGAATAAGCACATTTCATTTCCTCCAACTGTTCAGTGCCCCATCAACAACATGAAAAAGGAAGCACTGGAAAAAGGAGACAAAACTCTCCTTTGTAAACTCCTTTAAAAACAAAATGCCTTGCAGACAAGTCTGGGTCCTGCAGGAGGTTAGGAGCAGAGAGAAAATTGCTGCTTGTACCTGCCTTGAGTCCTTATACTCATAAGTAAATAAAGTCAGGGTCTTTCATTAGAGTTTCCAAGGGCACATAAGCAGTAATTACATCCTTGGCGTGCATCTGATCTGAATGAATGAGGTAAAAATAAGCTGATCTGGCAGAGAGGTTGGAATGATGGAGATAACACTTGAATGTGACATAATAAAGCAAGAAGACAACATGAATAGATATGTCCACCTTCTTGCATCCTCTACTGGTCCAACATAGTCTGGAATCTGAGAAGAGATTTCAAAATGCTTAGAACACGAGTTCTGGGGGGAAAAGATGTGAATATGAGGCCCTCTAAGGCAGTTTTGTGGGATGAGTTACTTCACTGCTTTTGCCCTGGTGTTCTCATTTACCAAAGGAGGCCGATGATGTTCCTCACCATCATCGAGAAATAGTACCTGATAAAATAGTACATAATAAACATAGTACATGATAAAAAACAAATACAATAATAGCTTAAGAGATGAAGCTTAGAAAGACTCACCACAATTCCCAGCTTATCAATTATACAGATTCAATAAAATACATTAGAATTCACTTAGGCTAGTACTGTTATTTTCATTTTATAGATGATAAAACTGAAGCACATGGGGGTTAAGCAACTTGCCAATGGCACTTAACTGATAAATGCACAGCCAGAGCCAATCCCAAGCAATCTGACTCCAGAATGCACAAGAAAAGACATCGGGCTAGGAAGTTTTTCTTATAGTGTAAGATTACAATAATAATTCCTGGTGGCAAGGTTTGTGTGAGACCTAATGAAGTTGTAAGATGAAATCAAATCGGTAGAGATTTCCTTGTGACCTTCATCAAGACCTTCATAAGGTCCTTTAAATTCATGAGATTAGGCTTCTGTGTCAGGAATTCCATATACTTAGTGCTGTTACTAAAGGCTAGAATGACTTTTCAAAAGGTCGACTATGTGTGCCTCAGAGTCCTGATCTGTATAATGGGTATGTCATACCTTCATTTATAGTGAAGACTGCTGGATGAAATCTGTATATGTACAGTGCATGCTAAATGTGGAGATGACCTTTATGAACTCTCTGGGATTTGAAACTGAAATGTTTCACTTCAAAATAGAGTAAGGACTGAGAATTCCCAAATTTCTCACAATCACATTTCATCCCTTTTTCATTGTGGCATGAAAGGAAGAGGGAAAAGAAATCAGACTAAAATTAATCCCTTGTAAACTATGTATTCTGTTCAATGATTCATTTAATCTATTACACCATTTCGGGAACAAATATCAATACCATTTTAAAGTTTATGGTACTGAGGGAAAAGAAATTATGTGACTTGCATAGGATAATTTTATGGTTAGGAAGCTGTGGAACTGGTCTACAGGATCCTTCATAAAAATCCATTGCTGCTGCTTGGACAAAACTGCCCCTGTTAAACTCTTAATTCCCTCTTGTTTTTAAAGCTATTTGGTTAAGCATAGCTTTCGCTTTCAGATCTCCAAAGGACACCTCCAATATGCAGAAATGTCCTTGCAATTTCTAAACACATACTGCCTAAACTAAAATGCATTAACTCCAACAAATAAAAAGAAACACAAATTCCAGCCCTGTCAAGGTTTCCAGCTGCATGACTTCCAATTAAAAATTTCTCCTTTTCTTCAGTCAAGTAACATTTCCAACATAGATAACAATTTTACTGCGACATCTTTAATACCATTAATGATTTGATCTTTCTGTGGAGAGCTTAAAAGCCTGTAGAAGACAGCGACAGACCCGAGGTAGGTAGGTGGAAGGTTACACAGCGGGAAGAGCTAGTGATCTGGACGTATTAAAGTGAGTGCCCCAGAATTAAAGGAACCAGATGAGGTGCACTTACAAAGTAACACTTGAACACAAACCAACTGATTTTTTAAATAAGGACTTTGGAATGAGAAAGTGGATTTTCAATATCTCTTCGGCTTTATCTTCACAGGCAAAATCAAACAGATAATTGAGGCAATTAGTAATGAGAACAGTGCCTTGTGACTAATAAATTTGAAAAACAAATAATTCAGGCCAAAAATAAATAAATAAAATCCTGCTGTCATGAAAATGGAGTAAGAAGAATGGAAGCATTCTTGCATAAACAGGGATCATTATTTGAATAATTGCCTAAAGATTTAGATTGTCTTTGTTTATAGATAGGGGTTTACTGTGGTTTTGAGGAATCAGATTCACTGACCCAGAAATACCTCAAAACAAGTAAGACTTTTTGCTTCAGTTATGCATGAGTAAAGTCTGCCAACTTCAAATATATTCAATTTCCCCAAATGAGATAAACTGAGTGGATGAGAATATTCATTTTTCATTCCATAACCATTACAGATTTACTATTGCCTTGGTGCTAGATTCTTTAAATATAAAGCCAGTGAAGGAACTTCGGTATTGGTCCAGTGGTTAAGTATCTGCCTTCCAATGCAGAGGGCACTGGTTCAATCCCTAGTTGGGGAACTAAGACCCCATATGCTATGGGGCAATTAAGCCCCTGTGCCTCAAATACTAAGCTTGTGTATGCTTTGGAGCTCATGTGCTGCAACTAAGACCCCACATAGTTCCCCCGCCAAAAAAAAGTGTGTGTGTGTGTGTATGTATGTAATTAAAGTTATTGAAAACACAACCTCCACCCTCAAATGAACTTACCATTTCAGACTGAAAAACAAACAAACAAAAATTCACAATGTTAGAGCTGTTAGTTAACTCTGTTTTGGGCAAAATGAGGACTATAGCCTGGGAGACAAATCTCAGTTAGCTCTCAGGTACTGGTTACAGGGTAGGAGGGAAGGTCAGTGTTATATATGATTTTAGTGAAGGAGAATATATGCAGTCAAGCACGCATTTTGGCAGAGGCACGCTGCTGGCCATGAGAACAGGTGTCACCATTAATGATTTTCATGTTTTTCCAATATGAGGAAATGCAAGAATTTGGGCTCACAAAATCTTCTAAAAATAGCCAACTATCTGACAGCCTCTTCTGCCATTTTTGCTAGAGCACAGAGTGCGTCATTCCTGATTTCTACCCTGAACTCCTTTCAGAGTGTGTTGAAGGACAGTGGCTGCAGTGGCTAGTGACCTCATCCTTGCAGATGGCAAGAGACAATTTTTCGTTGGCACCATTTACCTGTGATGAACTCAGTAGTAATCCATTAAGTTAGTTCCATTCTTAGATAAGAGAGCAAGTTCTGCTTTGATTCTACCCTAAAGTCAACAATCATCTGTCAAGGGAAGTTGTGCGGAACAAGGCAAACCCATTTCCTCTGGTAAGGGTAGCAACCAAGGGAAGAGAAAATCCAGAAAAGGGCAATAATGATAATAACTTAAAATTGACATTGTTCCTGTGTGTCTGGTCTATGTTAAGGACTTTGTATACCTTATGTCCCTGGAGAAGGGCACAGCAACCCACTCCAGTATTCATGCCTGGAGAATCCCATGGGCAGAGGAGACTGGTGAGCTACAGTTCATTGGGTCGCAAAGAGTCGGACCCGACTGAAGCGACTTAGCATGCATGCACGCATACCCTATGCCATGCCATCCTCACTATTAGTCTGTGAGGTAAGTGCTATTATTATCATTTTATATAAAAGGAAATTGAAATTTCAGTGTTTGAAAAAGTCTTAGACAAACTATGTAAATGAATACCGAAGGTCTCTTCTTAATCTCTTTGATTTCATCTCCTTTTACTCCATCTGTGGTCCATTTCATTCCACTATCTCCAGTCACAACAGCTCCCTTCCTGTTGAACTCATTGAGCTCATCAATGGCTATCTTCACCTCAGGGTTGAACTTACCCTTCCCGCTCTTAACACACTCCCTTCCCCCACTCCCATATATCTGAATGCTGGACTCACTCATCACCTGCCTCAAATCTGCTAAAATGTGCCAAGAGGGCAGGCTTTCACTCAACATGCTTTTCTCTCCTTTCTTCCCGCTCCCCCTAGCATCCTTTATTTTTCTCTGTAGTATTTTCACTCCCTATGAGAACTCACTGGCCAACTTCTCACACCCAGTTCTTCTGCTATCCAAACTAAGTTGAATGTTCATCCTAGATTTTTATTTTTATATAGAACCCTTTAGAAAAAAAAAATTCTGTGCTTTCAAACTCTGTTTTCAATTCAATTGTTCAAGGACCTACTAAGACAACAGAAACCATTTTGGGTATTTAAAACAGGAAAACGTAATGCAAGACATTGGTACCAAAGATGACTGAAAATGCTGAGAAGCCTGTTGATCTAAACAGATACACAACATGAGAGTTGTGAGTCAAGTTTTGTTTGGGGCAATATGAGGACTACAGCTTGGGAGACAGCACCTCAGATAGCTCTGAGTAACTTCTCCAAGAGGTAGGGAGGAAGGTCAGTATATATGTAATTTTGGTGAAGGGTGAGTACATGCGATCAAGCATGTCTTTTTTGCAGAAGGTTTCTGCTCTTTTTGTGAAGGGTACTGATAGTCACAAGGAGCAGACATCACCATGAAGGATTTTCGCACTTTTCTAGATATGAGAAGATACATGAATTGGTATCATAAAATCGGTTTCTGAAAATATCTAACTACCTGAAGACCTGTTCTGCCAGGTATTTCCAAAGCACAGACTGCCTCATTTCTGCTCTCCACCCTGAACTTTCAGAGGGTATTGAAAATCAACAGCTGCAGCAGCACATGATTTAATCCTTGTAGAGGTAGATGGCAATGCCCATGGCAAGTGCCAGTTTTTGGTTGAAAAGCTAAACAAGGGACAGGGAGGCACCCTAAAGATTGACAACAAAAGAAAGTTTCTACGGCTGCTAAGTAAAGAGAGAAAGGCAGAATATGGAATTACTGGAGCCCATGGTCAGTCTGGAGTTTGCTAGAAAAGTTAGAATCACAAGAGGCCAAATGGACTGAGAGGGAGCCAAAGCCACTGAGGAGGTTCAGCTGCTGCAGAAACGCCACTTGAGGTAGAAAAGAAGGGAGATGAATAGCATGACTTGGAATCTCCTTTTCTTTAGCCACTGTGTTTGATTGGTTGAGATCAGCCAAACAGGATGATACTGGGTCTGTTAGGTCAGCACCTCCTACAACACAGAGCAGAGCACTGGGCCATCAGGAGATGGATTTGAGTATCGGAAGTCAAATAACTGGCACAGTCTCAGTGATGAATTAGGCTTCAGGTTGGCTTTAAGGGCCTTTGACATAGACCTTCAATGTATCCTGGCTTCCGTCTTACACAGCACATGCCAAAAATGTAGTTAATGAAATCTGTGTGTGATTTCTGCATTTGTTATTATTGTTGTTGTTGAATTAAGCCTCCAACTAGATTATAAACTCCACGACAGCAGCTATATCTTTTCATTGTCATATCTATTATGTAATACCTCAATCCCTGGTGGCTCAGGTAGTTAAGCATCTGCCCCTAGTGCGGGGCACCCAGGTTCGATCCCTGGGTTGGGAAGATCCCCTAGAGAAGGAAATGGCAACCCACTCCAGTACTCTTGCATGGAAAATTCCATGGACTGAGGAGCCTGGTAGGCTACAGTCCATGGGGTCACAAAGAGTTGGAAACAACTGAGCAACTTCTCTCTATTATTTAATGCATAGTCTATAGAAAAACTTTCACAAAGTTCTTCTCAATAAATGCCTGGTGAATGAATGAATGAGGGTGAATAATCCGAGCTATTGCAGCACAGTGATCTATACACTATCGTCACATTGTAATAATGACTTGCTCATTGGTTTTAGTTCTATTTCCTAACCTAGTCTTCTAGCTCCAAAAAGGCAAGAATGTATAAGTGATCTCAAATTTTGAAAGGAAGTATGATTGCCTAGTATCACAGTATCATCAGTTCAGTTCAGTTCAGTCGCTCAGTCATGTCCAACTCTTTGCGAACCCATGAATCACAGCACGCCAGGCCTCCCTGTCCATCACCAACTCCCGGAGTTCACTCAGACTCATGTCCACCAAGTCAGTGGTGCCATCCAGCCATCTCATCCTCTGTCGTCCCCTTCTCCTCCTGCCCCCAATCCCTCCCAGCATCAGAGTCTTTTCCAATGAGTCAACTCTTCGCATGAGGTGGCCAAAGTACTGGAGTTTCAGCTTTAGCATCATTCCTTCCAAAGAAATCCCAGGGCTGATCTCCTTCAGAATGGACTGGTTGGATCTCCTTGCAGTCCAAGGGACTCTCAAGAGCCTTCTCCAACACCACAGTTCAAAAGCGTCAATTCTTTGGCGCTCAGCTTTCTTCACAGTCCGACTCTCACATCCATACATGACCACAGGAAAAACCATAGCCTTGACTAGACAGATCTTTGTTGGCAATGTAATGTCTCTGCTTTTGAATATGCTATCTAGGTTGGTCATAACTTTCCTTCCAAGGAGTAAGCGTCTTTTAATTTCATGGCCGCAGTCACCATATGCAGTGATTTTGGAGCCCCCAGAAATAAAGTCAGCCACTGTTTCCACTGTTTCCCCATCTATTTCTCATGAAGTCATGGGACCAGATGCCATGATCTTTGTTTTCTGAATGTTAAGTTTTAAGCCAACTTTTTCACTCTCCTCTTTCACCTTCATCAAGAGGTTTTTCAGTTCCTCTTCACTTTCTGCCATAAGGATGGTGTCATCTGCATATCTGAGGTTATTGATATTTCTCCCGGCAATCTTGATTCCAGCTTGTGCTTCTTGCAGCCCAGCGTTTCTCATGATGTACTCTGCATAGAAGTTAAATAAGCAGGGTGATAATATACAGCCTTGACATACTCCATTTCCTATTTGGAACCAGTCTGTTGTTCCATGTCCACTTCTAACTGTTGCTTCCTGACCTGAATATAGATTTCTCAAGAGGCAGGTCAGGTGGTCTGGTATTCCCATCCCTTTCAGAATTTTCCACAGTTTATTGTGATCCACACAGTCAAAGGCTTTGGCATAGTCAATTAAGCAGAAATAGATGTTTTTCTGGAACTCTCTTGCTTTTTTGATGATCCAGTGGATGTTGGCAATTTGGTCTGTGGTTCCTCTGCCTGTTCTAAAACCAGCTTGAACATCTGGAAGTTCACGGTTCACGTACTGCTGAAGCCTGGCTTGGAGAATTTTGAGCATTACTTTACTAGCGTGTGAGATGAGTGCAATTGTGCAATAGTTTGAGCATTCTTTGGCATTGCCTTTCTTTGGGATTGGAATGAAAACTGACCTTTTCCAGTCCTGTGGCCACTGCTGAGTTTTCCAAGTTTGCTGGCATATTGAGTGCAGCGCTTTCACAGCATCATTTTTCAGGATTTGGAATAGCTCAACTGGAATTCCATCACCTCCACTAGCTTTGCTTGTAATGATGCTTTCTAAGGCCTACTTCACATTCGAGGATGTCTGGCCACTGCTAAGTTTTCCCAATTTGCTGGCATATTGAGTGCAACACTTTCACAGCATCATCTTTCAGGATTTGAAATAGCTCAACTGAAATTCCATCACCTCCACTAACTTTGTTTGTAGTGATGCTTTCTAAGGCCTGCTTGACTTCACATTCCAGGATATCTGGCTCTATGTGAGTGATCACACCATCATGATTATCTGGGTCGTGAAGATCTTTTTGTACAGTTCTATGTATTCTTGCCACCTCTACCTTTCCTCAAAGCTGATGAGGGTGATTAAATTAATTTCTTTTATAGAGAGGTTGCAGCTGAGCAACAAGAAGCTCAAATGGATTTTAGAATCTTTCTATTAATATAAGACCTTTAATGGGAAGACAGTCAGATTTGTGACTATGAACTCGACATAGAGATCAATGAATGTAATGCATGATGAAATAAATATCTGCAATCAACGCCTCTAATAAATACATAATGATACTCCAATGTCCTTTGACACTTTAAAAAACCCAAATAGTGTACTTATAAGGGCCCCTTTCAACATGCTTGTCAGATAATCCCTGATTGTGGTTGGTTAGAGCATGCCAAAGAGAGCTGGAAATTCAAATTTGCACTTCAATGACTCTTGTAAGCATGACACTGTACTTGGGGATCTACATATATTATGTCATCAAATTCTCATTTAAAGGTAAAATGCATCCCTGTAAAGGTCCATGAATTAAATCATGTGTGCCATTTACAGACCTTAGGGTTGGTATTGTGCTATAGGTTTTAATATACAGTACTATCTGATCTTTCTACAACTTCTACAGGTTGTATCTTATCATGTCATTATTCAGTTACAGGACTAGAAATTCAAAAAGGCAGACCACCTTGACCAAGTCCACAAAGTTTCTAAAGAGCAAAGATGTAATTAGAAAATAACTATCTAGGTTATTAATTTTTTAAACATTTAATACAGAAAACATCAAATATGTACAAAACTTATTGAACACCACATACCCATATCTTAAATTTCAAAACTGTCAGCTTAGCCAAGCTTAGTTCATGTATCTTCTGACCACTTTTCTTGACTTGTACTTCCCTGAAGCAAGTCCTAGATAGGATATTATTCATCTTTCATCATTTTAGTATATTTTATCTAGGCTCCTTTTTAATGTAAAAACTGTTTGTATATATAGAATAAATAGTTTAATGCAGAACTAGTTATTACTGGGAAATGTTAAAAACTATCATGTACTTTCACTGTGAATTGCCACTAGCAAACCAACCATTTCAGCCCACATACAGGAGGTCAATCATTATCCCAAAAGCTATACAGGATCATTACAGATGTTCTGTTAGCTTATTGGACAGGAACAAGAATTTACAAGGAAACAAACACAGGTCAGAGAACAAGTGCTGTATTTTCTCAAAAACATCTTTGTCTTGAATATAAGGGCTGTGGGGAAGGAGAAGAATAATTGAGGAAAAACACCATAAGTATAATGAATTGAAGGATATAATTGCATGTACAGTAAGAAGAACAACAACAACAAAAAAAAAACTGGAAAATACTCAACTGCAAAAACATGATAATAAAAGTAACACAAGAATTTTAAGCATTGCTTCTACATATTGCCCTGGGTATTGAGATCTTGGCAAATGAGTGTTTAAAAGTAAAAATGCAGAGCAATTAGCAGAAAATTCATATATGACATCTCTTGGGAGTCTTTTTGAACCAATTTCATTTATCCTTAGACTTTTAATATCTTCCATCTAAAATTAAAAAAAAATAAAATAAAATTACTAGTTTTCCTAATAAATAAACTCTCATTGCTTCTGATCACAAAAAATTAATGAGCTGTTAAATGTCCACAGAAACTGTTTTTAGTCTTAAATGGCTTCTTGTAAAAGGAAAATGCTTTAACTCTTTTCAGAAGATTGGCTTAGATTTCACTTTTCATATACACACACAAAAGACTGAAATAAGCTCTTTTCTGTTATAGAAAAGCAAGTTAAACAGCAGGATCTACTTATCGAGTAGTGTGAATATCTATTTTTCAAAATGTGGAATATCTTCAGAAGCTTATCCTTCTTTACTTGGAGAGATTATTTTTCCAGAGATTCAGTGAAAGTTTCTGCAGTTTTTACAAAGCATTATGCATACTGGTAGGATCATCCAGATTACCGTAGAGGACTGCTAACTTTAGGAGCCAAATGCTGTCAGCTGTCAATCCATGCACAGTATTGCTCAAAGAAACATTCTGTGCATTGGCCTTAAGGTCATGATGCTGTCTTTGCAACTGCTCTTCCAATCTTTAAAGGATATGCAGCTTTCTCAATATGAATGCTCAAATGTGACAATATCCTTTTTATTTTTCAAAGTTTTAAAATGGCCTTTTGAGATATAGATTACATTTCATAAAACTCACTTATTTTATGGTGAAATTTAAGGGATTTTTTAGTAAATTTACAAAGTTGTGCCACTATCACCACTATCTAATTTTAGAACAATTCTATCACCTTCAAATGATGAATAGGTTTGCTGATATAGAAGGCTTCCCAGGTGGCACGAGTGGTAAGGAATCCGCCTGCCAATTCATTAGACACAAGAGATGTGAGTTCGATCCCTGGGTTTGGAAGATCCCTTGGAGAAGGAAATGGCAACCCACTTCTGTATTCTTGCCTGGAAAAATCCCATGGACAGAGGAATCTGGCAGTCTACAGTCCATGAGGTTGTAAAGAGTTGGACATGACTGAGCACTTGTCAGCAAAACTGATATAGGCTAACCTTTCATCTCAACTATGTTTTGATAGCCAATTCAATTTTTAATTTTCTAAATGTGTTATTGTCATTTATCTACTGACAGGTGGTACCAGTTTCTAATTGGCATAACAGGGCAACCAAATGTGGGATCATCTTAAAAAAACCAAAAAACAAAAAAACAAAAAACTTAGTCATAGAAAGACTGAGGGACCCAAATAAGATAAACCAAAGAGCTGAGCTGGAGATTTTTTAGGGAAAGTTCTTTTTTTTTTGCATCAGATGAGTTAAAGTTGGAGGTTAAAAAAAAAAAAAAAAAAGTTGAGGTTCCCAGTGGGAGAATGAAGAACATATGAAAAATCCCAGTAAGTAAAAGTACTAGCACTTTCTGTCTTCCTTTCTTAGGGCATCAGCGACAAATTATACCTATATTAGCCCTGCAAGATTATGCCCTTTTCTTTGATTCCTGTGTTCCATGGGCAGAATTACATACAGCAAATACTTGACAGAAAGAGAGTAAAATGTTAGAGACAAAAGACAATTATATCCTACTTTTGGAGGGCTGTCTTCCAAAGATGGAAGCAAAACCAAGACTAGAGACAGCAGATGTTTTAAATTAAATGTTAGATTTTAAAAAGTCATCTTTATTGACATAAAATTGACCTACAATAAACACTTTTAAGTAGAGTCATACTCTACTTAACACATATTTTCTCCTTTTTTTACCTTATATTTTACTTTATAATTTAGTTTGTATTTTACCTTTGATGCTTTCAAATAGAAATTCATTGGAAAGTATGAAAGTATAAAATCCAAATATTCTTAAAAGATTGCATGCTTTGCTTTATTTCAAAGCTAAAGTGATAATCTTACATATATGAGTAATAATGACTATTGTTTTAAGTTTCATTAAACACTACACACTTCAGAACTTGAAAATGTACTTTACATGAAAATTCACATTTTCTCCTCAAACACCTCCTGACCCTCAGTTCCTTAATTAGCAGTTTGGGCACAATAAGAGTACCTGCTATGACTTTGGGGAAATTATTTAAAAATGCAATCAGGTAAGAAATAAAATTAGGATGGAAACACAATTAGGAAATGATTCCAGAGCCCAAACATTAATACAACATTTTGAAATACACATCTTAAAGAAATTGCACCTAATATAAACTTTTCAGGAATTTGAGTGTTAAAAAGAGAACAAATTCCCTTGTAAGTCTCTTTATTTGTTAAGCATTCCCCTTAAGATTCCAAAATTGGAGAATCCAATGGTGGGGATTTCTATATCACTGCTCACTCTCAGGAAATACCATACATTTATTGTCAGTGGGGGTGGTAAGCTTGGAAAATCAAATATCATCTTGAGAATATTTTAAAAGACTCATCAAAAATTCCTTTTATTTGAAAAGAAAGTATTAAAATGAAATCATGCATGACTTGAAAATGTATTCAGATTTCTCCACAGTGTATAACAATAGGGAATTTTATCAGATTACATTTTCAATAAAAAGAGTTTGAATGAGTTTGATGTGATTCCTATTTCAATCATAAGGGTGACCTACACAGGTATCTTTTTCTTCGATCATTTTATTTCTGCTCTCGCCATCTGTATTTTAACCTGTTAATATGTGGGTGAATTTGAGGAAAAGCAAATCAGTTTGACCTTTAATGTAAAGTCATTTTTGTATGATCAAAACAGTACTATTTCCAAGACTATAAAGAACGTGGATTTTAAGATTCAAAAGCACGTGCCATTCTCAGCAACCTGGGAGGAATGATAATGTGACCACTACTTGCATGATAATTTTATCTACATAACTTCCATCCTTTTGCCTTCACTGTATATTAAGACTTCTGCCCAAAGATATATGTTTAGCTAAGCTATTTTGATATAACTTATTAAACTTTAAAATGATTCAACGACAAACACTGGACTTCAGCTCACTGTAGGATGCCACATTTTCTTGCATCATTTCCCTTCTTTTTTAGCAGCTATTTTACCACTAAACCAGAAAAGAAGGAATTATGCAGGAAAGTTGCTATCAGCCGCTGCCCCTGCTGGATTACAGAACCGAGAACATAATAGCTTCCCCAGTGGAGCTTCTGAAGGCTTGGCCAAGCCATTAACCACTGCTCACACCTAAGGGAGGAACAGAGTAGAATGGCTCTCAGGCATCTCAGGAGATTTTTATGCAAACAAAATTTGTTTGCAATGCAGATGTCCAGGGCCTAGCCCCAGAAATTCTCATTCAGTTCATTTACAGTAAAATCCAAGAATATGCATTTTTAACATGCCCAGCTATCTATTTGTATCTGAATTTTTCAGTTGGCTTCTGTTTGTGTGAATATTTGCTCAGATCATTAAAAAGGTTTGGGACTTTCCTAGCACTCCAGTCATTAAGACTTTACCTTCCATTGCAGGGGGAACAGGTTTGATCCCTGGTTGGGGAGATAAGAGCCCACATGCCACAAGGCCAAGAAAGAGAAACATAAAACAGAGACAGTATTGTAACAAACTCAATAAATAATTTAAAAATCATCCATATCAAAAATAAATAAATGAAAAGGCTTGAATTTAGAATGTTAAGATGAACGAAATATATCAGAATCTAGTATATAATAGACACTTTACTTTCAAAATTAATGTAATAATATATGTAACATTAGTGACATATGATCCTCTCGTTGCATTCTATTTATGTAGGACTGGGTATCTCTTGGACTTTCAAAGTACTGCTTTGCATTCTGGGTCTCTTGTAACACCCTGACTTACTCATATTCACTAATGACTGTTAGTATTTGTTCAACAAACTAAAGCCACTATATTTGCTTTACATTTACTTTATACTCAAATCTCCATTACATCTCTGAATTAGATATGCCAAGAATCCTCAGGATTCTGTTTGTTCCTGTTGCTTCCTTCATAAAGGAAATTATCAGTTTTCAGCTGATTAGTGAATCAGAACTTCCCCCACATTAACAGAGGAAGATGTGAAGTTATCGGATACAAGAGGGAAGATGTATATAAAATTACATAGCCACAAAACTGACATGAGAAATGTGATCAAGAAACAGATTTTTGGAAATGGAGAAGAATGGGCATTGCATGTTATTAGTTCCACAATTGATAGACTGAATTTGTGATAATGACCATCCAAGTGGATGTACCCAGTAGGTAAGCAGAGGAGGCATAGGGCTAATATTTTAGATAAATATTATCTGGTAAATCAGGTACCAATACAATAAATATTGTCTGAAATCGGGTAAGTGAAGGAGATTCAAACAAAATCACGAAGAAGTTAGAAAAAAAGCTTGAGAACAGAATGCTATGGAACAGAAAAATGGTAATTATAGGGACAAGAGGCGATGTTGTCCTCTGTACTTCTGCCATTTAACAAACCAGCCCTTGCCTCCAAACCCAGTTCATATTCTACTCTTTCCTTAAAGCCTCTCTCATTTTTGTCTATGATGAAAGGTACAGATGGCAATGCAGGAGACACGGGTTCAATCCCTGGGTTGGGAAGATCCCCTGGAGAAGGAAATGGCAATCCACTCCAGTACTATTGCCTGGAAAATCCCATGGACAGACGAGCCTAGTGGGCTATACAGTCCATAGGATCACAAAAGATTCGGACATGACTTAGCAACTAAACAACAACAACCACAGATGGCATAGAGGACCACACGGGATATAGGAGCGAGATCAAAGGACAGGGATCAAGGTTAGAGAATGACCATCAGCTGACTCACATTTTAACTTGCTATTAACATTCTATTTTCTCTCCCCTCCGAGTTATATGTTCCTTGAGATCAGCAATCATAAACAACAATAACAACAACAAACCTATCCATTTATTCATTCAACAAAGATTCATTAAAATCTTACCATGGAGACTGCCATATGTGACACATGTGGTAGACAACAGGAGATATTCACTTTAGACAAAATCTCTGCATTCAAGGATCCTCCAGCTGGTGAGACAGAACCATCACCCCTGACTGCATCGCAGCATGCTGGGTGAATATGTGCCCAAGAAGACTTTCCTCTCACAGCGATGTCTTGGATACAATAGGAACTGAATAACTGAGGACAGAATGAACTGAATGTGTCAGTGTGGATTTGAAAGACTTCAAGATGGAGGCATGGGTGATGGCAAAGGAAAATGGATTTGTACCATTTTCAGTGACTTTCACTTTATGTCTTATTTTCATATGTGCAAATTCAAAATCTTCAAGGAAATGATGGTATCTAACAAAGTGACAATTTCTAGGAATGCTTCAGTTCAGTTCAGTTGTTCAATCGCTCAGTTGTGTCCGACTCTTTGCGACCCCATGAATCGCAGCACGCCAGGCCTCCCTGTCCATCACCAACTCCTGGAGTTCACTCAAACTCACATCCATTGAGTCGGTGATGCCATCCAGCCATCTCATCCTCTGTTGTCCCCTTCTCCTCCTGCCCCCAATCCCTCCCAGCATCAGAGTCTTTTCCAATGAGTCAACTCTTCGCATGAGGTGGCCAAAGTACTGGAGTTTCAGCTTTAGCATCATTCCTTCCAAAGAACACCCAGGGCTGGTTGGATCTCCTTGCAGTCCAAGGGACTCACAAGAGTCTTCAACACCACAGTTCAAAAGCATCAATTTTTCGGTGCTCAGCTTTCTTTATAGTCCAACTCTCTCATCCATACATGACCACTGGAAAAACCATAGCCTTGACTAAACAGACCTTTATTGGCAAAGTAATGTCTCTGCTTTTCAATATGCTATCTAGGAATGCTTGCTGCTAAGTTGCTTCAGTCTTGTCCGACTCTGTGCGACACCATGGACTGCAGCCTACCAGGCTTCTCCGTCCATGGGATTCTCCAGGCAAGAACACTGGAGTGGGTTGCCATTTCCTTCTCCAATGCATGAAAGTGGAAAGTGAAAATGAAGTCGCTCAGTTGTGTCTGACTCTTAGCGACCCCATTGACTGCAGCCTACCAGGCTCCTCCATCCATGGGATTTTCCAGGCAACAGTACTGGAGTGGGGTGTCATTGCTTAAACTCCTTCAAATCAAAGCAGGTGATTTAGAATACAAACTACTTTTGGTACTTCCTTTCTTTTATATCCTCATCTCTCCAGTCACTACGTGTAATGATTTCAGTATCTTATACAAAATGCATGCTTCACTTTAACTGCTATTTTAAAGCCATCTTACTTCCTGGTCCAACTACCCTATATATTTAGTGTGTTAATGAGCACAAATTTATTAGCTCCAGTGCAAAATGAATTAATCTCTCAGTTTCTTAAATATTTAGAGATAACTATTCAATCAAGATGTGGTGGAAAAATCATTCTCCTGACAATGCTATTGTCTGGATTTTTAACCACTGTTAGGTTGATTTCTGAAAAGGTCACAGCTCCACTAAGTGCCTTGCTATTTCTTAATTTGTTTTTGTTTCTTCCCTAAGTAGATGTATACTTTAAAAAATATTATTACATTTTTCAATTCTGCATAAATCCAAGTAAATGAGAAATATTATTTTCCAGATCTGTTGATATTTATAAAAGCTTTAAAGTTTTCATTCAAACAAAATAGAAATTGGGTTTTGGTATAGTTTTTTTACTTTTGTGGGTTAGTTAATGCTGGTATTCCTCAGATAAAATGAAGGTAATATTAATCTTCATCTCTCATTTCCTAATGCCTAGAGTGAGATAAATTTGCCTTTCCTCTTAGCACTAAGGGACTTGCATGAGGTACATGGAACATTTTGAATAAGAGCAAGAATGCAAATAAGGTGTAGGAGAAAAATCAAACTCAGAGGACTTTGGGCTATGTGATTGTCTCTAGCATGGAACTTGGACTCTGAGATATTTGCATTCCTCTCCAGCACCAAAAGTGATTATTTCTTAATTAATTCAAGGTCCTATAATGCCGCGCTATGTTATGTTGACTCTCAAGATACAGGATTTAGATCTATATAGTGTTGTCACTCAGTCATGTCCGACTCTGAGATCCCATGGACTGCAGCTCGCCAGGCTCCTCTGTCTGTGGAATTTTCCAGGCAAGAATACTGGAGTAAGTAGCCATTTCCTTCTCCAAGTAATCTTCCTGACTCAGGGATCAAACTTGGGTCTCCTGCATTGCAGGTAGATTCTTTACCATTTGAGCTACCAGGAAAGCCCATAAAGTGTTGTACTGAAAACTCTTTGATGCTGTAAAATACTATATTCCTGCCTACCTGTGGCCTTGACCACTTAATTTTCCCCTTGTCTCTGATAAAGGTGTCATGGATTGGAAAACCTGCCCTTGGCACACTTTCTCTTTATCTTATCCTTGAGCTTTAATATAACCTTCTTAGAGCCCATTTCTACTTCCTTCTTTAGGGGACTTTTGCTAAGATGATAGAGGAAGTGTAGAAATACATTGGACTTGGTAGTAATTCTTAACAGTCAGCTGAGAAACCTTGAGTAAATGATTCTATTATTCAAAAAACTTGTTTATCATTTGTTTAATGGACATAAGAATGCCTTCCTTGCCTCTGTCAATAATAGTTAATGAGACTTATTGATTATATTAGTTTCCTAGGGCTGCCATAACAAATAATCACAAACTGAGAAGCTTAAAGCAACGATGCATTCTTTCCCAGTGTAGGAACCAGAAATCTGATATCAAGGTGTTAGCAGCATCACAGTCTCTTTAGAGACTCTAGAGGAGAATTCATTCTCCTCAGCTTCTACTCACTGCAGGCATTCCATGGTTGTGGCCACATGTCCACATCTGCCTCTGTGGTCACATTCTCTCTTCCTCTTCTCTGTGTTAAGTCTCCCTCTGACTTACTCTTATAAGGACACATGTTAACAAACTTTCTTATAAAGATACATGTTATTGGATTTAGGACCCATTGGGTAATCCCAGATAAACTCTTCATTTTAAGATTGCTAACTTGATTGCATCTGCAAAGATCCTTTTTCAAGTAGGGTAACATTTAGAAATTCCGAGGAAAAGGACATAAATGTGTCTCCTTGGAGGTCACCATTCAGACCACTATCCTAGACACCATCTTCAGACGTCTAAGAAAAAATTTCCTTTGATATTATCCATTTAGAAACAGTATATGCAGGGCTTCCCTGGTGGCTTAGCGTAAAGAACTCGCCTGTCAGTGCGGGAGACAGGTGTTCAATCTCTGATCCACATGCCACAGAGCAACTAAGCCCCAGCCACAACTCTCGAGCCTGTGCTCTAGAGTCCATGTACCGTAACTACTGAACCCCTTCCTCATAACAAGAGAGTAACCTACTCTTGCCACAACTAGAGAAAAGCCCACACAGCAATGAAGACCCAGCACAGCCACCACCGCCCCCGCCCCAAACAGTGTATGTAACTTCTTAAAGAATTTTGGAATATGCTTACATTTCATAGATTGCTTTAACAAATCCTAACTTTTGTAAAGTGAAAATCATAGCCCATCCTCTGTACATTTCATCTGCCAGATGTTAATTTTGCAAATATTTATAGAATTGTAGTGCATGGTTATAGAGGAATAAGTGGGTGTTTTTTCTGTTAAAAAAAAGTGCTAATTTTTTATATATGTAATTGCAAAATGTTAACTAAACATTACCTTTGGAATTAGTCTAGGAACTTCTAAAAGAATTCAGTGATAGTTTTTCTAAAGTCAAAGTTAACCTTGGTCAATATTTTATGGTTAGATATATATACTTTATTATCAAATATTAGGAGATTTGGATGGAGAGGGAAATGGCATCCCACTCCAGTATTCTTACGTGGAAAATCCCACAGACAGAGGAGCCTGGCAGGCTACAGTCCATGTGGCCACAAACAGTCAGACATGACTGAAGCGACTTAACACACACACAGGAGATTTGGAAATGAATCAACATTCAGACACAACTGAGCAACTGAGCATGCAACATTCATATAAACATTGAGATTATTGACATCAGGTGGCATGGTGAATGATCTAATGAGAAAAAAAAAAAAGGCGGGGGGAAAGAATGACCAATGATCTAATTAGGTGACACAGAATATCCAGTTGCATGTGGCACACGTGGTATATTGGTATGTAGAAAATTACAAAGGTACTGGAGGAGACTGGCTTCACAGAGTCTTAATTTTTATCAATTTATTACAGTCTGATTGTTTCCAACCAAACTTAGTGTTTGAAGTAAAAATACATAAATGCAGTGGAAATGCTATGATCTATGCATCATATTCCTAGATATTATACACTATATAGGCATATATCTACTATGTTGAAACCAATGGATTTGGTATCTTTATTGCTTTGCTAGGTTTTTAGAAATAAACAGACACAACACAGTGCTAAGAACTTAATTAAATCTCTTGTCCATACCTACTGAGCAGAGCACCATTTTCCCTTGGTTTTGGCCTTCTTGCCATTTCCATTCCATTTGATTTGATCAAGAAAAACTGAATTAAATTTGCAAGTAAAATGACAGGAAACATTTCTCAAAAAGGCATAATATCTACTGATCTTCTTTTCATCTATTCCTTTGTCATAAACATTTGTCTGGCAAGTGCCTTCATTAACTCTGGCTCCTTGTTGCTTAGGCTTGTATGTAACAGGATGAACAATAGCTATAATTCTATGATTTCAAATAAAGGGGACCTAGACCAAAGTAAACTTTCTGCATCAGGGCAACTATAACAGATAAACTACCCTGAAACAAATAGAGAATTTAGGTTTGCCGGCTTTAACTTATCTGAAGAAAAAGACAATGTAGAGAGAAATGAGATATTTAAATAATATAAACAATAATAATGGCCACTATTGTTTTATTAAAATACAAAGAAAATAAATGGAAGGGAGGGAGGGAGGAGGGAAGGAGGAAAGAGGAAGAAAGGAAGGAATATGTATATAGAACTAATAAGTGACTATAGCATTATCTAGGTAGCCAGTCAATGATGTCGCTAAGAATTGGACACGACTGAGCAACTTCACTTTCACTTTGCACTTTCATGCATTGGAGAAGGAAATGGCAACCCACTCGTGTTCTTGCCTGGAGAATCCCAGGGATGAGGGAGCCTGATGGGAGGCCATCTATAGGGTCGCACAGAATCGGACACGACTGAAGCGACTTATGCAGTAGCAGCAGCAGCAGCAGCAAGTCTGCTACAGCAAAATACTTCAGACTGGTGTCTTCAACAACACAGTTTTCTTACAGTCCCAGAGGATAGGAAGTCCAAGATCAAAGTGTAAGCAAGATAGGATTCATCCTGAACCCTTTTTTTTTAAACTGGTTATAGATGGTCACCATCTCCCTATACATTCTCATGACCTTTTCTTTGTTTCGTCATGGATAGAGAAAGAGCTCTCTGACATCTCTATATTCTGTAGACACCATCCTACAGGATCAGGACCCACTCTTATAAACTTCTTTAACCTTAATTACTTCCTTCATCTCACATGCTAGTAAAGTAATGCTCAAAATTTTCCAAGCCAGGTTTCAGAAATACCTGAACTGTGAACTTCCAGATGTTCAAGCTTCTTTTAGAAAAGGCAGAGGAACCAGAGATCAAATTGCCAACATCCATTGCATCATTGAAAAGCCAGAGAGTTCTAGAAAAACATCTACTTCTGCTTTATGGACTATGCCAACACCTTTGACTGTGTGGATCACAAGGAACTGTGGAAAATTCTGAAAGAGATGGGAATACCAGACCACCGGACCTGCCTCTTGAGAAATCTGTATGTAGGTCAGGAAGCAGCAGCTAGAACTGGACATGGAACAACAGACTGGTTCCAAATAGGAAAAGGAGTACGTCAAGGCTGTATATTGTCACCCTGCTTATTTAACTTATATGCAGAGTACATATGAGAAATGCTGGGCTGGAGGAAGCACAAGCTGGAATCAAGATTGCCGGGAGAAATATCAATAACCTCAGATATGCAGATGACACCACCCTTATGGCAGAAACTGAAGAACAAAAAGAGCCTCTTGATGAAAGTGAAAGAAGAGAGTGAAAAAGTTGGCTTAAAGCTCAACATTCAGAAAACAAAAATCATGGCATCTGGCCCCATCACTTCATGGGAAATAGATGGGGAAACAGTGGAAACAGTGTCAGACCTTATATTTTTGGGCTCCAAAATCACTGCAGATGGTGACTGCAGCCATGAAATGAAAAATGCTTACTCCTTGGAAGGAAAGTTATGACCAACCTAGATAGCATATTGAAAAGCAGAGACATTACTTTGCCAACAAAGGTCTGTCTAGTCAAGGCTATGGTTTTTCCAGTGGTCATGTATGGATGTGAAAGTTGGACTGTGAAGAAAGCTGAGTGCTGAAGAATTGATGCTTTTGAACTGTGGTCTTGGAGAAGACTCTTGAAAGTCCTTTGGACTGCAAGGAGATACAACCAGTCCATCCTAAAGGAAATCAGTCCTGGATATTCCTTGGAAGAACTGATGCTGAAGCTGAAACTCCAATATTTTGGCCACCTGATGCAAAGAGCTGACTCATTTGAAAAGACCCTGATGCTGGGAAAAATTAAAGGTGGGAGGAGAAGGGGATGACAGAGGATGAGATGCTTGGATGGCATCACTGACTCGATGGACATGAGTTTGAATAAAGTCTAGGAGTTGGTGATGGACAGGGAAGCCTGGCGTGCTGGAGTCCTTGTGTTGCAAAGAATCGGACACAACTGAGTGACTGAACCAAACTGAACTGAAGTGAACTTCCTTAAAAACTCCATCCCTGAAGACAGCCACAATGGTGCGGGTGTGGGGGGTAGAGTCAGGGTTTCAACATATGAATTCTTGAGCCACACAAGTTCAGACTATAACAAACATTTATTAACTCAGTTACTAAAGGAAATTTTTCTTATAAGGGTACTAATGTACCTTTGAAGAAAGGTCATTTGATTTCCATTTCCAAATGATTCAAAGACCGAATATCAAGAATCAAGAGGAAATTCTTTCTAGAAACCAGAGAAGATACTTACTTGGATTAGGAGCCCTTTCCTGAATGTAGGACTAAGTCATCCAATTTCAACTCAGTAAAACAGAACTCTGGTGTATACCTCTTTAAATGATGGTGTTTCAGATATTTTACAGCAATGTTTCTTCCTCCCTGAGTCTTCTCTACTTGAATATAAGCATCCTCAGTTTATTGTTCATGTTACAGGATATGAGGCAGGTCCAGGGAAAGACTTGGAAACCATCAATATTTCTCTTAAATTTCCATATAAGACCCTGGCTATATATTCTTTCCAATAGCCTGAAACTGAACCTTCTCACTGATTTATTTGAACCATAATATAATCCTCTATGACAAAATAACATAAATGGAAATAAATATGAGTCCCACAAAATATGGCTAATGATTACTTGCTTATTCATTTATTCAGCAAATATTTGCTGAGTATTCATTATGCATCTTAAATTTGTTATTTGTTACTTGGAAGTTCTCTAGTTCATTTCTGTATCCCCAGTGGTCTATCATATACCCATTATGACAACATTTTTTGTGATGAGTGTTTTGATAATATTGAAAAGGTTTTTAGAAGACTATATAACTAATTTATCTGGGGAGATTGGGGATGACTAGTAAAGGAAATTTTTCCTAAAGAAGTGATATTTAAGCACAGACATAAAGATTGCCTAAATATTAATAATTCAAATTAGGGCTAAGGAGGAATAGAGAGATTATCAGGCATAAAAAAAAAAAAGAGCACGTACAAAAGCCCTGAAGACAGAAGATGCTTAACTCAGAAAAGAGGGCTAGAACAAAGAAAGAAAGAAGAGAGACAAGACCAAATAAATGTAGGTTAAACAATGTGACTAATGTTGTTATAAGCATCTTTGTTCTGTGCCAAGTTCCGTGCTGGGGACTGAGAGGAGAGCTGTGACAAAGGCTAGTTAGTCTCCCTCAAGGAGCTTAGAGTCTAGCAAGATAATACACAAATGAATATTATCTATTTGTCTCTATAAAGTCAAAACTATTACACAAAACTTCTAAGAACTTAATTTTAAGATGGCTGCCTTTGTTACAGCTTCTAGCAATTTCCAGTAAAATTATAACAAGTGTTCTGGAATAACACCTTGGCAAAACTAAGAATATAAGTAACTTTAAAAAAACGTATTTATTTGTTTATTTGTCTGTGCCAGGTCTTAGTTGCAGCATGTGGGATCTCTTTCCCCGACCAGGGATTGAACCTGGGCCCCCTGCCTTGGGAGCACAGAGTCCTAACCACTGGACACCAGGAAGTCCTCAAGTAGCTATTTGTATTCAAAATTATTCTGTTGTCAAAATCTGAAAGAAATTTCATACATAATGGCACAATTGCAATGGGCTATCTGAAAGCAAGCAAGTCTATGCACCTACTGTTTACCTGGTCCATCCTTTATTTAGTGTGTCCCTTGTATCACTCAGTCAAGGAGAAAGGAGCCCAACTATACCACTACTTAGGCATATTGTCATTTTAAGTATGCCTGCTACTATTAGTCCACCTTAACACCCTTTCATGATCTTTCCTTCAATAGTTGGTCATAAACAGAAACAAATGGGTGTGGAGTATGAAGCAAGGTTCTGAAAATGGAGTCACTCATCTTCCTTGGTATAAGGCTCATAAGCAAAACATTATAAAAGGATGAGGAAACAAGAAAATCCCTAGCTGAGAAAAATACTAGGGAATATTCCACCTATTGAGAGTATCAGCGAACTAGGTGATAAGGTTTTTATGTTTCTATCTCAAGGCAACACAACTGCAGTAGATGGGTAGCAGCTGGATACTAACCTATCCAGCTGGATATTAGTCCACACTAGAGAATTTAAGAGCCTACTTTCTTCTTCAATAAATCTTGGCACAATATTGTTCTATATTTGTCAAACTCTGTAACTATATACTCACCTTCAAGAGATGTAATTTAAAAAACATCATTAGTTATGTGTCTATGGACTTGCAGTGATCATTTCATCTTTTTTGTTTCATATATTTTCCAGTTTTATAAAATGTCTGTGTTTTCTCTGATAAGTCATTATCAAGGTATTATCCTCTTACATGTGTTGTGCTCAAAAAGAAAAAAAGTGCAGTAAATATAATTCAGATAAGAAGCCATAGAATAAAGCAGGTTAAGTTTCCAAGACAACAAGATGATATAAAATGGAAATGCATCTACATATGAAGGATTATAATGAAGGTTTTTAAATAACATAATAACTGAAGCCAAGTTTAGAGGTAGTGAACAGCTAAGTCCTTGATATGACTACTTTTCTGCTTTACATCGTTGTGAAGCAAATAAATGAAAGAAAAAATTAAATTGAAAACAAACTAGAATACACTTTTATAAACAGTATCTTCAAATAAGCACCTTCAGTTATCTTAATGCTGAAAGTCAAAAGCTATTTTCTCTTTTTTTAATATCAAGATACAGGTGTGTACCATAATTTCTTATATTAAAAATTGTATTTGAGATTCTTGTTAGTATAGTAAGATAGGAGAAAATTCATATAGGCCTTAACCCTGTAAGTATCCCTCTAAGCACTGCTATAGCTACATCCATTAAATTTTGATTGACTGCATTTTCACTTATGTTGTCTGATATTTTTTTAAAATTTTCCTTTTGATCTCTTTATTAAGTCATTGGTTATTGAGGAATACATTGTTTAATTTCCATATATTTGTGAGTTTCCTCCAATTATTTTCTATTATTGATATCTAATTTCATTCCATTATGGTCAAAGAATGCATTTTGTATTATTTATATCCTTTTAAATTTATGGGGGTTCATTTTATGGCCTAGCCTATGATACATAATGCAGAATGCTCCATGTGTACTTAAGAAGAATATTCTGTTGTTTTGGGGTGGAGTATTCTATTAATATGTTAGGTGTAGTGGATTCATACTGTTGTTCAAATCTTCTATTGCTTATTTACTTCTGACTAGTTCTTTTATCCTTGCCTGGAAAATCCTATGGATGGAGGAGCCTGGTAGGCTGCAGTCCATGGGGTCGCTAAGAGTTGGACACGACTGAGAGACTTCACTTTCACTTTTCACTTGCATGCATTGGGGAAGGAAATGTCAACCCACTCCAGTGTTCTTGAATCCCAGGGACAGGGGAGCCTGGTGGGCTGCTGTCTATGGGGTTGCACAGAGCCGGACACGACTGAAGCAACTTAGCAGTAGCAGCAGTTGTTTTATCCATTACTGAAAGTATAATATTGGGATACCAAATCATTACTTTTGAAATCTTAGTTACTATCATATTGCTCAACAATATGTTATGTATGCGCAGTTTTATACAGTTGCTTTTTAAAAGTTAAGAAAAGAGAAAAACTATGCATTTATACTGTCTTCTATAACTACATAATTACTTCTCCTGATGTTCTTTTAGTGTGGAGTTGAATTACCATCTGGGGTTATTTGTTATTTGCTTTCAGTCTGAAGAACTTCCTTTCTTGTTTCTTTTAAGACATGTCTTCTGGTGACAAATTCCCTCAATTTTTTGTTTATCTGGGAATATCTCTATTTCATTCTTTTTGAAAGACAGTTTTGCTGAATATATGATTCTAGGTTGAAAGTTTTTGATTTGAGCATTTTAAATGTGCTAGCCTTCTTTCTTCTTGGGTCCACTGTTCTATAAAAATTCAGTTGTTAATCTTATTGAGGTTCCCTTGGAAGTGATGAGTCAACTTTCTCTTGCTTTCAGAATATTCTTCTTGTCTTTTAGTTTCAGTATTTTTTTCTGTCTCTTTGTGAGTGTCTTTGTGTTTACCTTGATTTTTGTTGGTTTCTCAATGTGGAAACTAATGTTTCCAAAAAGTTTTGAAGTTTTTCCGTCGTATTTTTTCTTTTCCTTTCTTTGTCTCCTAGTATTTTCATTGCAGGTATATTGGTGCACTTAATTTTGTCCCATATATTTCTAGGGGTCTATTCATTTTTCTTTTTTTCCCTATATAGTTCAGTTTGCAAAATTTCTATTGATCTATCTCCAAGTTCACTAATGCTTTCTTTTGCCAATTCAGATTTACAGTTTAGCTATTGTAATTTTTCATTTAGTTACTGTACTTTTCAACTCCATAGCTTCCATTAAGTTCTTTTTAAAAAATAATGTCTATCTCTTTATTTATATTCTCTACGATATGAGATTGTCATCATGCCTCCATCGTTCTTTAATGGTTTACGGTAGCTCATTGAACACATTTACAATGGTTTCTTAGAAGTCTTTGTTTAACTTGATTTTTGCTTGCTCTCATGGAGCAAACCTGCTCCCACCTGCTTCCTACCTCCCATCCCTATCCCGTTTATGGGTCATGCTTTCTTGTTTCTTTGAATGTCTTATAATCTTTTGTTGAAAACTGGACATTTTTAGAGAATATATTATAGTAACTCTGGATATTGATCCTTCAGCCAAGGGATGTTTTTGTACTTTGTTCATTTATTTGTTTAGTAACTGGCTGGATTATTTTGGTGAGGTCTGTTTTCCCTCTGCAACGTTAAGCCTCTGAAGTTTCACCTCAGGGGATCCCAGCCTTGGCTTTGCCCACAGTCCCCAGCAATGGCAGTGGTTTTGGCAGAGTTGTCTCTTTCCTTGACTACACCCACGTTGTTAAACTTCACTAGATGCCAGATGCTTTCTGCATTGGTCTTAATTCAGAAATCATCTAAATCCCTAACCCAACCAAATGTGGGCTCCTTCAGGAAGGTATTTCCCTAGTGTGTCAGAATTGTTCTGACCCAGGCTGGCTCCTCTCCAGCTCTTTTCTAGTTTCTAGGTTCTCTACTTCTCAACTGAGGCAAAACATTGAGCCAGAGGCTTTGAAGCTGAGTTGGAGACTATGCTGTTTTTCTCTGACACCTCTGCTTTAGGAGCTGGGCACTTGACATGAGGGTACAGTAGCCTCAAGTCTTTTGGGCTTGGCTCTCCCAGCGCGAAGCCACTGTCATAATTCAGGGCAAGCACAACTGAAGCCCTGTACTCCCCGTGACGTCTTGCCAAGGTAGAGCCTCTGCTGCACAAGCAGGGGCAGCAAGGAAGAAAGGAACCCTGCCTTGTCCACACCGACTCAGAATCTAGTCCATTAAGAGGTAGCTAGGAGCAGGGTGAGAACTGCCCTTCAACGGCTAGCTGTGGCAGGGAGGAAGCTCTGTGCTCTTGGCTGGACCAATTTGGAGTACAGTTTCCACCTCGCAGAGCTGAGAGAAGGGGTGAAGAAGCTAGCTACCAGGCTCGGTTGGAACACCATACTCAAGTCATTCCTACCAGGCTCTACTATGCTTCCTGAATAAATGTTTCTCTGTTTGGTGCCCTTCTCCAGAACTATTTCCAGAGATGTTAGTTTGCTTAAATTTTATTTTATAAATTTTATAAACTGTAATTCCAGTTCCACTGTGGAATTCCCTACATTATCATGCTCCTCATATGTATCTCTGTGTTGAGATATATTCTTATAAGTAAAAAAAAAAAAAAAAAAGTCTTAAAGGGTGACTGAAATTAAATCCAACATATAAAAGTTATGTTTTATACACTAGCAACAATGAGATGAAAATATAATATTAAAAAGGTAATAAGTACTAAAGCAACTATATATATATATAAAATACTAAGTGTAATGAAATATGTGAAAATCTCTCACAGCTAAAATAAAAACATTTTAACATATATTAAATAAAAAAACCACAGTCTTGACATAGAAGACTAAAGTTGTCAATTCTCTTAATGTATTTACATCTTAATATAATTTCAAGTAAAACTCTTACAGGAATGTTCATGGAACTTGGTAATCTGTTCTGCATTTGTCAGAGATTAGCAAATGAGCAAGAATGACTGAAATATTCCTAAAGAAGAACATAATGGGAAAAACAAACATCATGATTTATTATAAATTTTTCATACATAGAAAGCATAATATTGATACAAGATTAGAAAAACAGAGCACTGGAACATAATAGAGAGCCTAAAAGGATGAAGATATACAAAATTTTGATTTGTGAGAACTGAGAATTGAATGTCAGTGGGTAAGAGATAAATTACTCCACAATTAACCTTGGGAAAATCAATGATCAGTACAGAAAAATATTGATACCATACAATTGTTTAAATGTGAAAGGCAATATTAAGAAAAGTAATTTTTACGTAATAATAATTTAAAAAATAAGGCTAAATTACTAATCATTAAAGAGACTGATAAAATTGACTACATTGAGATTAAAATTTTAATAAAATGAAAAGGCATTATATGTTTTCAATAAATAAAGCAGAACTTTATTGAACATATTTGCAACATGCAATTTAAAAGAAATATGTATTTCAAATACCCGAATTTGAAGTATGTGAAACTGCTAATATTCAGTGGGTTTTTGGGGGTGTGAAATAATGACAATTCATTTTGACTTAATAAAATAATTAATAATAAATGTAAATACCAACTGAAAATATGGTAAAAATATTAATAGGCAAATAGGCAATTGACTTTCCCTGGAGGTAGCAGGTGAAAGTTATCATAAATGACCCATGAACTTCCTTTACTTAATCAATAATTTTCTTTATATAGAAAGAGAGCAACATATGCAGATACCAGGAATAGTAAAAGAAAAAAATGAGTTAGGTCTAAGACTCATCAATGCTTTTCTAAGTAATAAAGGAGATAGCTTTGTTCTGCAATGAGTAATACTCCTGCTGCAGTTTCTAAATTATCATTATAGATTGTTTAAAGAGAGACTATGCAAAGATAGTTTTTCATATAAATAATGTTAACCACAAAAAGACAAAAGCCTCCATTGTAATTTTATTAATTGCATCTTGAAGAACAATTCCCATCTTCTGTTTTGAACTATGGTATATGAAATCATCCACAAATATTCCTTGTACTAATTAACTGTACTCAAACTTGTCTCACACTTTCTGGAAATATAACACACACAGCTATATATTTGGTATCTGTTCTGAGATAATGTTCTCCTGCTTTTAGCTTACTGGCATTTCCTTCTGTCATGGAAATAAAGATTACTAGATCATTTGAAATATCACTGCTTACTTCCACTAGAGACCTCTTTTCACTTTTCAAATTACTAAATAATGAGACACAATCAGAAATAACTTAGAAAAAAAAATGTTAACTCAGAGTTTTTTTTCTCTCTAACTGCTTACTATCATGACACTGTAGGTCTGCATATATCTTAAACAAAGCAAAGACAAATATAATTTATACATTTATTTTAAGGAATGTCTGTCACATTTTTTGAATTTTGGTATTGGCTTCCCTGGTGGCTCAGATGGTAAAAAATCCGCCTGCAATGCAGGAGACCTGGGTTCAATCCCCGGAGGAGGGCATGGCAACCCACTGCAATAATCTTGCCTGGAGAATCCCCATGGACAGAGGAGCCTGGTGGGCTATAGTCCATGCGGTTGCAGAGTCAGACACACCTGAACAACTAAACACAGCATAGCACAGCACACTGTACTATATGGTACAGAAGATTTAACACATTTACATAAAAATCATTTGAGTGGAATATCTGTTCATGTATTTGAATATTCTAGAAATCACTGGGACATCCATGACCAGGAACTGTACAACAATGGTTTGGAATGTCTGCCTTAAAATGCAACAATGAGACAGACAAATGTTCTGGGGTCTGCAAACTTGTCAATATTTGAAAAAAATCCCACTGAAATAATCATTTTGCCCAAATGGTACTGCACACATTAATCAAAGTTATGTTTATTTGCTTTTGGCTTGAATATCAGTATGAAATAATCAGTGTTCCCATCTGAATAGCCCTCTGTCTTTCATTAAATGAAATGAGAAAAGACATATATATATATATATATATATATACATATACACACACACATATACATATATAGCTACAGTTCATGACATAGGGATGAATGACAACAGAAAGTTGGGGGTGAAATTCATTTTGGGAGTAAAATTTTGAGATTCACAGGGCTACCATGGGACCAATCACTTCTCACTAGTCAGTTCTACTTTGAACTGAAGTATGCCCTTAAGTGTCCTTAAGTGTTGCTCCAGATAAACAGTATACATTTCCATATAATTTATACATGAAAAATGGATCACCTGCTCCTATGACTTCTCATTTAATTCTTATTTGTGTAACCACTACAGGTCTTCTCTACAGAATTTTAAAATATGTGGCATATCTCCTCCAATTGGCAGTAAATTGGACTTTTGTGTATCTTAATGTAAATGCTGTAGAGCATAAATAACCCTTTTTATATGAATAGGTACCTGTGGGAATCAAGTGTATTGTTTTGTATGCCATACGGTCATAAAGTCTATCTTGTAACACAAAGCTTTTCAAATATGGCTTTCAAAATGTGGGGAAATTTATAGTCTAGTTTTCATTGTCTGGATAAAGAACATTAAATCTATTTATGGGGACTTTGGGTAATTTGTGTTCTATAAAAGGACACTTGAAGATGATTTTTGCAAGAGAAATCCTTTGCATTTACAAGGTGAGGCTAAAACTCCATTAGTTTATCCTGAGGCCATTGTCATTGAACCTGTAAGGGTGTGTATGGTCCATGCCAATTGGGAAAATGGGAATAGGGAAGAAGAAGAGTTCATGAGTGGTTCAGTGAAGTTGGGATTGTCATGAGGATTGCAGAGGATTTATGAACGAGAAAAACAAGTGTTGTTCGGGCAGCCGTTTTGAAATGATGCAAACTATTTTAATTTTCATTTTTCCAGATAATTCCCTCAGCATTTTGGCAAAGCATAATGGATTCAACCGCCAGAAGCAAGAAGTCTATCTCTTACCGATCATAATCAGTGACAGTGGGAATCCTCCTCTGAGCAGCACTAGCACCCTGACCATCCGGGTCTGTGGCTGTAGCAGTGACGGCGTTGTCCAGTCTTGTAATGCTGAAGCTTATGTACTTCCGATTGGACTCAGTATGGGCGCCTTAATCGCCATATTAGCATGCATCATTTTGCTGCTAGGTATGCACTTTCTTCATAGCCTAGTGGTCACCATTTTTCCGGTTCATAAATGACTGTAAATAAGGACAGAAAACCCTAACTCGACCTAGAAAATCCTAGTCAATATCCTTTGGAAGAAAAACTCTTTTCTACTTCTCCAAGCTTTAAGGTCACCAAGAAGGAAAAAAAGGATTGTAATAGTAAATGTCCAGTTGTAGAGAAATGTTCATTGCCTTTTTCAATTCCATCACCCGTGAAAAGATCAACTATGAATAATTGTGGTGGGAGTGGGGATGGACCTTTATGTGGTTACAACAGCAACTGTTATATAAAAAGACCCGCAGAGTTCCGATGCATGCCAGTTTACTTCAAGAGGGGCCTCTCATATGTCCAAAATACTCTTTTATCTAAATAGTGTATGGGTTGGGTTGCTGAATCCATCCAATCACAAAATTTGGTGAGATAAGATAAAAGCAAACAAAATATACCTTTTTCTCAAAATTGCATTGTGTTTCTCAGATACTTTTCTTGATACTAAAATAAAATTAAGATGAAGACTGCAAATTAAGAAAATGTTTTTGTAACTTTTCTGCTAAAGAATTCAATTATAAAAATGAGATTAGACAGTAAGAGGACACAAAAGGAAAGTTATTCATACATCTTATCCTGCCCTTGGAAAAAGGTTATGTCAGTTACTACCTTCCTGGTTATATCAGTTCTGCTCACCCAGTATCTTGTATTGAGCATCATTTCCTTCCATATTTAATGTCATTAGCCCAGGTTTGATTTGGCTGATCTGGCTAGTTTTCTGTTTTTGTTTTTTTTTCTTTTAATGTATTCCTCTCCCTTTCCTCACCTTTAGTTCTACTTTACCAGGTAGAGGAAAGCTAGCGCCTTCACACAAGAGAAGAAGTTGCCCATTCAAAGCTGACATTCACCTTAATATACCACTTTGTCTGTGAATGAACATTATTTTATTGGAAACAGTCTTGAAGAACTTATTAGAAAAACACAAAACATACTCAATATAGTCTATTCAGCTCCTTTTTCTTTATAGAAGAGAGGCACGGAGTCAAAAAGTATTGAATGACCTGCTCAAGACACACAGCAAGTTACTCATGCTCTCTGTGCTGTTTCCCATTTTGCATCATTCACTCCAGAGCTCCCAGTGGTATTAAATGTACCCTTCACCATGAATAGATGCAAACTTGTTATTTTAACCCAGCTTCTTCATCACCATTCAATAAATAGAAGCAACCTAGAATAATATGCACTCAAAATTCAGTGCCCATACTTCAGAAAGGTGTTTCACTTAATTCCCAAATGAATGCATGAAAGTTACATGTTCATAAGTTTTTAAATAATGCCCCTTGCTCAAAATACACGATGTGTTACTTGTGAAATTATATGTCTGTCTGGCTAATTGTTATTTTGTGTTTTTCCTACAGTCATCGTGGTGCTGTTTGTAACTCTGCGGCGACACAAAAACGAGCCACTCATTATCAAAGATGATGAAGACGTGAGAGAAAACATCATTCGTTATGATGACGAAGGAGGAGGGGAAGAAGACACAGAGGCTTTTGACATTGCAACTTTACAAAACCCAGATGGAATTAATGGATTTTTACCCCGTAAAGATATTAAACCAGATTTGCAGTTTATGCCAAGGCAAGGGCTTGCGCCAGTTCCGAACGGTGTTGATGTGGATGAATTTATAAACGTGCGGCTACATGAGGCAGATAACGATCCCACAGCCCCACCATATGACTCCATTCAGATTTATGGCTATGAAGGCCGAGGGTCTGTGGCCGGCTCCCTCAGCTCCTTGGAGTCCACCACCTCAGACTCGGACCAGAATTTTGACTACCTCAGTGACTGGGGTCCCCGCTTTAAGAGACTGGGCGAACTCTACTCTGTTGGTGAAAGTGACAAAGAAACTTGACAGTGGATTATTATAAATAAATCAAAGGGAACTGAGCATTCTGTAATATTCTAGGGTCACTCCCCTTAGATACAACCAATGTGGCTATTTGTTTTAGAGGCAAGTTTAGCACCAATCATCTATAAACTCAACTACATTTTACTGTTGAACCAAAAAGTTAATAATAAAAATTAAAAAGTATATGTTAGGAGGTTATAAATCTTGTGGAGTGTGAATTAAAGTATGTGGAGTGTCTAGAAGTCTTTGGATATTTGATATTTACCTGACCACCAGAGACAAAGTTTGGGATCCTGGCTCCTCCTTAGAGGAATGGCATATAAAGAGGAAAAAATCAAAATTAAAAAGGTGCTTTCTTAGAAAAATGGACCTGCAAGAAATTTGCTGCTGATATGTGTCTTCTGCGAGGATTTTTATAAATGCAAATGGTTTTTTCCCCTTCGCCTGTAAGGATCCTGCCACTAATGATAAAGCAATACTTGGTCTGCTGTACATTCTGACTTTTTGGAGTTTTGGGAGGCCTCCTAGATTATACGGTACGCTGACCACACATTGTACATAATTGTTGGCCCCACTCATCAGAGACGGAATAGCATCTTTAAATATTGTGTCGAGCCTTAAAATATTCATGTTTGTAATCCATTCCAGGGTGGGGACTGCCAGCTCAGTGGTGGGAGGAGAGAAATCTCATTCAAATGGGCCTGTTCTCTGGAACCAGGATTACTCTTTCCCTCCAGTTAACCTTCTCCCACAAGGACAAAGAGAAACTGTGTCACACAGTGGACTACATAAGAGGCAGATGGTTTTACTGCTAGCGCGTGAATTTATTTGTTTAATCCTCAAAATAAATATTTTATTGATGTCCATTAATGCTTTTATTTATTAAGGTTGGTAATTTATAGATTAAGGGACTATATGAAAAAAAAACTAAATTATATCCATTAATAATCCTTTAGATTGTTTTATATAAATATATATACAATGAATGTTTAATACATGTACATTTTGATGAGCTGAGTATGGCAGGCAATATTATCAAAGGAAAGCTAATAGTCTCTTTAGAGTAGAAAATGTTATTGTGACTGGTGATGGCAGGAGCAGCATTTTCCCAGAGAAACTTTTGGACTGTTTTCTATTTTGTTCATAATCCTAGTATTTGGTGTTTTTACAACAAGCACAAACATCTGAAAGTATATTGATTCATGTGAATATTTAAACTCTAGACTTTTAGATATCTACATAACGCCCTGCCCAATAAACATGCTTCAAGTTGATTCCACTGTTTTAGAGCAGAAACTGATTTGTACATAATTTTACTGCTTCTGTTTTTAGCACTTCTCTCCCTGATCTTCATGATGATGCACAGAACGTATTAGACTCCAAAACAGAACTGCACTAGAAGATATGAGCATATTCAATTTGTAATGCAAACCTGCCATTTAGGAGTAGAAAATGTATGATAAAACTCAAGTACTACATGCAGATCATTTTAATTTTCTACTTTGCTTTAACGCAATATTGTTTATTTACTCCATGTATTGTATTCAGAGAAACTCCTGTATTGTTTCCTACTTTGTGAAATATATTTTTATAAATACCTTTGTTGTCATCACTTTTTTTTTTTCCAATCAGATGGAAATCGATTAACAGAGTCATCAACTCTAACTAGAATTCTAGAATGTTCAACAAAACCATCCCGTGGATCACTTTTTATTTTAAGCGTCTTTATGATAAAGAACCAGAGATGAGAAATGGCTTGGTGATGATCACACAGGAAGATAACAACAGGGCCATTAAAGGAACATGGGCAGGAACATGGTATATGGTAAGGCTAGTTCAGCTCTGCTAGTTGGGGTCCTCCTGGAAACAAATGCTAAAGCGGGGTTAGGAGTAAAAGGTAAAAGAAAGGAAACAGGATTGTGCGGGGAACTTTTTCAGACAAGGATACAGATTTTAAAACGTCAAAGTGAGGAGATTAGGAAGCAGGATTTGGCAGGAGAACCTTAGACTGCAATGCAGACCTGACAAACTTTTGTCAGACAAATAGGGAGTTCTGAGGGGTTCCCGTGAGAGGAATCTCTCATCGGGTAAAAACAGCCTCCAGTTCCCCTGCCACCTCAGTCATTGGCTTGGGGTTGCCTGAGAGAAGCAGGGCTTTAGCTGGAAATCCAAAGGCACCAAATTCTGGATTGACTACATGGATTTAAAATGTTTAAATAGGGTTTCCCTGGTGGTTCAAACGGTAAAGAATCCGCCTGCAATATGGGAAACCTGGGTTCCATCCCTGGCTTGGGAAGATCCCCTGGAGGAGGGCATGGCAACCCACTCCAGTATTCTTCCCTGGAGAATCGCACGGACAGAGAAGCCTCTCAGGCTACATTCCATGGGGTCGCAAAGAGTTGGATATGACTGATCAACAAAAATGTTTAAATATTACACTTAGAATTTACAACCTCCCAGTGCTCAGCAACTTAACTGACCCCTTACTGAGTTTCTTTGCCTGAGAATAGTTTATCTTTAATACTTATCACTTTGACTATTGAACTCTTTTTCTTGAGGTTAAAATGATGACCTAAAGTGACTTTCATATACATTAGAACTTGGCACAATGACTAAAACAAATACCTGGTAAATGTAGATCATTAATAGTAGTTGTAGTAGTAACCAAAATTAATATTCTGAGGATGTCACACATTCTATTCCAATGTGTGGACTAAATTACTACTTCAGTTATCTCTTGCATACTAGACTCAGTTCTAGAGTACTTTTCAGTGAAATGACATAGGTTACAGGCATATAAACGTGTATAACAAAAATTACACTATTTTTCAGGAATATAATATCCATATCCTCAGAACTTGCCAGTAAATAAGATAATCTTTATAGGGTGATTTTCATGAGCAGGAGATATTATTTGGTATCAGATCAGATCAGTTGCTCAGTTGTGTTCAACTCTTTGCAACCCCATGAATCGCAGCACGCCAGGCCTCCCTGTCCATCACCAACTCCCAGAGTTCACTCAGACTCACGTCCATCGAGTCAGTGATGCCATCCAGCCATCTCATCCTCTGTCGTCCCCTTCTCCTCCTGCCCCCAATTCCTCCCAGCATCAGAGTCTTTTCCAATGAGTCAACTCTTCGCATGAGGTGGCCAAAGTACTGGAGTTTAAGCTTTAGCATCATTCCTTCCAAAGAAATCCCAGGGCTGACCTCCTTCAGAATGGACTGGTTGGATCTCCTTGCAGTCCAAAGGACTCTCAAGAGTCTTCTCCAATACCACAGTTCAAAAGCATCAATTCTTCGGCGCTCAGCCTGCTTCACAGTCCAACTGTCACATCCATACATGACCACAGGAAAAACCATAGCCTTGACTAGACGGACCTTAGTTGGCAAAGTAATGTCTCTGCTTTTGAATATGCTATCTAGGTTGGTCATAACTTTCCTTCCAAGGAGTAAGCGTCTCTTAATCTCATGGCTGCAGTCACCATCTGCAGTGATTTTGGAGCCCAGAAAAATAAAGTCTGACACTGTTTCCCCTGTTTCTCCATCTATTTCCCATGAAGTGATGGGACCGGATGCCATGATCTTCATTTTCTGAATGTTGAGCTTTAAGTCAACTTTTTCACTCTCTACTTTCACTTTCATCAAGAGGCTTTTTAGTTCCTCTTCAATTTCTGCCATAAGGGTGGTGTCATCTGCATATCTGAGGTTATTGATATTTCTCCCGGCAATCTTGATTCCAGCTTGTGCTTCTTCCAGTCCAGCATTTCTCATGATGTACTCTGCATAGAAGTTAAATAAACAGGGTGACAGTATACAGCCTTGATGAACTCCTTTTCCTATTTGGAACCAGTCTGTTGTTCCATGTCCACTTCTAACTGTTGCTTCCTGACCTGCATACAAATTTCTCAAGAGGCAGGTCAGGTGGTCTGGTATTCCCATCTCTTTCAGAATTTTCCACAGTTTATTGTGATCCACACAGTCAAAGGTTTTGGCATAGTGAATAAAGCAGAAATAGATGTTTTTCTGGAACTCTCTTGCTTTTTCCATGATCCAGTGGATGTTGGCAATTTGATCTCTGGTTCCTCTGCCTTTTCTAAAACCAGCTTGAACATCTGGAAGTTCACGGTTCACATATTGCTGAAGCCTGGGTTGGAGAATTTTGAGCATTACTTTACTAGCGTGTGAGATGAGTGCAATTGTGTGGTAGTTTGAGCATTCTTTGGCATTGCCTTTCTTTGGGATTGGAATGAAAACTGACCTTTTCCAGTCCTGTGGCCACTGCTGAGTTTTCCAAATTTGCTGGCATATTGAGTGCAGCACTTTCACAGCATCATCTTTCAGGATTTGGAATAGCTTAACTGGAATTCCATCACCTCCACTAGCTTTGTTCGTAGTGATGGTTTCTAAGGCCCACTTGTTTTCACATTCCAGGATGTCTGGCTCTAGGTCAGTGATCACACCATTGTGATTATTCGGTATACAGGTTGTTCAATCTTATCTCAAAATTTACTTTGCCCAAGAAGAGAGAAAGAAAGTGTGGTTTTATTGCTGATTTTCTTTGCCACCATTATGCTGACTCTTTGTGCTTAAAAGACCATTTAAGGTTTTATAATATGGGACCAAGCCAATTATACTGTATTCATATAAGGCTGAACTACACTTTTAGAGTATCCCAAATATAAATAAGTATGGCCTTTCAGGGTGGCTCAGTTGTAAAGTATCCACCTGACAATTCAGGAGATGTGGGTTCTATCCCTGGGTTGGAAAGATGCCCTGGAGGAGGAAATGGCAACCCACTCCAGTGTTTTTGCCTGGGAAATCCCATGGACAGAGGAGCCTGGTGGGCTACAGTCCATGGGGTCTCAAAGAGTCAAACATGACTGAGAGAGCATGCATGCAACCATGACTTTAAATAAAGATCTGAAGAATATATACACACACTCACACTCCTACAATGACTTAAAGTACTTTTTACTTTAGCAGTAGAATTGCTAAAACTTCCTGCATCAAGAGGTTGATGGGGTTTTCAAACTTTTAGGATTTGAGTATACCAAAGTGACTAGTTTTGTCTCTGTGCATTTTTTGTCACCGTAATACTGTTGGCAAAAAGCTGACTCACTGGAAAAACCCTGATGCTGGAAAAGATTGAGGACAAGAGGAGAAGGGCGGTGACAGAGGATAAGATGGTTGGATGGTACCACCAACTCAAAGGAAATGAGTTTGAACAGACTCCAGGAGATGGTGAAGGACAGGGAAACCTGGAGTGCTGCAGCTCATGAGGTCACTAAGAATCAGACACAACTTAGCGACTGAACAACAAAGTTCTGTCTCTGTGCATGGTTTTTCTATCGTAGCAATACTGACATATGTCTTACATATACATGTGTAGTTATTTTGCAAATGAAATGCTTATTCAGTCCATAGGCATTTTAATGTGTCTATAGATCATTATTGTGTTCCAAGCATTAGATTTTTTTCCTTTTCTTTAAATTTATCCCACCCAAGTGTTCTCTAAATACTGGAGAAAAACCAGTGAGTTGGAGCCAAGTGAGACAAAATTGTCTCCCTCTGCCTACCTCACAATCCAAGGTTCCTGCCTGGGAACGTGAGGCATCCCTGGGTGACTGGACACCACATGGGATCAATTCAGCCTCAACCTTGTTCACTATTTGATCAAATAAAATTGAAGAAATTTCTTTTAAACATCAATACATGTACACTAAAGAGTACTGAGGCAATTTTTATAATAATATTTTATGAGTACTGTAATAAGACTTAAAAGTTTATATTAATAATAGGATGATTAAAACTTGCTAGAAATAAAATCCAAGTGTTAGAATTGCCATTTATTACATTTAGAGTCGCTAAGTCGTGTCTGACTCTTTGTGAACCCATGGACTATACAGTCCATGGAATTCTCCTGGACAGAATACTGGAGTGGGTAGCCTTTCCCTTCTTCAGGGGATCTTCCCAACCCAGGGGTTGAACCCAGGTCTCCCGCATTGCGGGTGGATTCTTTACCCGCTGAGCCATAATGGAAGCCCAAGAATACTGGAGTGGGTAGCAGTGCCATGCGGAATTGCTATTTCTAGGAAATAAACTTTACAGTAAAAGTGTTTTGCAGAAGTGTGTGGGTGAGTGTTCATATGTATATAAAATAAAACTTAGATTCACTGACATCACTAGTGAAACAAGAATGCTTAGAAAGAGCCAAATGTGTCTTTGGGAGAGTTTGCTTAATCAGATGCTTAAAGTAAGACAAGTCTCTGCGTGAAACTTGGAAATCTCCTAGGAGCAGCCAGATTCCACAGTGAGACCCAACAGAGTTCTGGACTATGCTGTATTTTGGAGAAGGAAAAGCAGGTGCTGAGAGCTAAGTAGCCAATTACTCTTTATAGCCACATAAGGACTGGAGGCAAGTAGGCCTTTCCAACAAGTTGTATTATGTGATCACTGGCTTTGCAGGGAATCTCACAAATGTATAACCTTCTGATTGCCTTTTTGATTGAAAGTTCCATCTGAGATCAAGGCAGTGCAACCAGTAATAAGATTTCAAAAAATCCCATCACTGGCACTGTTGGAAAGGCTGAGCATGACTGAAATCCCATCATTGTCAGTCAAAAAATAAGGTAAGATTGGGCATCACTATAAAAGCTATATAAATGCACAATTTAAACATAAATATCAACATCAAAAGACAATATATATATACACACACATATATTTATACACACAGATATCTTCAAGTTTTTAGAAATAAATTTATATTTGCAACTTTTCTTCTCACAATCACATACTACCAAAAACCTGGGGCAGTGGCTTTTTGTTTTTCTGAACTTAACTTTGAAAGAAACTGTACTGAAGGTAAAGGATTTTAAAGGCTGGTTTTTATTTAAGAACAAAATAATGACCATGGTACCTGACATTAGAATGAAATGCATAACATTGTGAAGTTGGATTAGATATTTTTTATATTGTGTTTCTGTGGAGACAATAACTGTAGAACATTTTTCACAAGAAATGTAGTTTTCAATGTACTTTAAAATTTTCCTCTATCCCAATACTTTGTTTTTTGCTATACAAAGCACCTTTGCAAAGTTACTCAGTCGGCCAAATGGTGCTGCGTGTATTATTGTCACTGTAGTTATTGCTGTTTATGATGATTATTCTATCTGTACCAGGGTTTATTTTCATTATTTTCCTCTTAGTCAACACATATCTGTATATCACCTGGTGTAATTTTTGTTGTTGTTATTGTTAATCTGATGTACTTTTGACATTAGAGATATTCTAGTCCCAGTATTTTCCACCCAATGCTAGTATTACAGAGGTCATGTCATTTAAAATCCCCCTGATTTGATGGTCTATCTGAAAGGAAAGAGAAATATGTCTCCTATGAACAATGAGCATCATGCTGCTCAATAACTGGGCTATGTAGCTAATATGGAAAGATTATATGAGATGGCATTGCCAAATGATTTATTTATAAAAAACTGACAAATGACTTATTTATAAAATTTATAGTTTAAAATTTTATTTATTTATTTCCTTTATGTATAAAAAAATGAGCTAATGAATCTTGCTTAAGCTAATTTTTGAAGCATGCTCTTGTAAACAGTTATTTGCATCTAGCTTCAAACTTAGGTTGGTCTGACACTAAAGCCCGTGCCTTTCTTTCTTTTTTTAAATTGTATATTCCTTTTATTTATTTATTTATTTAATTTTTTATTGGGGTATAGCTGATTAACAATAGTTTCAGGTGAACAGTGAAGGGACTTGGAGATATATATATATATATATATATATATATATATATGTATCCATTCTCCCCCCAAACTCCCTTCCCATGCATGCTGACACACAACACTGAACGGGGTTCCATGTGCTATACAGTAGGTACTTGTTGGTTACCCATTTTAAATATAGCAGTGTGTACATGCCCATCCCAAACTCCCTCACTACCTTTTCCCTCCATCATTACCCTGGGCAACCATAAATTCGTTTTCTAAGTCTGTGACTCTATCTGTTTTGTAAGCAACCTCATTTGTATCATTTCTTTTTATATTCCACACATAAGAGATGTCATACGATATTTCTCCTTCTCTGTCTGACTTACTTCACTTGGTATAACACTCTCTAAGTCCATTCATGTTGCTGCGAAGGTAAAGCCCATGACTTTTGACTAAAAAACACTTTCTGTGATTATAACATGAGGCTTGTAATGACAAGAAATAGTACCGAGTTATACACAGCAATATGGGAAGAACTGAGGCAGGGGGAAAGTGACTCTAAATGGAAAGTCTACAAGGAGAAGTTTTCAAATAAGATGAGACCCAAAGAATGGTTGCAACAGTAACCAAAGCTTTTCAAAGACCAACACTAAGAGGGGGAAACTATCAAAAGATCACATTGATAGGTTACTGACATCTTCATAGACACTCAAGCTTACAGGAATTCTATGTTTGACTAAATGGCAGCATGTTTTGGGGACAAGCAAAATGAGGTTCAGTGATGGCTTAAGGGATTTTTCTAGGTTAAATTACACACCTAATAAGTGAAAGAGACAGGAATCAAACTCTGGTCTTCTAGCTCATTACCAGTTCTGGGAAGTTGTGATTTTTGTGCATGCTCCCTTCTCTTTTATTTGTAGTGGTTCCATCTGGGTTGCAAGGCTAGTAGGCATTTGCTGGAGGAACTGGTGTTTGGTTTTCTCTTCCCCCAACTCGAGTTACCTGCCATCATATGATATACATCTTGAGGGGAAGTATTATCTCTCACATGTTTCTTTATTAGTAAATCATAGATGCCTCTATTATTATCCACAGATGACAGAAGAAGGTTGTCAGAAGGAATAGCACAGTATGCTGTCTGAGGAGGAAAATTGTAGAAAACAAAAGTTTCAACAAATGCAGAGATTCAGACAAGAAAATAAAATAAAAGATCCTTGAGGGTAAATCTGAATTCTTCAGATCTCCTCTGTGCATGCAAAAATATCCAGGGCCACTCTGTGACTCCTCATAAAAATGAGCCAGGGTTTAACCACCATGGTCTAACTGAACACAACCAGAGTCACCAGCACCCTTCTCTATCTAATCTGTGATTCACTCATTATCACTTCACCATTTTTTTTTTTTTCTGATTTTCTTTAATTCAGCCTCTAAAGTTTGAAAACTATTCCATACTGGTCAAGTCCAATTGTTGCATGAATGAATGGATTATCTAGGTTCAAGGACAGAGCTAAAAATAACTATATTGCAAATAAACTTAAAAAAAAAATCTTTCTAAATTCCTTTACAAAATATGTGTTAGATCCTGTAATCATAGAGCACTTGCCTTTCCAAGACATAGAGTCTAATTGGATAAATTACAGAAACAAATAAATAATAAAACATTGGATTTGTCTTTGCTGTGGAAAAGGTGAACAGGCAGTTCAATGAAAGTTCAGAGAAATAAATTTAACCCTGCCGAAGTTCAGTATCCTGCTAGAGACAATGTTAGAGTGAATCTTGAACAGAGGAGATCAGTACACTGGGAGCATCAGTAAGTAAGATCAGGTCAGATCCAGGCACTTGGAAATGAATTGTGCTGCTGGGATAAATCTCTCAAAGGCCTTTACTGCTAGTGCTTTTTTTTTTCCATATGAAATTCTCCATATGACAAATATCCCTATTTATTTTACAAATGCATGCCTAAGATTTGCCACTGATCTGTGTGCTGAGAATACAGCAGTAAATAGGACAGGGGATATGAGGGCTATGTTTCCCCAAAGACTTGATGATATAGAAGAAACGTAAGTGAGTAGAAATAAAGAATAGAAAAAGATGACACAACAGAACAAAATGGATGGAACATTGAACATTGTCCATAGAATGGATGTAGTGATACTTGAGTTGCTACATGAAGTCACCTAGATAAGAACAAACTACATTAAGGTCTAAGGAAAAGCGTGTGTTTGTTGTTCTGCTGCACTAAATCAATGGGCTAGAAATGATAAGGATACACAGACCACAGCAGAAGAGGGTGAGTGTGACAATATGGAGAGTTGGGCAGAGACCATATTACACAAGTCCTTTTCAACCAGGATAAGGAGCTCAGATTCACTTTACATCAAAAAGGAGGTGACTGAAAGGATCTAAAGGTAAAGAATGACATGATACAGCTTACATTTTTAAAAGATCACTCTGCTTCTGGCATGGAAATGGGATTATAAAAAATGAAAGCAGAAACCCAGATAGGAGATTGGTGCAGTGGTTCAAGCAAGAGATTGTCTTCGCTTTGACTACTGAAGTGGTCAGTGCAAAGAAATGGATAGACCCAGACACATTTTGGATATAAAAGTGACAGTATTAATAATTGTATGGGATGTGCAAAACAAAGAAAAAAGGATACTTAAAGTAAGCCCTACTGTTTTTGACCTGAATAACTATGTTATGGGCGAGGTCATTTACAGAGAATTGGGATGACTCAGAGATGATCTGCTTTTCAAAACAGACATCCTGATTCCACTAATCATCCACAACAGAAGGGATGACAGAATTTAGAGCCCTGTAAAAATCCCTACAGGGAGTACATAAAAGACCTTCTAGAAAATGTTACTATACTTTTATTCTTCTGTAGATTAATATCTTCTATAAGCATGCTAAGTCGTTTCAATCATGCCCAACTCTTTGTGATCCTATGAACTGAAGCCACCAGGCTTCTCTGTCCATGGGATTCTCCAGGGGAGCATACTGGAGTGGGTTGCCATTTACTTCTCCAGGGGATCTACCCAACCCAGGGATTGAACCTGCATCTCCAGCATCTCCTACATTGCCAGGTAGGCTCTTTACCACCAGCACCACCTGGGAAGCCCCATATATCAATACACAAATGACATAATTAGTCTCAAGCAGAAGAAGTCTGACCAGTCTGATTATTTTATTTTTTTAGCTTTCTAGAAATGGAGAAAAGAAAAATAAAAAGGTTCCATATTAGTGAGTTCACTCTTGTCCAGAGTATTATGGATTCACTGGCAGGAAACATTTCTTAATGGAGTAATATCCTGAGATATTTACCTATGATTATCTTAAAACAGGGAAAAGGTACATGTAGCTTTATATTAAAAACATAATCCATTGTCCAGGAAGCATCTCCAGATGTGTCCTTTTCTTTGGAGTGGATAGGGAAGAAATATTTTGGCCTTTGTGACTTAGCTGTGATTAAAAATATATATGAAAGTGATGGGATTCCAGTTGAGCTATTTCAAATCCTAAAAGATGATGCTGTGAAAGTGCTGTACTCAATATGTCAGCAAATTTGGAAAACTCAGCAGTGGCCACAGGACTGGAAAGGGCCAGTTTTCATTCCAATCCCAAAGAAAGGCAATGCTAAAGAATGTTCAAACTACTGCACAGTTGCACTCATCTCACACACTAATAAAGTAATGCTCAAATTTCTCCAAGCCGGGCTTCAGCAATATGTCAACCATGAACTTCCAGATGTTCAAGCTGGTTTTAGAAAAGGCAGAGGAACCAGAGATCAAATTGCCAACATCTGCTGGGTCATCGAAAAAGCAAGAGAGTTCCAGAAAAACATCTATTTCTGCTTTATTGACTATGCCAAAGCCTTTGACTGTGTGGATCACAATAAACTGTGGAAAATTCTAAAAGAGATGGGAATACCAGGCCACCTGACCTGCTTCCTGAGAAATCTGTATGAAGGTCAGGAAGCAACAGTTAGAACTAGACATGGAACAACAGACTGGTTCCAAATAGGAAAAAGAGTACATCAAGGCTGTATATTGTCACCCTGCTTATTTACCTTATATGCAGAGTACATCATGAGAAATGGTGGTCTGGAGGAAGCACAAGCTGGAATCAAGATTGCTTGGAGAAATATCAATAACCTCAGATATGAAGATGATACCATTCTTAAGGCAGAAAGTGAAGAAGAAGAACTAGAGAGCCTCTTGATGAAAGTGAAAGTGGAGAGTGAAAAAGTTGGCTTAAAGCTCAACATTCAGAAAACTAAGATCTTGGCATCTGTCCCCATCACTTCATGGCAAATAGATGGGGAAAGAGTGGAAACAGTGGCTGACTTTATCTTTTGGGGCTCCAAAATCACTGCAGATGGTGATTGCAGCCATTAAATTAAAAGACTTACTCCTTGGAAGGAAAGTTATGACCAACCTGCTAAGTCGCTTCAGTTGTGTCCGACTCTGTGTGACCCCATAGACCGCAGCCCACCAGGCTCCTCCGTCCTTGGGATTCTCCAGGCAAGAACACTGGAGTGGGTTGCCATTTCCTTCTCCAATGCATGAAAGTGAAAAGTGAAAGTGAAGTCGCTCAGTCGTGTCCGACTCTTAGCGACCCCATGGACTGCAGCCTACCAGGCTCCTCCGTCCACAGTATTTTTCAGGCAAGAGTACTGGAGTGGGGTGCCATTGACTTCTCCATATGACCAACCTAGACAGCCTATGACCAACCTAGATAGCCTATTAAAAAGCAGAGACATTACTTTGCCAACAAAGGTCCGTCTAGTCAAGGCTATGGTTTTTCCAGTAGTCATGTATGGATGTGAGAGTTGGACTATAAAGAAAGCTGAGCACCAAAGAATTGATGCTTTTGAACTGGTGTTGGAGAAGACTCTTGAGAGTCCCTTGGACTTCAAGGAGATCTAACCAGTCCATCCTAAAGGAGATCAGTCCTGCGTGTTCATTGGAAGGACTGATATTGAAGCTGAAACTCCAATACTTCGGCCACCTGATGTGAAGAGCTGACTCATTTGAAAAGACCCTGATTCTGGGAAAGATTGAAGGCAGGAGGAGTAGGGGACGACAGAGGATGAGATGGTTGGATGGCATCACCGACTCAATGGACATGAGTTTGGGTAAATCCGGGAGTTGGTGATGTACATGGAGGCCTGGCATGCTGCAGTTCATGGGGTCGCAAAGAGTCGGACATGACTGAATGACTGAAGTGAACTGAAAACAGAAAAAAAAAAAAAAAAATATATATATATATATATATATATATATATATATATATCAGAAAAAGACACACAAATCTCTCTCTCTCTTTTTTTATTGCCACTTACTGATAAGTCCGTCTGGTCCTCTAGAAGTTGAGGAGCTTGGCACTTAATAAATGCTGGGTGCACAGAACTGAAGTGGTATCAGTCTGGAGGAAAACATCTTATAAGACATTCATATATAAAAAGCTATTTTAAAGGATGCACGTGACTACTTGATATTATGGGGGTTGGCCAAAGACAGCAGGATTCAGTCTCTCTCCTTGAGAGCATCTAGTTTCTGTGGCACCATAAAATGAATTTTTAAAAAATTTTTAAATTTTATTTATTTATTTATTTAATCACAGCATTGGGATTTGAAATAAGTTTTAGCACTTTCAAATTGCTATAAGAACACTGAATCAAAATAATTAATGCTTCCTGAGTTTGGGGAAAGGTACAAAAATATTTATCAAGCTTTGTAGTACAGAAAAAGTTTGTTCCTCAGCTAGTGCATAAATGAGAGAAAGAATGTACAGGCAAAAATAATATCACTAGTGCAAAGCAAGCAGGCAGGACAGACCCAAAGAACCTCAAGAAGACATAGTATTGTATCTTAAAACTTTGCAGAGATAAACCAAAAACTGACAGTTACAGACTCATTTATTTTCCCCATAAAAGATCAGTAGAATCTAATAGTGTACTAATAAGAAATACCTTATTTAACATGGCTCATCCTACAAATATAAAGATAATTTAATGTTATATATGTCTATCAAAGACAAAACTTTCACTGAACATTTCCATAGATGCATTAGATCAAAAGTCTGAAACTTCACAATTTACTTAATGTTTAAAAAAAGAAAAAAAAAACAGAAAACAAAATAATACACAGAGATGGGAACTTCTTCAAGTTAATGCAAATAAACATTAGTTAATAAAATAGTTAATAGAGAATTTTGAGGTACATTTCCTTAATATGGAGATAAGAAAAGAACTGTTGTCTTCACCCCTTCAGTTCAGTATACTATCGGAGGGTTTTTTTTTTTTTATTTTTTTTATTATTTTTTATATATTTATATATTTATATATATATATATATATATAAAATATTTATATATATTTTTTATTATTTATTTATTTGCAGCCATTATACAAGGAAAATTGAAAACAGAAATGGATTTAAAGACATGGAAAAAAGTGAAAAAGTGTCATTAACTGAATGGAACATTACTACAGACATAGAAAAGTTAACAGAAAAAATAGACAAACTGTTCATACCAAACAGAGAGTTCAGCTGAGTGATATATCATTGATGAAAGGACTTAAAATCTTAAAGATGTCAATCATTCTAAACACCCCCCTGTAATTTTCATCCTATTATAGTCAAAATTATAGCAGAATTTTGTGACTAACTCAGTATCTTTTTAAAATTAGATTTTAGTAGTTATTGAGCTCCATTTTTCAATATAAAGTTTTGTAAAACTAGTAGAGAGTTGAGGAGGGAAGGGTATTTCTCACATTTAGATAAGAAAGACTTATTACCAAGGTGTGAAAATAAAACAAGAACAACAAACGGAATAAAAACAATAAACCTACGGTATTTCTCTTACGGGTGCAGAAGTATACTCAAGTATGTGAATTAATAATCAAACTAAGTATAACCAGAAAAAATGGAAATGCAAAAACATGCCATTACTTCAAACTCATGAAACAAATCTAAAAAGGAAGATATGGCCAGCTGTTGGTGAAAATATAAAAAATGAGGAAGTTTCATACAGTATATCTATCTTATGATTCTGCAATGCTATATCAGAGCATAAATCCTGGAGAAACTCTTGAGAAGGATATACCTAATGTTATTCATTATACTGTTTATTTTTTTCTTAAACCAAATGTTGGAGGCACTGTATTCATCTGCATGAGGAAAATGAATATTAAGGACTATTTTGGGAAATATAGAAGTAAAACCAAAATACATGCACATAGGCCAACATGTATCATTTTGAAAATATTGTCAAGTGAAAAATATAAAATACAGAATGACCTTTATGGCACAATAACATCTATATTGATTAAAAACACACCCACACAAATATATACTTTACAAAGGACACATATCCAAGAATATTTATTATTGCATCACATAGAAAAAGAATGACCCAACTATTTGCAGTTGAGCTTCAGTAAGGAAATAAATACATAAATAAAAATAAAATAAACAGTATGTTTATGTGTTTACTGTATAGGGAAAACAATAAATGTGTCTTGGACTTAGTATTCAGTTGAGAAGAAATATTAGAAAGTGGATGAGTGGTATTCTGATTATGAAAGTTCATACATATTAAGGAGTCCAGACACTGATGTGGAACTCCAGCCTATGCAATTTGTTCTGCAGAACAATGGGAACCCATATGATTTTGATAAGTATTCTGAGTAAAGGTTAAAGTTTTAGATATATTTCACACTTGGAGACTTTTCTAACCATTCATCCCTCTCTTAGAGGTCACAATGAACATTCAAAAACTAAAGGCTCTTAGAAATCCTATTGCAATGGAAATATTTGTTTATCCCAGGATGTCTCAAATATAATTATACACACACACATATTTATTGAAACACCAAATTCATCTTTTTAGATGTGTATATTTTGTGAAATACAATTTCAGTATGGCTACTGGAATCAATAGACAAATTTAAGAGATTTTTAAGAGATAAAAAGATATGATAAAAACTAACTTAATTCCCTTCCTCTTACCATCATTTTATTAAGGAACTTATTAAGGATACCATCATCTATTTATTGAGCATCTACATTGCACACAGCTCTGTGGTAAGTGTGATTAGGAATAAAACAGTAGAAGAAAGCACAGACCTTGTTCCCACAGAGCTAATTGGGGAGAGAAATTTAACACATGCAGATAATTAGGTGATGTGACCTACTGCATATGGCACTATCACAGGAAGTGATAAATGTGGGGAAGCTGTCAAATCAATTGGTATTCCAAAAAGAAAAAGCTCAAAAAAGGTCAGAAGGGCTAGAAGAAGCAATGTGCAAGAAGTTGAACTTGTCTGTTAGGCTTCCCTTCCCTATCAAGGAGGGGGGGCTTGTGAAACAATTACCTTTCATATAGGTTATTGTCATAGTCTACTGAATAGTGCTCCATCTCTCATCTCTGTAATTAAGTGAACTTCCTAAAACATCACATTTAGCCTTTTTTTTTTTTCCTGCCACTAACTTAAAATGGCTTCCTAACCATTTTTTAAAATTGTTTTTGGTTCAGCACAATAAATACATACTTATAGAACTTATTATATACCAGGTCTCAGTCCAACATAGCAGTAGCAGTTTAGTCACTAAGTCATGTCCCCAGTTCCTCAGTCGAATCCGTCTCTCTGGGACCCAATGGACTGCTGCCTGCCAGGCTCCTCTGTCCATGGGATTCTCCAGGCAAGAATACTGGAGTGGGTTGCCATTCCCTTCTCCATCAGTCAAAAACATAGCCTCTGGCAAAAAGAAACTTTCAGGCTGGATTTTAGGTCACAGGAGAAGAGGGGCCTTATTATATTAAATAGTAACCTCCAAGTCAACAAATCCACTGAACTTTCCATTTAAAGTCTTCTCCCTTGCTTTGATAAAGGTGAGCATCCCCCTCTTGTTTGCTGTTGCTGAAAACATCCAGCAATGCCCTCCCACTGACACTCAACAACATACATTATTCACACTTCAGCTTCCAGTTTCAGTATTGGGCACAGGGTCACAAGACCAGCTCTGAACAAGCGGGAGTTAGGCAGAAGTAATAGGGAAGAGGGTCCAGAGTGAATGATCTCTATAAATAAAGGAAATAGTCCGAGAAAGTTCAAATGTTGGAGATTAAAAAGACAAACTAGTTCAACACCCGCACTGTCTCTAGATGACAATGGTTACTCTGAGGGGGAAATAGAATACTAAACTGATTCAAGGGAGGCATTCATTTGTCAGGTTTAGGTACATGGATAAGATTGAGAGCTTTGAGGGACAGTTATTAGATTATATGCCCTTAAAAATTCAGCTGTCTCTCTTGAGTTCATGCTATGCTAAGTCACTTCAGTCGTGTCCGACTCTGTGCAACCCCATAGACAGCAGCCCACCAGGCTCCCCCGTCCCTGGGATTCTCCAGGCAAGAACACTGGAATGGGTTGCCATTTCCTTCTCCAATCTGAGCCATATCCTGTGAGCTGTCTTATAGGGACTGAAACCCCTATCAGGTGGAAAAAGTTAACTACATGATAACCAGACTGTAGCCATAACATAAATCAAAGGCTTTAGGGTAGTTAATGAAGCAGAAGTAGATATTTTTCTGAAATTCCCTTACTTTTTCTATGATGTAACGGATGTTGGCAATTTGATTTCTGGTTCCTCTGCCTTTTCTAAATCCAGCTTGTATATCTTGAAGTTCTCAGTTCATGTACTGTTGAAGCCTAGCTTGAAGGATTTTGAGCATTACCTTGCTAACATAGGAAATGAATGTAATTGTGGATTGTTTGAACATTCTTTGGCATTGCCCTTCTTGGGATTCAAATGAAAATTGACCTTACCCAGTCCTGTCCCCACTGCTGGGATTTCCAAATTTGCTGGCATATTGAATGCAGCAGTTTCACAGCATCATCTTCTAGGATTTGAAATAGCTCAACTGGAATTCCATCACCTCCACTAGCTTTGTTTGTAGTGATGCTTCCTAAGGCCCACTTGACTTCACACTCCACGATCTCTGGCTCTTACGTGAGTGACCCCACCGTCGTGGTTATCCAGGTTATTAAGACCTTTTTTTATAGCTCTTCTGTGTATTCTTGCCACTTTTTCTTAATCTCTTTTGCCTCTGCTATGTCTTTATTGTTTCTATCCTTTACTGTGTCCATCCTTGCATGAAATGTTCCCTTGATATCTCCAATTTTCTTGAAGAGATCTTTAGTCTTTCCCATTGTATTGTTTTCCTCTATTTCTTTGCATTGTCCTAGAGATTTAGTCAAGACCTCTTCCTGGTACAGAGAGGACAGCATCCTAATAGAATGAGATCTCTCTTACAAATGTAAGCATCTCTTACAAAAGGAACTTCTGTTCAATTTTTTGAGCCTTTCCTGTGTCTGCTGTATCTTATAAGAACAAACCTAAAATAATTTAAAACAGAACAAAAAATGAAAAATACAGAAGTAAGTAAATAAATCATGAGCCTAAAATAATCCTTAGGACAAAGAGGCAAATTTTGGGGTGGAAAATTCTGCTTTCCTTCTTGACAACTAAATGAAAGTTATGTGAGGTAGTGACTGTGTTGGCCTTGTGAATCTGTGTGTCCAGAATCTAGCATATTCATTTATAAGCATAATAAGATTTTAAGAAATATTTTATATTGAAAATGTGTGAATCACACAGGCCATTCACTTTTTCTTGTCATTACAGCTTAGAAAAGATTGCCCCTCTTATCAGAGACTAACACCTCTCCATCTTCTTTGGATTACAGCCTCCACCTTGAATTCACCTGAAATATACTACCAGATGTCTCTCCAGCAAATATGAGTTTATTCAGGGTTAGCTGAGAATGGCAATTCAGGATGTGCAGTCTTGGTGAGCCACATTTACGTTCCTACACAGTAAGGTAAGGAGAACTAATTTATAGAAGGGAAAAGGAAGTTGGGAAGGCCATAGTAAACACATATAGTATACATATACAAATATAAAACTCAGTCTGATTAAGTCCAAATTCAATTGAAATCAATCCAAGAACTCAAGAACGCTTCAATGTTTCTTATACTTATAACACAGGTAATCACCGATTGTGACATCATGATTTCCAGAAATATATATATATATATATATATACACACACACATATATGTATACTATTTCTGCTTTATTGACTATGCCAAAGCCTTTGACTGTGTGGATCACCACAAACTGTGGAAAATTCTGAAAGAGATGGGAATACCAGATCACCTGACCTGCCTCCTGAGAAACCTGTATGCAGATCAAGAAGCAACAGTTAGAACTGGACATGGAACAACAGACTGGTTCCAAATAGGGAAAGGAGTACGTCAAGGCTGTATATTGTCACCCTGCTTATTTAACTTCTATGCAGAGTACATCATGAGAAATGCTGGGCTGGAGGAAGCACAAGCTGAAATTAATATTGCCAGGAGAAATATCAATAACTTCAGATATGCAGATGACAACACCCTTATGGCAGAAAGCAAAGAGCAGCTAAAGAGCCTCTTGATGAAAGTGAAAAAGGAGAGTGAAAAAGTTGGCTTAAAACTCAACATTCAAAAAACAAATATCATGGCATCTGATTCCATCACTTCATGGCAAACAGATGGGGAAAACAATGGAAACAGTTAAAGACTTTATTTTCTTGGGCTCCATAGTCACTGCAGACAGTGACTGAAGCCATGAAATTAAAAGACGCCTGTTCCTATGACAAACCTAGACAGGGTACTAAAAAGCAGAAACATCGCTTTGCCAACAAAGGTGCTATAGTCAAAGCTGTGGTTTTTCCAGTAATCATGTACATGTGTGAGAACTGGACCATAAAGAAGGCTGAGCACCGAAGAACGGATGCTTTTGAACTGTGGTGCTGGAGAAGACTCTTAAGAGTCCCTTGGACTGCAAGGAGAACAAACCAGTCCATTCTAAAGGAGATCAGTCCTGAATATTAATTTGGAGGACTGATGCTGAAGCTCCAATACTTTGGCCACCTGATGGGAAGAGATGACTCACTGGAAAAGACTCTGATTGGGAAAGATTGAGGGCAGCAGGAAAAAAGGGAACAGAAGACAAGATGATTGGATGGCATTACCAACTCAATGGACATTAGTTTGAGCAAACTCTGGGAGACAGTGAAGCAACAGGGAAGCCTGGCGTGCTGCAGTTCATGGGGTCACAAAGAGTCAAACTTGACTTAGGGACTGAACAACAACTAGAAACTCTTGTCAATGAAAAAGAAGTGATTTAAATCAATCTGCATAACAACCACACCGTTATTTTGCTGTACTTTTCCTGGTAACCTCCTAAAACTGCTTCCCCTCCCCCCCCCCCCCCCATCTTTCTTTGGTCTTTAGCTGGAGACAATATTTCAGGCGATAGTTGGGGCCATTTGGGGGAAATAGTACTTAGTGGTCCTGATCCTCTCCCAAGTACACAGGAGGTATATATGTTTTTAAACTTCTGTTTGTTTCTTCTTTCTTGTTAATTTGTCTTTCTGTTACAGGAAGGTCTCAGCCAAGAACCTAGCAGAGTGAAATAGCAGATAAAACACTGACCAGCTTAAATGAGTTCTCTCTCCTTAAATAGGTTGGTAGATTATAAAGCCTTGAGTTATGTTACAGAGACAGCATAGCACAAATGTGCAACAAAACCCCTGTCTCCATGATGACCCAGGAACCATGAACTTCAATCTACTTAAAACTCAGAGAATGGAAATGTTGCTACTCGAGGCCTTTACAAAGCAAGATGTTCTTTAATTAGAAAGATCTAGCTTCCAGCAACACGAGTAGCTTATATGGACTTATTCAAAACTGGCCAATCAAATTTCAAGTTTGAAATTCCCCTAACCCCTTAAATTTCACCCAGACCCTGGGTCAAGCAGAGAGATTTGAGTCCTGCCTCCTGTCTCCTTGCCAGTTGACCCTGCTTTATTCATCTCTAAAGCTGGTAACACAGTATTGGCTTCTATGCATGTTTGGCAGGGAACCCTTACTTGGTAACAAGGGTGGAGTAAAAATGATTTTTTCCTCCCCTACACAGTCAATATAGAAATAAAAGTAAATAAATAAATGCAATGACTTAAAAGGCAGTTTAGATGGAATGCGAGTAACGAGAGAAGAGAGTTTAGAGAGAGCAGTGAGAGGGGGCCTCTCTGAAGAGGTAGCATTTGTGCAGAATGGAACTGTGCTAAAACCTGAAGTGGGGGATGGAGGAAAGCCAGGAGGAAACGAGATCAGAGAGCAGAGCCCATGGATGCTGTTTCTGAACAAAAGCATGTTTATGCCTCAGCAGGAAGCAGGTGCTTATGCAGCTATTTGGGGTTAAAACAATTTTTTTAAAAAAACTCTAATGTTAGTTCATTTTTAAAAGAAATCTATTAGCAGCCCACCTGAGGCACTTGACCATGGATTCTCCTATCATGCCTTTTTTTTTTTTGAATCCTGAGCATTTTGAGCTAACTCTCTGCGTGCTGTGTCTATGTCCCTGTTTCAATACTGTTTAACCTTAAAAAAAAAAAAAATCACCTGGATGTTGTACAAAGCTTGTTCTCAAACCTTTTGCAAGCCTTGCTCCAGTCTCCAGTAAACTGCTGAAATACTGCATCCTGATATTTCAGCTGCTACAAAGTTCTTGGTTCCTTCAGAAATATTTTACATTTCATTGCTATAATGATAGAGTTTATGATTATCTGCAGTATGTAATTATATCCATTAATAGTAACAGCACATTTTTACATTAATTATAATGAGAATTAATAAATAGTTTTATGGGTTTTTGGCTAGAAGGAAAAGTTTTGGTACTAATTACTCTTGTATAGCCAAAAATTTATGCATAAATTTACTTTGGTAATTATTTTAGGAAATTATGAAATTTCAAGTTCCAGTTACCATGAATTATGGAAGTAAGAAAAAAATATGTATATCAAGTGGGAAATTAAGCTTTGGAATACTAAATGAAAGGAATTTTAAGAGGAGGAAATTTGTTATGGAGTTTAAGAAGGCAAAGACAGAGGGACCTGAATTAAAACCCAATATTTGCCACTTGAAAGTGAAAGTCTCAGTAGCTCCAACCCTTTGCAACCCCATGGATTGTAGTTCACCAGGCTTCTCTGTCCATGGACTTTTTCACGCAAGAATACTGACGTGAGTTGCCATTCCTTTCTTCAGCGGATCTTCCCAACCCAGAAATTGAACCCAGGTCTCTTGCATCACAGGCAGATTCTTTACCATCTGAGCTACCAGGGAAGTCCATGTCCATCTGTTACTTATTGTCCTTATTTAAACCCTCCCACCCTTTTTCATCCTTATTTGTAAGTTAGGGCTCAAAATAATCACTGCCCTGAGTTGTACCAAATTAAAGAGATGATTTTATAAATTTTTAATATGCTGCCTGGTGTATCATAAATATTCAATAAATGATAGTTGCAAAATGAAGATAAGGGTGGCAGGTTTATGTAATAAGGGCTTAAGAAATGTATACATGGAGTCTCCTTAGGAGTCTTAAAGAAGGTAAACTTATTTAGAGCCATACTCTTTGATATCCACAAGAGAACACAGACCAAATATAAGTGAGGCTGAGAGAGGCAGGAGGTGACTATGGAAACAACATTTCACGGCCCATAAAATCAGAAAGGCATCACAATTTTGAATGGAAGGTGAACGACAGTTAGAAAATCAATTCCCTCCTGGCATGAATATTATCCATATTAAGGCAAAATGATTTTACAAGCATCTCACTGAAATGCAGGGGAGTGAGATACTAAAATTATTTAGGTACCCAGGGCTAGTTAAGAGAGACTAATGTGTGATAGAAATCATTACTAATTTAGTGCTTGCAAAATACCTTCAAACGTTTACATGAAGCCTTACTCCCTAACTATTTTCCAGTCTCTCTCCCTCACCTCTCACATACTTCTGTTCTTCATTATGACTACTCTTGCCTGGAAGGGTTGTGGAATATTTTTCCTCATGATGAGAAGAGGTGGAGATTTTTCTACCTTTTGAAGTAGTCAAAATCTTAATTATCTCAGTTTCACTTATTAAATCGCCCAGTCCACACGGCAATCCTTGTGGTAGTTAGGGCAGGGGCTGTTAGTCCCATTTTTTTGTCTGGCAAATATTTGTCTTGAACTCTAGTAAGATACATTCTCCTTCTTTCACCCAATTAATCATAAAGAGTTTCCCATTCTTTCAGACCATAAAAACAGAAGGCAATAGATCTGACCAATCAGGGTGGTCGATAACAATTCTCTCTGTGAATTTGTCTTTCTCTTATCCACTGCCTCCATTAAGAACACATCAGCATTGTGAAGAAAAGAAAATACCTTGACAATTTCCAAATCTTAACAAAACACAGAGCCTTCAATAATGAGATTTACATTCCCTCTTGTATTTCCTCCTGCAGGGAGGGTCTATTAAGTGTCCCGTGCAGATGGCTGTCAAGCAGTTCTGGGAACAATGTTACAACAAAAGCTCCCTGGCAGAGTCAGGAAAGGCACCCTCTGTCTTCCCCCTGCAGACTTGAAATGACCTCTGCTTGAAGCCTCTGTCTTCATTAGTGGAAAATTCTTCACTTCACATTTGGAGACATGGGCTCAAGGGATGCAGGCTAATGTTCTCCTAAATTGGGTTTAAGATTAGACCATATTCCCAACATCCTGCCGTATTTAGAGTCTTAAAAGAACCCTAAATTCCTCCAAGTGAAACTGTGAAAGTGTCAGTTCCTCAGTCGAGTCTGTCTCTCTGGGACCCAATGGACTGTAGCCTGCCAGGCTTCTCTGTCCATGGAATTCTCCAGGCAAGAATACTAGAGTGGGTAGCCATTCCCTTCTCCAGGGGATCTTCTCCACCCAAGGATTAAACCTGGATCTCCTGCATTGCAGGCCGATTCTTTACCATCTGAGCTGTCAAGGAAGCCCAATTTACTCCAAAGGGAGCCTAAGTAATCTCTCTTTTCAGTGGGCCCTTGGAAATGTGCACTACAACTCAGAGAGACCTAGATCTCTTTATTCCCACTCAATACCTTCACTTAAGGGGTACCCAAATCTGCTTTCCCTCATGAATCAGTAGCAGTGATTTGCTAAAAAGTTTTATTTGGGAACTTCCCTGGTGGTCCAGTGGTTAAGAATCCACCTGCCAATTCAGGAGACACAGGTTCGATGGCTAGTTCTGGAAGATTTCACCTCAGGGCAACTGAGCCCATGTGCTGCGACTACGGAAGCCCACACACCCTAGAGCACATGCTCTACAACAGAAGCCACTGCAACGGGAAGCCCGCACACCGCAATTAGAAAGTAGTGTCGGCTTGCTGCAACTAGGGAAAGCCCACATGCAGCAACGAGGACCCAGTGCAGTAAAAATAAACAAAGAAAGAATTTTTTAAAAAGACTTCATTTGGGACTCAGAGGGCACCATGTCTGTTAGAAACATGACACAGTACAAATATGGGCTTATTCTAAGAACTATTTTGAACTCATCAGAGAAGCCACTGTCTTGCTGAATCTCCTCTCCAGCTGCAGATATACAATAAGCTTAAACTGATAACAGGGGAAGGGTGACTACTCAGTTCTTAAATAAAGGAGAGGCCAACATGTATACACTGCTATATTTAAAACAGATAACCAACAAGGACCCTTGTTATATATCACAGGGAACTCTCCTCAATATTCTATAACAACCTAAATGGGAAAAGAATGTAAAAAAGAATATTTACATGTATATGTATAACAAAATCACTTTGTTGTACACCTGAAACTAAACATTTTTAATCAACTATACTCCAGTATACAATAAAACTTAAAAAAGAAAAAAGTCAATAACCAATGGAGAATCAAGATTCACCATACTCTAAGTCAAACAATTTCACATTGTACTTGAAAGGCATTTTCCTTGGCCATGCTTCCTTCCCTTTAAAATTATTGAAACTAATGTACACATTAGTATCACAAAACTGCCATTGTAGATTTTTTTTCTTTTTTTTTTTTTAAATTTTATTTTATTTTTAAACTTTACATAACTGTATTAGTTTTGCCAAATATCAAAATGAATCCACCACCGGTATACATGTGTTCCCCATCCTGAACCCTCCTCCCTCCTCCCTCCCCATACCATCCCTCTGGGTCGTCCCAGTGCACCAGCCCCAAGCATCCAGTATCGTGCATCAAACCTGGACTGGAAACTCGTTTCATACATGATATTTTACATGTTTCAATGCCATTCTCCCAAATCTTCCCACCCTCTCCCTCTCCCACAGAGTCCATAAGACTGTTCTATACATCAGTGTCTCTTTTGCTGTAGATTTTAAGTGTAGTAACAGAGCAATAAGATTATGTATTCAATTGTATGCCCCATTTATCAGTTCATCTATCCATTCATTCACTAATTTAACTAATATTTATTTTTAGTTTATTCTCGTAGACATCGTTCAAGACAATTGGATAACATCACTGGGCTAAAGAGCCGTAACATCAGCTCTCCAGGTACCGTTCTGTGAAGGAGACAGACAATAAACAGTACACTTGAAACAACAGCCTGTTGTGGAGACTTCTGTATTCACTGAATGTTAATCGTGTTTCCACCTTAGATGATGGTTTTCTGTGAACCTCTTTAAGTTTCTATAAAACTCTACCTCCTCACAGCACTTTTAAAGTAAACTTGGTGCACGTGTGCATGCATGCGTGTGTGTGTTTAGGGCGGAGAATGACAGAAGTATATTGAATGTAAATATTAACTAATTTATAAATGAGGAAAGGGTTCCAACTGGTTTGCCTGACTCTAAAGTCATCTTGCTACTGCTATGCTGCACGAACTCTAAGAAACAGTGCTGCAGAAATGAACAAATAAAAGTAGAATTTTCTTCTGTGAATTGTATGTGTCCTGATAGAATTCAATCACCATTCCTACTTTCTCTTTCTTCCTTTTCTTCAATCTTTTTTTTCCTTCAACCCTCCAATCACTTCTCACTTCCTTTCCTAAAATAATAATACTAATAGGAAATACAAAAAAGGAAGACTCAAGTCTGCTGAGAATACTCAGGTTAAAAGAATCAGATAATAGATATTTACTTGTGTTCATTTTTTTATAAATTTTGGTTTCCCTGATTCTTCAACATGCCCAGCCCTTTTTTTTTACACAAAAAAAGAAGTTGAGTAATTTATTTTTTCATTTGTCTTTTGCCTTTCTCCCATATTATCTTTCCCTTCAAAAAAAAAGTCCACAGGACCTCCTCTTCTCTCAAAAGTAAAGTTCTTACCAAGAATTCTTGAACTTTAGCAACTGGACTCTAATGTATATTTATTTTCACATTAAAAATAAATATATAATTTTTTTATACTTTGCATTGAAATTATAGTTCTGTTGATCTTAGGGATCTCCTGATACAGTATTAAAATCCAGAGAGTATTTCCTGTTCTCCATATTATTATTTTTAATGAAATGGCAACTCTTCGTTCTATCTTCTCTTTAGGAATCCAGTTTAAGTATCTCTTCTCTGCATTGTCAGAGTGACTTGCTACCCACCCAATGTATGCAGTGAACTTACAGACTTTCACAGTTGTCTATATACTTATTTGTCTGAGACAATAAAATTCAGGACTTAAGAGATAGCAATCAGAGGGAAAATATCTGTGAGAAAGGAAATACACAAATGCACACACATGTGCATACACACACACACATGTATTCTTAGACCCAGGAGAGTGTTTCTGTTGGATCACTTCTTTCTCTGTTCCATGCACAGCAAAAAACTACATACAGTTAATGCATCAAAAAAATACTTGTTTTTAGCATGTTTAAACTGCTTAGTGAGATGCTGATCTTCCTTTAGTGGGAATCTGCCCTGGAATAAATAATCTTGTCATCATAAAGTAAGTCAGTAATAAATAAAATGATTTTCCTATGCAATGTTATATTCTTCAAAAATTTTTTAGGTTTTTAGCTATTTCTGTTTTCTAGATATTTACTATAAGAATGCATATGGGAAGTAAGAGCTTTAGCATGCAATTTAGGGGCTTGAAACTCCCAATCGGTTCCCTCCATAAGAACAGTGAACTAACATTACCATAACCTACGACTGGAAGATTCCTATTTCTCTGCCTCTTTCCTTTCTTCCTGATAATACCCAGGTATGTTTCAACCACCACATCACTCTACCTCTCTCATTTCATGCTATCTGGAAACAATAAAAAGGAAAAGTAAAAATCTGCAGGTCAAATCTGCCATATTTTCAAATATGTATGGAAATCCTCCATAAGTGAAGTGGACTGGAGACTTCCCCCCAAAAACTAATTTTCAAAAAATCTGCTTTACATAAAGTACAGTAAGACTCTGCACTGGTCAAATTTACTACTTAAGTTTCATCCTTGATAAAATGAGGAAGCAGAATGACTATCAGTTTTATACAAAGTACGTCAAGTCCAAGGTCCAGACCGCAATTTCTATCTTCTCCAAACTGACCTCCTTCCATTTGGCATGTCCCTTTTATGTGTACCTCTGTGATTCTGCATTTGTGATTTCCTTATACTTTGAATTTCCCAATTATACCTCTTCCTTGTACATTTAGTAAAATTTTAAAATGGATATTGAGGGACTGGCCCAGTGGTTAAGGATCCATGTTCCCAATGCTGGGGGCACGGGTTCTATCTCTGATCAGGGAACTACTGCATGTCACATGGTATGACCATAAAATTTTAAATAGATAAATAATAAGGATACTGAATTAATATAACCTATGTCATATTCAATGCATGCTAGACCAAATATATGTCTGATGAGAGGAAGGTCCTGGGCCACCCTCAGGGGAAAATCAGTAATTGCCAAATATAATTTTTGAGTAAATTAACTCTCATTTCTGAGGCCTGAAATGAATAGAACTCCCTTGAATCAGCAGTCACAGCCCTATGTGATGTGCATGACCTATATCATAAGAGAAAAAGGGTGAAAAAGATATCTTTCCTAAATGTATCCATTCTCTGTGTATTTATTCCATTTCACTTTATAAGTTGCTAAAATAACCCTTCCAACAATTACTAGGTGACAAAAACCAAATCTCAGTTAAGGTTAAATCCTACTTAACAAGAGAACTTGGAAAAATGAGTGTTTGGGGATTATCCTGTAAGAGGTTTTACTCTCAAATAGTGGCAATTATTGTTTGTACTATTACAGTCTATATACTACTGGACCAACAAGTGTAAAAACCACTGGTTGGCAAAGACATGCTTTGCTTTCACAACTTTCCTGGTAATTGATAACTGAAGCTGACCTGGAAATTGCTCTCCTGTGATGGTGATGTCTTAAGCTGGATATCCTTGCAGTTTAGAGCAAGATTTGACTGTAACTTTGGAGTCTTCATATCTTAAAATACTAGCCTATTTTGAGAATAACTTTTTGTTTCTTTTGCCAAGATTAAAATTTATACATTTCAAAATATTATCCAGGAAAAAAATCAACAGAACTTTTAATGATCACTAAAAATTTGAAGCAGAGTAATAATCATTTTACACTACCTATTATACTATCAAATGCTCTATACTTTAAAAACCGTACTCCCAAATTACAGATGAGCAAACTAATATGGTACCTCAAATCTTGAGATAATTAATTCATGGGGGAGAGCTTAATTCCACAGGGGCAGGAGCTGGATTTAATTACAATAGAGTTTATATCCATGACACCACTTGTTCGCAACTAGGGGTGAGTTTTACCCTCAGGAGACATCCAACAGTATCCAGAGACATTTTTGGTTAATATTAGGAATGTGTGACATTTAGTATGTGGAGACTAGGAATACTGCAAAGCATCCTCCAGCGGCCAGAAAGGCCCCCATAACAGAGAATCATGTGGCCCAAATATCAATGCTGAGTTTGAGAAACATTGCGTTACACTACAGATTCCTAACTTTGAACATGTTTGAGGATCACCTAGGAAACTTCAGAAACACATTCAGTCTGAGGAAATCTGATTTAACTGCTCTGATGTATGATCATGATTTTAGGATTTAAAAAAATATTTTTTTTTATATATTTATTTTTGGCTGGTTAGACTAAGCTGCAGCTCGTAGGATCTTTGTTGCGGGAATGGGATCTTTTGTTGTGGTGCATAGGTTTTTCTCTAGTTGCTGTTTCACTATTTCACTCTTATTTCGCCAAAAATCATTTCAAAGACCAGTATGTTTACCCGGCACTTCTCTGGGGGTGCTGGCCCCACTTGTCCCAGATGAGAGAACACAACACTAAGTGTCTGTGTATCCTGGAAACTGCCTGCCACCAGGAACACCTTGAGGCCTCTCTGCAGCCTGTCCTGCCACTTCCATGTTGCCTTTCAGCCTTCCATGCCTGGACTACCAGCTGTGAATACTGCACCTCTCAAAGCAGTTGTGCCAGAACTGCCAGCCAGGCTGCTAGGCTGCCATCAACAGCTAGACCCACCTGGAACTCTACGTCTCCTACCTGTACCTGTCCACGGCCCATTTCTTTGCTCAATATTTCCTGCACCAGTAGCCTAAGGAGTGGGAGCCCTCAGAGAAGCGAATGGGGCTGCAAAAGCAACCCCATGGCCACATCCACTTATATGACAACAAGAAGCCAAACCACAAAGATTAGGAGACGAGCCTGAAGCAATGGGGTGTGTCTTCAATTGGGAGAAGTACATGAACCTGAGCCTGCTGGATCCATACCAACCGTCCACCAAGGGCAACACCCACAGGTGTGGCTTCTGGAGCAGTCACTACTGGCACAAGCAGGTGAAATCAAAGAGTTGGGAGGCCATCTCACCAACATGCCTAAGATGGGGGTTCCAGAAACTGGCATGGCAAAGTCCTTCTTTGACAAGCTCACCTTGGGTGATGGCAATATAAAAACTGCTTGGACTGCCTTCCTCATAGCCACAGGGTGACTTTCCTTGGAAATACAGATCTCTATATATCCATATCTATATCATCTATATCTAGGGTTTCTCAGGTAGCTCAGTGGTAAAGAATCCGCCTGCCAATGCAGGGGCTCTGGGTTTGATCCCTGGGTAGGGAAGATCCCCTACCTATGAGAATGAGAGAGAGAATCCTCTCTCATTCTCCCCTAGAGAGAATGAGTAGAAAATGGCAACCTGCCCTAGTATCCTTGTCTGGAAAATTCCATGGACAAAGAAGCCCGGTGAGCTACAGTCCATCGGGTGGCAAAGAGTCAGACAGGTCTGAGCAACTGAGCACACATTATATCTCTATCCATAGAGAAAGGGATTCATTACAAAGAATTGGCTCATGTGCCTGTGGAGCTGAGAAGTCCCACAGGCTGTTGTCTACAAGTTGGAGGCCCAGGAAAGCAGGTAGTATATCCATCTAATTCCAACCCCAAGAACAGAGAACAAGGAAGAACAGTTGTATGACTCCTAGTTTAACCGAGTTAAGGCTGGACAACCAAAAGTGTAAATCCTGGGCAGTGGGCGGGAGGAAGACCAATCTCCTATGTCAAATAGTCAAGAAGAAGATAACTCACTCTCCCTCTGCCTTTTCCTTCTCTTCAAGGCCTCAGTGGATTGAATGAGGTACAGGCAAATTGGGGAGAGCAATCTGCTTGACTCCATCTAAGACTCAAATGCTAATCTTTTCCAGCAGCACCCTCCCAGACACACCCAAAAATAATGCTTAACCAGCTCTCTGGGCACCCCTTGGCCCAGTCAGGTTGACTCATAAAGCTAACCATCACATTTTCCAAACCTTAAATCACACACGTGTCCTTTCTTAAGTATTCCCTGCGGACGCTCCAAAGGTATTCTCATTTTTCTTCTTCTTGCTATGTGCCCTGGAGGAGGATTACTGCCTAATGCACATAACAGGCTCTCTAGTCCTTTGTTTCTCTCCCTTCTTAGCTACAGTTTTGCAGTGGCTGTTTCCCAAGGTGCTTTTTTACCATCACTTATTTTGTACTCTGACCCTCCATTAAACTTTCTTTAAAACCTCTTTTGAATGGACCACCTCTTCCCCCCACTGCCTTTTCCCTGTGACACCATGTAGCAGAGAGAGAATGAGCACTAGTTTCTTTCTCAACTTACAAGACTAAGCCCAGGATGGAAACCCCATGCTTATGATTGCATTTAAATTTAATTACCTCCCCAACATCCTACCTACAAATACCATCACTTTGAGAATTAGGGTTCCATCAAACATATTTTGGAAAGACACAAACATCTAGTCTGTAACAATCACTAAACCTCTTTTGCCCGTGTAGAATCCAATGATCGAATAAAATAAAGTGCCTATTTTTGTAAAAAAATCTCAGTGACTTTTTTTAGGATTAAGTGAGAAAATAAAATAAAACTCTTTTTTTGTTAACCATCAGTTCAGTTCAGTCACTCAGTCATGTCCAACTCTTTGTGACCCCATGGACTACAGCATGCCAGGCTTCCCTGTCCACCACCAACTCCCAGAGCTTGCTCAAACTCATGTCCATTGAGTTGGTGATGCCATCCAACCATCTCATCCTCTGTCATCCCCTTCTCCTCCCATCTTCAATCTTTCCCAGCATCAGGGTCTTTTCCAATGAGTTGGTTCTTTGAATCAGGTAGCCAAAGTATTGGAGTTTCAGCTTCAGCATCAGTCCTTCCAACGAATATTCAGGAGTGATTTCCTTTAGGATGGACTGATTTGATCTCCTTGCAGTCCAAGGGACTCTCAAGAGTCTTCTCCAAAACCACAGTTCAAAAGCATCAGTTCTTTGGTGCTGAGCTTTCTTTATAGTCCAACTCTCTCATCCATACATGACCACTGGAAAAACCATAGCTTTGACTAGACAGACCTTTGTTGGCAAAGTAATGTCTCTGCTTTTTAATATGCTGTCTAGATTGGTCATAGCTTTTCTTCCAAGGAGGAAGCATCTTTTAATTTCACGGCTCCAGTCACCATCTGCAGTGATTTTGGAGCCCCCCAATTTTTTTACCATATACACTTCCAAACCCCATCAGGAAAGTGAAGATCTTAACCAAATCCTTGACTCTTAGGAAATGTACACTGAAGTGAGATAATGTACTTTTAATTTATCTAAGCCTCAGATTTCTTATCATTAAAATGGTGATTGATTGGCCCAGAAGTTTTAGTTTATTAGATTTCCTCCACTGGCATTTTCTAGAGAGATGAAGTTGGGAAAGGCAAGTCGAATTACTGGTTTAGAGGGTTTAGGTAGATTATCACTCAGGGTTTCAGGGGAAAAAAAATCTCAAAATAGGGCATTTTCAAAAAAGTTTATCTGCAGTGGACTCTGCAAAAATAAGCCATAGAAATATACTTTCTGACTATGTTCCCCTGATGCAGGTCTATAATCTGTTATTAATACAACTAAAAGCAAAAGAACAGAGAAACTCTGGTACACACAGGTGGTTCTTGTGGCATTAAGATAACTTGGAAGAAGGGTGGAAGGCAGACCTGGAAGAAAAAGGCAGAGTTTGACACATTGGTCATTTTGTTACTGGCTACTCATTTCTACATCACTTTGTTGACAAAGGTTCATAGTCAGTGCTATGGTTTTTCCAGTATCATGTATGGATGTGAGAGTTGGTCCATAAAGAATGCTGACGCTTTCAAATTGTGGTGCTGGAGAAGACTCATGAGAGGCCCTCAGACTGCAAGGAGATAAAACTAGTCAAACCTAAAGGAAATCAACCCTGAATACTCAGTGGAAGGACTGATGGTGAAACTGAATCTCTAATACTTTCTTTGACTATGTGATGTGAAGAGTCCACGCATTGGAAAAGACTCTGATGCTAGAAAAGATTGAGGGCAGGAGGAGAAGGGGGTGGCAGAGGATGAGATGTTTAGATAGCATCACTGATTCAAAGGACATAATTTGAGCCAACTCCAGGAGAGAGTGGAGGACAGAGAAGCCTGGTACACTGCAATCCATGTGGTTCCGAAGAGTTCCACAAGACTTAGCAACTGAACACAACTCATTTCTGCATATTACTTAGCTTATAAAAATGTTTTCATATAAAGTATTTCATTAGATCATTAAATCTTTAGATAAAATATCTTAAACATAGCATTTAGAAATCTTTTTTCAACTGTTAAATTTTGTCATATTTTTTGAAAGTTTTTTTTTTTTTTTAAGTAGCATTTAGAAGTCTTACAGAAAATATAGAAACTAATAGCTTATGTTTTGGACAACAAAACCTATTGAGTTATTGACCAATTACAATCTAATTAATATGTCTCCTAAAAATAGTTTTTTTTTAGTTTTTATTTTGCCTTTATTAATTTATATATTCATCTATTCATACTTCTACATTTACTTAATACATACCACTAGCACATTTATTGAGTAGCTACAATATATTAGAACCTGAGGATTCAACAAAGATGGGCATGATCTCTGCCACTTGCAATTTAATGGGAAACAGGTAAAAAAACGAAGCATGGCTTATTGGAATATTTTTGAAATCTTTTAATCAATAAGTTGCTTGGATAAATTTTAAATAAGCATCATTTTGTTGAAAATTTTTAATTTGGTGATTATAAAATGATTAAATTGTGTAGAGTTTATAAAGCAGAGTCTAAAACTCAAATTTCCTGACCCAATGGTCACTGCTTTTCCAAACTCAATTACTTTCTCTAAAATGGATTTTACTGTTAAGAATTGATCATCTTCCTCTGTAAAACTGTTAGTTGGCTTTTACCCTTGTTCCTCCTTATAAAATACATATTTCTCACCTGAGATGGAATATCATTTTTATGAGAAAAATCATAAGTTGAAGACTACCCCTTCCATAGTGGCTAGAATGAGCCAAACCACAGAATGCAGATAGTTTAATATTAGCAACTTAGATTTTAAAGTCATACTATGCATTAGAACCTTTTAATAAAACTTATAATCAGGACTCTTTTCAAATACTAAGTTAATTCTTTAATCATTGTTCTGAACAATTATTTTGTTCAGAAAAATTTAATCTGATTTAAATAAATAGAACTACCTACAAACTATGCAGATAAAGATGTATTTTTTTTGAAGAATAAAATCATTTAATGATGCTCCCTGAGTGAAAACTCCATTATGTTCTCTCCAAATAGTTAATTCTTCCATTCCATTACTGATACTGCCCTCATTTTAATTAGTAATCTGGAGATAGGAACACGGACTTCAGCGTCTGCATCTTAGTTTTGCACTTGGAAGTTGATCTGGACATTGCTGTTTAGATGGGGAGAAATTTTTTTTCCCCAAATAATATATCAGAATATTAAATCAGACAACAGGTTAAGCCAGACAAAAAATAAATAACTATACTAATAAGCATTCTATAAATACAAAATCTTAATCACTGGAAAAAATTTGCTAGGATGAAGAGTAAGCATTCATGCAAAAGCTGAGAGTGGCAAATAGCATTTTCATCTGGTATCTCCCCGCTATTAGGTTCATGGGCAACATTATTTAACTCCTTAATAGGTCCCGCTAGATGAACACCCGTTTCTATACTCTTTCTCGTACTCCAGGCACAAAGTTCTCTGTTCCTAGAACAAGTCTCTAGGTTTCTGTACCTATTGCGCCCTCTGTCTGGAGTGTTCTTCCTCATAAGGATGGCTGTGCATCTATTTATAAATAAACCATATCCTCAAAGCCATCCTTACTTACTGTATTTTATTCTCTGTTGATTTTGATATTTCATCTGAAATTATTTCTTACTTTGGTTCACTTATCTATCCTTGTCTTGGACACCAGAATGTAAGCGCCATGATGACTAGACTGCTTCATTGTTGTTACCCTGGTGTAACAATAGATTGTGGCTCAAAACATGTGCTCAATATTTTATGAAAGACTGTATTATGCCACAAGAGGCAGTCTGATACAGTAAGCAGCCATGTAAACCTGGAGCTAGACTTCTCAGATTCAAAATCTGGTTCTGCTATTTCCAAATTATATGCCTCAGTCTCCTTGGATGCCTCAGTCTCCTCACCTCTAAAACTATAATAGTAACTACCTTGCAAGTGTTTGGAGGATTAAATAGGTTTATAGTTGTGACATGTTTTGGATCATGAAAGGCATATAGCAAGTGCTGGATATATGTTGCTAAATACCTGTACATGTGCAGAAGAATGTGTGTGTGTGTGCTTATTAATTAAAAAAAATAGTTTGAGGGACTTCCCTGGTGGTCCAGTGGTTAAGAGTTCATCTGTAAATGAATGCAGGAGACATGGGTTTGATCCCTTGTCCAGGAAATAATATCCCATGTGGCAAGGGGCAACTGAGCCCATGAGCTTGAACGACTGAAGGCTGCTTGTTCTAGAGCCTGTGTTCTGCAATAAGAGAAGCCACAGCAAGGAGATGTCCATGTACCACAACTGGAGAGAAGCCCCCACTTGCCATAGCTAGAGAAAGCCTGAGTGCCACATGGAAGACCCCATGGAACAGTAAATAAATACATAAATAAATGAAAATGTTTACTTATTAAGTAATTATAATGTAGGAAAACTGACTGTTTCATAGAGTCCATTACCCAGAATCTAGTGTCACAGTTAAGAACTTGACAGTTTCATAATTTCAGGTAGATAAGCTTGGTTTCTAACACCTTTGGCAACCAACCCCCACTTGCTCCCATTCATCCCCTCAGTGACAAACACTGACTTTCTGGATTCAGGTGTGTCCAGTGCTCCTGACTTCCCACACCCATGGCTGCTACCCCATCTCATGGTACGGGTGTCTGCTTATGTCTGTCTTCCCCCTCTTTGATCCACCTACCCAGGGCTGTTACCGCTGCCAGTAACAACCTCTGCTTCCCCCTGTGCAGTCAAGAGTCTTCCCTTTCAAGCTACTGAGCACTTAGTTGCAGGCTAAACTGTCAGATTTAAGTTGGTTTCCTGTAATTCTGTTCTCAAACTCCCATCTGAGGGGTTTAGATAAGTAGAAAATACAAAAGAACAATTTGTAAACACATGTTTCTATAGCTCTGAACACAATGTGGAGGAACAAAGGGGAGTCAGAACTCCCTGATCTAATCTGTGGAATTGAAAAGAAGTCATGACTATTTTGACTTATTTAATTTTGTGGAAATAGCATTTGAGCCTAATGTGGTTGAGGTTTTGGTTTCCATGTGTTAATTGTTTTAACATTTTCCTCGTTTAATAATGCACAGCGTAAGTGACAGAAGCAAAATTATTTCATATTTGCTTTAGATATTTACCTTCTAATATGTAGTGTGAAACACCATTTGGTTTGCAGAAAGGTGCTCAAAAAAAGTCAGTGAAAAAAACCTAGTGAAAATATCCTTGGGTAATATAAGGACCGGGGATATAAGTTGCTCTGTGGTTTGTTTTTTCCACAAAATGCTATGTGTTTGGCTCCTTGTACTAAGTACTTGGAGAAGGCAATGGCACCCCACTCTAGTTCTCTTGCCTGGAAAATCCCATGGATGGCGAAGCCTGGTAGGCTGCAGTCCATGGGGTCGCTAAGAGTCGGACGCGACTGAGCGACTTCACTTTCACGCATTGGAGAAGGAAATGGCAACCTACTCCAGTGTTCTTGCCCGGAGAATCTCAGGGATGGGGGAGCCTGGTGGGCTTCCGTCTATGGGGTCGCACAGAGTCGGACACGACTGAAGCAACTTAGCTGCAGCAGCAGCAATTAAGTACTTTGCCCTGTGCAGGCGATAGAAATCTTTAAAACACAATCCTTGCTTTCTGAAAGTTCAGTTTCCTGGGGAAATTAAAAAGGTATACAAATAATGTGAGATATGAAGTGAAAGATGGTATAGAAAAAGATGATTACAATAACCTGAGACTGAAATTTCAAATTTCCACATTATCATGAGATAACATCTTGTCAAACAAAATACCATCCCAGGACCTTTGTTAATGTTCTGAGAATTAGGTCTGGAAATGGAGGAACTCAAATAGGAAGAATCTTGAAATCCTGTCTATATAATATTCCAGAGAGAGAATGAATTTTCTTTACTGGTTCTGTGTTATCATATGCAAAGCAATTCTCCTGTTTAGTCCTCAGTAACTTTAAAATAATGAACTGGTGCAAGACTGTCTAAGATATCTTTAAGTTCTAACAGTCTACATCTACTGAGATGTCTCCAACTCATCCTACTTTTTTCCCAGCATATTATTATGTTTCTTACATTTCTACCTAATCTGAGGCATAAAAGTACTTTTCTAGGTCTTAATGCTTACAAAGATACGTATGCAAAAAGGCAAAGTGCTATTACAAAAGAGAGAAAATAAAATAAATTGAGAGAAACAACAGAGGAATACCTAATTCTCAGAGTTTTACATGAGTTGTTTTCTTCCAGGAAAGGATTATAAATCAACTGCATGGTGAGAGTATATAATTTACTTTTTGGAGTTATTCTGTGAACGTGGTGAAATAAATTAGTTGTAGAAGAAGAAAGGAAAAAAAATGCTGAACAATAAAATATGTAGTGTTATCTTGAGAACTAATTAAGTTAATGTTTCTACTGAAGGAACCACACAGCTGAAAGCCTTGGCTAGAGTGCTTCTTCTATCTGAACAACTGGTTCAAATCCAGCACATGCTTCTAGTGATCAGAACCAAATCTAGCAGCTCACTGTTTCAATGTTTGTGGAAACTAAATGGAAGGGCAAAATCCAATCTCTTAAGCCAGTGCCTTGTCACCAAGTCATGTAGTGATCTTGCATTTAAGTCAATTCAGTCTTAAAATTGAACCTCTCTTTCTTCTAAATCATCAGTAAGGGACTTCCCCGGTGGTCCAGTGTCTAAGACTCCATGCTCCCAAAGCAGGGGGCTTGGGTTCGATGCCTGGTCAGGGAACTCGACCCCACATGCTGTGATGAAGAGCTCACATGCAACAACTAAAGATCCCTCATGCCACAACTAAGACCCAGAGCAGCCAAATAAATAAAGAGACATACATGTTTAAAGTCATCAGTAAGTCAACTAACATTGATTGATTGTCCAAGCTATGACAGGTATTTACTGCTGCTACTTATTACTGCTGGCTATAGAACATAACAAAATGGGCATGTTTTTCCTTTTACTAAGCTTACAATCTAAAAAAGAATGTAAATGGTAAATATAGCTGATGGAAACCTACTTACTCATTATAATAGGATCTGGTTCTTGGTCATTGGATTGGTTATGCTATTACCCACATCCATTTTAAACACGTTCTGCCTTGCTATGAACCCTGGGAGACTGAAAACTGTTCGACTCCATCATTCAGGCTCCTCTGGACACCAGCTGAATTTGGGCAAGTGTGAGGTGCCATCCAAGAGAGAACAGCCAGAAGGGAGAGAAGTCAGGATATTTCTTTTTCATCTGTTTTCTTTATGGTTGTGGTTCCAGAAAGGTATATATTCCTTCATTTACTGTCATAGTTCCTTCTAAGCAACTTCTTTTTCAAGGTTCCAGATCATGCCTGGTTCTAGTAACACGACTTTATCTTTTTCTTCTTTAGGTCTAGAAATGGGCCTGTCATTTGGCTGCCAAAAGTTAGATGTTTCATTATCCGTTGTGAACTGACTCACATCTCTGCAAATGTGCTTTCACTAAATTCTTATGAATTGAATGATCCTAAGTGTTTCATTGATGATATGGCCAGCATAACTATAAACAAGGTTAAACTGGGAATAAAAATCAGTATTCAAAACTTAAAAAACTTAAACATATAAATTTACACTCATCAGTCTTTCAATATAAAGAGAATATTTTTTCTCAGACTATGTGCTTATTGATTAGAATTCAAACTTGCCTTTATTGCATGATTCTCACATATAATTTATCCTGTCAAATTTATGATTTCAATTTTAGTAGAGATATGAGAACTTATTCTTGTAAAATAAGTGCAGTATCTGTTTGGAATTTCTCCCACTCTTATATTGTTTCTTGCTCACCTAAAGTAGGAGCACTTTTTTTTTTTGCTGCAGTCTTTATTGTGTCTTTATGAAATATTCCATTTTGTTTTCACAAATGTGGCAATTCTTCCTTTCCTCACCCTAATTAAATATTGCATAAACACAATGAAACACAATAAATAATTGCAATGAAAAATACAAATGAAATAAATAAGGTTGGAAACAACACAACATATTTGAATAAAGAAATTATAATGCAAATTGTAGCAGCAAGTGGCATCTTAGAGGAGCCTGTTGGCTGAGAGTCTGTATTTTTACCCAGAAAATGTAGTGTTAATTAAACCATTTTGGTTAATTAGAAGAGAATTGTAAGACTTTATTGCTTAATATGAATATTCCCAGGCTCTCAACTGTTAAAGAATCCACTTGCATTTCAGGAGACCCTGGTTTGATTTGCTGGTGTTTCAGTCGGTGAAGAATCCACAATGCAGGAGACCTGGGTTTGATCCCTGGGTTGGGAAGATCCCCTGGAGGAAGGCTTGGCAACCCACTCCAGTATTCTTGCCTGGAGAATCCCCCTGGAGAGAGGATCCTGGCAGACTGCAGTCCGTGGGGTTGCAAAGAATTGGACACGACTGAGCAACTAAACACAGCATAGCATGAACATTTCCAGGTGGCTCAGAGGAGAAGGAAATGGCAACCTGCTCCAGTGTTCTTGCCTGGAGAATTCCAGGGTTGGGGGAGCCTGGTGGGCTGCCATCTATGGGGTTGCACAGAGTCGGACACGACTGAAGCGACTTAGCAGCAGCAGCAGCAGTGGTAAAGAATTCCCCTGCCAATGAAGGAGACTCAGGTTTGATCCATGGATCAGGAAGATCTCCCGGAGAAGGAAACGGCAACCCACTCCAGTATTCTTGACTGGAGAATCCCATGGACAGAGAAGCCTGGAGGGCTACAGTTCATGGGGTGGGCAAAGCGACAGAGACCACTGAGCACAAGCACATAGGAGCATGATAAATAAAATTACCAACACTATAAAAGCATGACAAGTTTGTACCTAATAGCCTGGGAGAAAGGAAGCCAGGAAGTATTCTCAAAAGAAGTGATATGGAAGTCAATCCATACCTAAACCATAGGATTTATTAAGGCAAAGAGGGATGATTATTCCCCTAGAAGAAATGACATATGGGAAACACTGATACACAGAAGTAAGTGCAAACTGAGAGAAAGACAGGAAATTCAATTGAGATGAAAAGGCAGGGCTCACTATGTGATATTTATACAGCTTGGCCAGTGGTTTTACCTCTGCAAGTAGATTTTTAATCCACCTCATTGGAATGAGTGAGGCTTAAGTGAGATGGCACATGAAAGTTCTCAGAAAAGATTGTTTTACTTAGAAAAGTTAATCTACTCTGGCTGATATCAAGGAAAACAGGTTTGTCCCTCATTGTTATTAAAGTCCCTCCAAAATACACTGTGAATATTATTAAAATACAACCAGACTGTATCTAAAATACTGAAAATTCTAACTTTATAATAAAGCTGCAGCTATTCACTTGATCATTCTTTAATGTCATGAATGATTTGTTTTAAAATATGGAAAAAAAGTTTTAAAGTACTACAAATCTGTGAGAAATACTGATACTATTATCCCTACAATAACAGTTATGTGAATTGCCAAAATAATTAATGTCTATTACTTCTCTGAACTGTTTCAGTTGTTCATAAACAGACTTATAGGTATGAGATTTGGGACTCTTCTGTGTCTAAATTTGCTCAGTCATCAATAAAATCAAGGTACAAGCCTGATATCTGACCATCAGATTTCACTTCCCTGCTGGCCTCCCCATTGTCCCCTCCTCCTCATCCACTTTATTCTCTAGCTGTGAGAAAGGCAATATCCTGCTTGTGATATTGGACTGAAGAAAATCTAACAGGATTGAGAGCTGAAAATTTGCTTTGTTTTGTTTTGAATTTTAAGACAATATACTGGGGCTAATTTTTCACTCCTGTAAAATATTGCTATGCAAATCCCTATAAATTATTCTAAATTTTTTTTTCCATTTAAGTTCCTGTGTTTCTTTTCTTTGCAGCATTACCATTTGAAGGTGACACTTGTATACTGATTTAAAGTCCTTTCAGCTGAAGCTAAAATAGCAAATCCCATGGATGACATGTTACTGGATGTCCTGTGCATATGTAGGTGAGAGAAGGAGAAAGTTACAGGCACATCCCACCCTTATCCTAAGGACCAGGCTATTTTATTTGGATCAGAATTCTAAAAGATTAAAATCTTATAAAATGGGGCCTGGGCATGTTATTTCTTAGATATACAAACTGAAGAGCTTACAGATGCATTGATAGAATGCCCTGGATCTTCATTATAGTAATTATTTAGGGCTTGATGCATAGATGAAATTTTATTTGCCTTATTTTAATAACTGCTGAAGCTCATATTAAGTACACTGGAATTTATTACGCTATTCTCTCTGTTTTTATATGTATTCACAATTTTCCTAAGTTTCTGTTGATTTGTTTACCCAGTGTCGCTTTACCTGGAGCTGTACTATCTCTCACCTGTATATCTTAGATCAGACACAGCCATCAAACCTCTGCCTCATTTCTACACCCTCCTGTCTTCCTCCAGCCTGTGCATGGTCTATGTAGTCACCTCAAGGTCTACAAAGAATTGAGTTTAACTCTAGCATTTAATTCAGAGAAATGGTAACCCACCTTTCACCTCAAGTCTGAACTATACTCCTCATCCTTATTTGCCAGAGTTCTGTAGTAAGCATTTTCTTGGTAATATTAAGAATATGACACTATGCTTCCTATTAGAATATCTCTCCTTTGGTGAGAGAAGAAGGAACAATAGCTGGATTAAGGCAAGATCTTTATATTGGTCCCTTAGCCTGGCATAAATTTTTTTTTTCCTTGGCCCTGCTGTAGGCATGTAGGATTTTTATTCCCAGACCCAGGACTGAACCCAGGCACTCTGCAATGAAAGCGTGGAGTTTTAACCACTGGGCTGCCAGGGAATTATCTCTCAGATACTTTTTCAATAGCACTTCCTGCTTCAAGTCAATTATCAGGCTACTCATTCGCCAGACTTTCTCCCAGGGGACAGAGTGGGCATAGTTTCTATAATTCAAATCTGAACTTCTGCTATACCCTTCCATGCAAATTGTTGATTATCTCCCCTCCTGCCTCTGAAATGCCTCCTCCTTCAAGAAGTGATAAAATTCTTTGTTAAGATACACATTATCCCATGTGTTGTGCTGGTTCACCTGTCATCATGTCCAGTCTCAGGAGAATTTTGGCCAGATCTCAACTGTGCCTCACTTTTCCCATCTCTGGGCTTCCCTTATGGCTCAGCTGATAAAGAATCCATCTGCAATGTGGGAGACCTGTGTTTGATCCCTGGGTGGGGAAGATCTCCTGGAGAAGGGAAAGGCTACTCACTCCAGTCATGGAGAATTCCATGGACTTAGTCCATGGGGTCTCAAAGAGTCAGACATGACTGAAAGACTTTTACTTTTCCTTTCTCATTTCCCTGTGAACATGCCAAAGAATTGCATTTTCCATTATCCCAAGTTCTTTAACATGTCTTATTTTTCCTTAAGAAGTGAATCAATATTGAAATGATTTGTACTTCAATAAGACTAGAAAATCTTTAAATAACTGGGCAGAGATTTTGTGTATGTATGTGTGTGTGTGTATTTTTGACTTGGTATATTAACATTTCCATGGCCAACAAACCTTCTGAAAATCTTTTAAATTGGTACAGTGTTCCACACCACCCAAGTCAAAAAAGAAGCCCTTTCTCATGGTTTGCAAACACTACCAGACCAGGCAAAGTTCCTCTCTCTTAACTCCAGTCATAGCGTGTCCTGTCAATCTAACCATTATTAATAATGGACTATACACATTGCCTTCATTACCATTATGCTTACTCTTTCCTCTCAAATTTCTACTTTACCCACCAGCTAATTCTGATTGTCTTTTTTAACTCAGCTCAGTCATCATCACCTTCTAAAAGTTTCCAATGTATTTCTCTATGAGGCTCTGGTTGCAGAGACACCACTTCATATCTCTCTTACTGCCTAATAGTGACTATACTTCTCAAATGCAGCTTAGAGACTTCCCAGCACTCCTGATGCAGTGGGTCTGGGTCCCCTGATCAGGGAACTAGATCCCACATGCCGCAACTAAGAGTTCTCATGTTGCAACAAACATTGTGCAACGGAGATGTGCTGCAACAGAAATCCGGAGCAGTCAAATAAATAAATAAATAAATATATATATATATATCTTTTAATGTAGCTTAGATAGGAAAGAGTATGAAACCATCCTTGGATGTCTTGATAATGAAATATCTACCCTTTCTATTTATTTACAGCAAATTTTATCAAGATTATGTGTGTGCGTATATATTTTTCCATTAAAATGGGCTTTTTTAGCCAGTACAGAACTGTTTGGAGGCTGGTAGGGGTGGTGTGGCCCAAAGCAGCTTCTGGAATTTCTGAGCAGCCCTGGTCGGTGGAAAATGGACCTAGTAGTCTTGAGTTACACGGACCATCTGCTGCAGCAATCAAATGTCTCACTCCTGGATCCTCCACGCCAGCTCAATGTCCATGTTATTGGGTTTGCCTTTCAGTACTTTGCCAACAGTCAATTTCATGACTGCTCTGACCACGTCTGCTTCATCAGCCCCGAAGTTACTCAGTTCATCAAGTGCGCTGGCAACCCAGCAGAGATCGCCATGTTCCTTGAACCCTTGAACCTACCCAATAAGAGAGTTATATATTTGGCCATCAATGATAACTCCAACCATACAGTTGGGGGAACCCACTGGAGTTTGTTGGTTTATCTATAGGATAAAAATAGCTTTTTTCATTATGATTCTTATGGTATTAGTAACTCATTTCATGCAAAGCAGGTAGCAGAGAAACTAGAGGCTTTCATAGGCAGAAAAGGAAATAAACTGGCCATTGTGGAAGAGAAAGGCCCTGTTCAACAAAGCAGCTATGACTGGGATGTACGCGATACGTAACACTGAGGCCTTGTTTCAGAACCTCTCCAGATCACAGCCAGAATCACTATGGCAGCTACTCACTCCTACACACATCACAAAGAAGAGAGAAGAATTGAAGGATCTCACTGCCAGACTTGCTAAAAACTAGCTGTTGAAATATATTTGACTTTTGAAGTCTCTTCTTTCTGCCTGTCCCCATATATTGGAAGGCTGCAGTCTCAGTGCCTGAGGAAAGATGTTTTGGAGAGGAAAGCTTAGAAAGCTTACTTTCACCTAAGAGAATGTTGTCCTCTGCATTATCCTAATGGAAAGTGTCAGTTTAACCCTATATATTCTGTGAAGCAATATATTCTGTGAAGATGTCTTCAAAATATGCACCAAAACTGATTAATTCCCTTTTGGGCTCCCTTATCTACATTGGTTTATTCCAAAGAAAAAAAGATTGATCTGTAAAACAAATTAAGAATATGTGAAACACAGAAGCAAGAAAAAAATCATAGAGAAACCAAAATCTTACTGCACAGCCCACATATTTCAAGAGATCAACTGACTAGAAGCAGATCAAGACCTAACCTGATTCAAGATCAAAGTATTATAAGTTACTCAGTTTTTTGATCCTTCTTCCATTCAACAAGCAAAGGCTTTCCCAGCTATAACCTTTGTTATTACTTGATAAAAATGGGGTTAGCCCATAGTCACCCATCTGATTCCTGGAGCACTTTAAGAAAGGGGGTATCTTAAATAACTTTGTTGAAATAAATGTCTATGGTGGACTTCTTGTTTTACATCTGAAACTTATTAAAAGTCAGCTTATTTTTTAGATATAAGGGAGAAAAAGTGACCTTTCTCAACTCTTTCACTTAATTAAAAATGCAGACAATGTAATTTTTGAAATGTGAAACCAAGATAAAATGATACTATTCCCTCTGAAAAAAAAAGTATTCTTCTCAATAAGAAGACTTTTCTTGGAATTAGCATTGTGTCAGCCATTCTGCTAGACAGTTGCAGCAAATAGTAGTCATCTATTATCATCCATTTCAATCATAGACAATCCCATTTCTAGTTGCTGTTTTTCTAACTCCTGACCTTACCTTCTGTCAGTATGAAAAGAGATGGATAAACAATAGTTCTATTAAGGGACTTCCCTGATGGTCCAGTGCTAAGACTTCACACTCCCAGTGGAGGGTGCCTGGGTTCAATCCTTGGTCGGGTTACTAGATCCCCCGTGTTTCAAGTAAGAGTTCCCATGCAAATAAGAGTTCCTATGATGTAACTAAAGATCCTGAATACCGTAACTTAAAAAAAAAAAATCACACATGCTGATGGAAGACCCTGAGGGCCTCAACTAAGACTTGGGGTAGCCAAAAAAAAAAAAAAAAAAAAGCTTTATTAGGAAAACTGTAACATTCAAAGAAGTACTTACTTCCTCTCTTTGAGTCATGGAGAGAACTGTTAGGGAAAGGGACATGAGGTCCTCATAAAACAAAGGGAAGTAACTTTGGAGAGTGACATTTGGAGTAGAAGATTCATCCCTTGAGGATTTTGGGGGGTGAAATTTCCATTGATAAATATGAGACAGACACTGGAACAAGCTTGAATCTTGGAAAAAAAGATGAATGAATAAATGAACAAACATGAATGAAAGCTAACTTTATTGCCTTTCTGCTGTGGGCCTCACCTACTGCTGTATTCAGCAGCAACTTCCTAAGGAACACCTGTCCTGCGCTTGGTATGGAGCTAGGTAGTGGGGTTTCAAATGTCAAGAAAACATATCCAATCAAGGTTTTGCCATCATAGAGCTTACTGACCAACTGGGATGCAAGTAATTGCTCTTCAGTATATTGAAGCTGACAAATGTCTGGAGAGAGGAAATACTGGGGACATGGAAGAATATATGCATGCATGTAAGTCGCTTCAGTTGTGTCCGACTCTGTGACCCTATGGAATGTAGCCCGTCAGGCTCCTCTGTCCATGGGATTCTCCAGGCAAGAATGCTAGAGTGGGTTGCCATGGCGTCCTCCAGGGGATCTTCCCGACCCAGGGATCAAGTTTGCACCTGTTGTGTCTCCTGCATTGGCAGGCGGGTTCTTTACCACTAGAACTACCTGGGAAGCTCAGAAGAATGTATAAGATAGATTATTTCTTTTTTGTTGAAGTTATCCTTCTAGTCTATAAGGACTGGCTTGAGAGCTGGAAAAAAAAATACAGAGTAATATATAGAGTTATTTTTATGGATACCTAGGGTTTAGAACTGAAGTTCATGCTTACTTATATATACAAGGAAAGAAGACAAGATTTGAAGACAAAATAATAAATATTAGACCCAATTCTGCCACTTTACTAGGGAGTAACCTTGAATAAACCACATCACCTCTCTGACCTTGAGTTTCTTTGCAAAATGTAAGCGCTGGTACCTAACTTAAATAGATTCCAAGGGCTGTGAGAGAGGCTCAGTTAAGAAAATAAAAGGGGAAACAAACATACTTTGCAAGCCAACAAGACCTGTGTGGATTTTGTTATTATTAATAGTATTGTTGCTATGTGAACAAGTCTGGGACTGAGCAGGTTAAGACTAGTATTAATTTATATGACTGAACAAATGGATGGCTCTGGTCTGCTACTTCCAAAAGCTCCCTGCATTTCTATACCAGTTTCCCTTGTTTTTATAGTTTGGTCTTCTCTTGCCTGAACGGATGAGTTTTAGAAGAAAAATGAAATAGCTGTTTTTAGACTCTGTTTAGGGCTTTTTGGTGATGAAATTTCCATAGATAAACCTAAGACAGGCAGTAAAACGGACTTGTGTCTGTTTGAGGCTGGTAGTGAACTTTGTCAGTGCTCTGCCCAAACCGTTATCCCAAATCCACCCCCAACCCTTCTTACCTGTTCTGTGTGCCCCTGTGCAATCTGTGTCTCTTCCGTCTTGTATCTGTTACCTTCTTATAGGACAGCCTTTGGTTACTGGAGCTGCTTTTACCTGAAAGGACAGAAATTAGAATTGCATGGTTGTTTACAATTCACACAAACCTCCAAATAGGGGCAACTCAAAGACAAGGAGGGACTAACTCAGGACTATGAAAGATCAGTTCCCCCACTAGAGTTCAGACAGAGCTCATGTACTTAGTGAAGTGAAGCTGTCCTTAAAATTTTACCCTTGTTTGGCTTGTTCCTCTTGCCAAATTCTCCCCATTTCCTATTGTCCAATTTTCCCTGTTTCTTTTTAGAGTATTTTCTTAATACATGATCCTCCTTTCTGTGTCTGCTTCTGGGAACCTAACCCTGAGAAGCTAAGATACAGATATTCTAAGCAAGTGGCTAAGGAATCCCAGCATGGATTTGTCTAAGTAAGTGGGAGAAAAACGACTGTGGAATAGAGACAATTATTTTGGCAACAATAGAGGCATTATCTCAAAACTTTTCCCTTTGAAGATCATACTGAATAAACTCTAGTGGTAATAAATGTATTCAGTCGTAATTGAACTATGCCTCTGCAATATTTACTGTAACAGGCACTGGGGACATATAAGACATGGTATTTTAGACTAGAAAAGGAGACATATTACTTGACAATAAAAATACTTGAGTTTTATACTGTACTTAAAAATTAATAACCATTGTCTTTATAATTTATAAAGTGTGAAAAAACTTGCATTTATTGAATGTAGATAACTTTACATACATGATCACATTTAATTCTCAACACAACCATGTGAAGCAATCATTCTCACTTGAAGATGAGTTGAATACTGTAAGACTAATACAATAATTTATGCAAAAATACACATAGAATACATGACTGATGTGCTGCAACTTAGTATACTTCAAATCCTTTGCTTATTGTGCTATGCTGTGGAGTTTCCTGAATAGGACACACGACAGGAAACACTCAAAAACAAATATGCAAATGACAACAATCTTTTTCCAAGTGATTTAATAAGCTGTTGGAAGAGATTAGATTTATATTTTAGTTCTGGTAAATTGGATGGAACAATCTTTTCACATTTATACACACTGCACTTAACAAAGAGATGTATGTATACCTTTCAAAATTCCCTTAGTAGTATTTAGTGTGTGTGTGTGTGTGTGTTTTTTTTTTTTTTTTTTTTTAATATCTGGAAATCTCAGTCCCCTGTATCACTTCTATTCTGAAGCAAAGATCCTGGGTGAACCTATATATAGATAGTAAGTTGTGTGACTATAGGATATGGCCTCCATTCTCAACCTAGAAAAGTCAAATGACTGTTACCATTACTAGAGTTGAAGATAGAATTAGATCCAAATCTCAACCTACTAGTTATGTGACCTTGTGTGAGTGTAACTTTGTGATCCTGAGATTTCACTGTGGGTAAAAGGGATGATTGAATTCTCAGAAGTTATCACAATTAAGTTAGAATATATGTATCTCATTTAAGAGAAGCAAGAGAATATATATTAAGTGACTAAGAAGAACGTATACTGAACTCATGCTTATTATTTATCCCATCCTTAATTTTCTCATGAATCTCAGAAATGGGTATTAAGTCTGAGTTATCTGTGTTCTGGTTCAAATAAAAGATAGTTTTTCTTGAGAGACAGACAAGATCATGGGGAAGTTCAGAAGAGGGTAAGGTCATTCCTACTGGAATCATTACCCCTTCGGGAGGCAGGTTTTATGTAAGATGTGGCTGAAACTTAGTGCTTAGACAATCTCTGTTTGTGTTAGTTGCAGGTACCTTCTAATCCATCAGATAGTTACAGCACACAAGATATGGCAAACAAGCTGCCTATTTTTTTTTTAAAGGGAACTTGAGAGACTATATTTTTAAGCAATTGAAACAGACACTCAAAATCTATATATTCACAAAAACAAAAGTGGGTTTCTTTAGATTTTTTTTTTCAGATGTTTATATTTTCAGTAGTAATTTTACAGAGATAAAGTCTAACAACAACAACAAAAGAAAAACTGCTTCTTTGTCCACTGACAAAGGCCAAATGCAACAAAGAGGCAAAAGACATCTTTCGGCTCCCTTGATGTTAAAGCCCTTTGTGTATTTTCTAGATTTGTTTGAGAAAAAAGAAAAACCAAAACCTACTGAATCAAGACAAGGGATGAGCGTAGTTTGTTTACTCTGGTGCCTGTGATGTACTAGTGTCGTTTCTCATTTAATAACCCATATAGAGAAACAGTTTCTCTTTGTTCTCTTCTCTTCCCCTCCAAAGAGCCTCAGACCATGCCCTAAGAAGAAGATTACCAGACCTTGTCTTTGATTCATCTGAAAGGCTGTAATTGGGCAACTTCAATCCCCATTTAAAATCTTTTTGTGGTACTTGAAGGCCCACTTCTCTACAAAGGTTTCTGTTAACTCTTTCCTAAGAGAGGGTCTTACCACCACCTAATAATGGGCTGTCTACATTTGGGTGTTTGGAAAAAAACAGTATTAAGAACACTTTACAGTCTTGAACCTCACATCCATAATTTAATTTTCTCTGCAACACAACACTAATGTGAGTCAGAAAAGGCATTTTGCTGCCTATGCTTTACAAGATTAGTAAAAGAGAAGAAATAACCTCGAATCAGGAATCCTGTTTTTAACTCAAGGTTTTAACTTGCCCTCATCCTTATTTCAACAGACATCCAACTCACAAAACAGACTAATAATGATAATCAAAGCCTCTCTAACTGTGAGATTGGTCAAGGATAAAGAAGCAGAACTCCTCTCCTTTATAATCTCTCCTTTCTTGGTGAGAATGAAGAAAGAAATAGTGCTGTTGAACTATCATATTCTCACTGACAGGGTTCTCTTGCCATTCATCCACCTTTCTTCTCCCCTTACATCTCTTCTTTGTTCATTTTCCTAAATGCTTCCTTCCTCTCTCTTCATTTTAGAAGACAACAAAGGCTATCAGTCACCCAAAGCTGTTCTGATGCCCTCCTGGAAGTTAGTAATTACATTATTTACACTATCTTCAACAGAGCCCAATATACTTTTTAATAGGTCTTTCCCCAGAATCTCTCTCCTTTTATTTTTGTTTTGTAAATTGCATTGTTCCTGGGATCCCAATCTTCAAGGAATAATTAATTCTAGTATCATGTATGCTGTCAGAATGGCTTTGAGACACAGAATATTCCAAGCCCACTTCCCTCCCAATCCACACACACTTCCATAGAAGTCTCAATTTTATCAGAAGCCTTAGGTAAGTACCCCATGGGGAACATATGTCTGCTTCTGTTTTGATACATTTTTCAGATAACAGTAAGCACTGCTCACACCTGGAGGTCTTTAAGAAATGCTCAGGACAGCAGGGTTCAAGTGGCTGTCAGCCAGACATGCATTTTTTTGGAGCAGGAGAATCAACTTTGTAAGTTATTCGAAGTAGTATGTGAGGAAGCTTATTCAGCTCAGCATGATCTCTGGCTGTTTACTGGGACTGGTACAACTGGAAACCTAACATCATTCAATTTTTAAAGTATTATAATGAAAGTCATTTTGTATATAGGTAAATATAATTTCAGTTCTCTTTCTAAAAGATACAACAGTAAATACTTAATAAACAAAAAAGCAAGTGTCTAGGTGGGATATTGAAAGATAAATCTTTTAAAGTAAAAGTTTCTGAAATACCATTAACTAAATAATATCTATCTAGCTGTCTATGACATAGGATACACATCTCCAAAGCTAGTCACTGACACTCATTCATGCATATAACACTTTTTTAAAATTGAGGTTTAGTTGACTTATAATGTTATATTATTTTCAGGTGCACAAGAGTGATTTTATAGATTATACTCTATAGTTATTATAAAATACTGGCTGTATTTTATATTAGTGATAATGTACAGCATTTGCCTTTCTCTGATTTATTTAACTAAGCATAATATCCTCCAAGTCCATCCATATTGCTGCAAATGGCAGTTTTTTTTTTATATGATTGAGTAGTGTTCCATTATATATATATATATATGTGTGTATATCTATATCTATATATATATATATGCCACAGCTTCTTTATCCATTCATCTATTGATGGACACCTAGGTTGCTTCCATATCTTGGTAATTTTTTTTTTTTTTACCTAAATGAGGTAGTTCTACCATTTAAAAATATTCAATATTTGGAAAATAACTATATGTGTACTCTTGTTATTTTTAAAATCATTATTATCCTTACAGCTTCTAGTTTAGAAAGAAATTAACCAATCCTTTTACCCACTAATTTCTTTCAATAAAATAAAATGAATTGCCTTAGCTAGTCTTTCAAGAACTTTTGACTTGAACTTAAGGGGCTTTCATAGACAACTTGTATTGAATGTCCACTGATTATTATGAGTGCTAGATAATCACATTAAGTTGTCTTCTTTTAACAACAACAACAACAAAAAATTGGGACAATTAAATTCTTTATTTGAAAAATGGGGATAGGGATACTTGAAATGTTGAAACTTGCTTAAGATCTTTTAGCTAGTAAGGTAATGATGAAGGATTTTAAACCAAATCTGCCTAACCACAGATTCCAATATAGTTTTCTTTTAAGATTTCCAAGACAATGTTCTAAACTGGAATTATTTAGATCACTAAGTTTCTTAGTTGGTTACACAGGTGGAAACAATCTCCCAGAAAAAAAAAAAAAAATTTGAGATGAAAACACTGAGTCAGATTTAAATTTAAGATAAAGATGGTTGGACACTGGAGGCCATACTCACCAGGATGTTTTTTTTCTGAGAACTTGTATCAGAATCTGCAAAACACCTCCAGCAGAAAGTATTGGGGAAAGTGGCCTAAAAAGGATGTCTTGTTGCCCTGTATTATTGCTTATGGTATTTCCAAGATTGCTTTTACTAACCCAGGGTTTCATCAGCTAAATTCCTTAATTTTCCAAATTGGAGAAAGGGACAGTTAGTTAAACAATCTGCTCATATAATTGTATGCAAAGGGCCAAAGGAAGTAATAACACTGACCGCTGCTCTGTAGTTTTGTTTAGGCCACATTATGATCTGTCTATTCACATGCTATACTAGTGTTTTAGAATAGAGATGGAAATTCTGCATTCAAAGTCAGTACTGTAAATCACCAACAAAATAGAGTGTCCTGAACAAGAGGGTCTTTGTTTATGGCAAATAACTATGGCCCATCCTCTGGACTAGACAGACATCCATTTCCAATGACAGTAGGCAAATAAACAGAACTGCACATGCTTCCACTCACAGCAGGGTGAGAAGTATTGACCTCGGTCGGTTGTGTCACCAGAAGACTGAGGAACAAATTGCTGAAAGAGACTAGAAATCACAGTGAATCTACTACCTTCCAGTCATACCAGGTGTCTCTGTCAGGACACTCTATAGAATGCCATTAGCAGAACAACAGGGAGATGGAAGTTAACAGCCAGGCAAAAGGGGTCATTCACAAAAGAAGAGAAGAGGACAGGTGAAAATTACAGTTTTGACATTAGTAAGTGGGAATAAGTGGAGATGCTCTCAGAGTGGTGTTTGTAAGCAGGAACAGGTAATTGCATATAATAAATGCCCTGGAATTGCCATTCTTCCTGGGCTGGTGTGCCCTTTCTCTTTTTCATTGCCTCCTTTGAAGATTTTGCGAGATTTGTTTTATTTTATTTCTTGTCCTTGCACTCTATATTGCTATTGAAGCGTCACTCCTGGAAACTGGAGTCCCTCTTTGCCTGGCAGGAAAAAGCAAAACTCCTTTAGAATATTTATTTTATTCCTTATATCTCTGCAATATAAATCGTCAGACTATTTATTCAAACACAGACTTAGGGTCCTTTTGTCGGGTTCAGTGAAAATATGATCTGTCCTTGGGATGCCTGATGTGCAGTGAGAAACACTGAAAAAAGGATGAAGACTTCCTAAAAACCCATCACATGTCAGACACTGTATTAGACACTTATCACTGCATTATCCATTATCTTGGTATATTCACAACAAGCAGGAAATTCCAAATTATAGAGTGTTGAATTAATGTAAATATAAAAAATAAAACAGAAAGATTAAAAATATTTATGTTCTCATTTATCCAAGGCTTAAGTGTCCCACTTTTTGATAGTAAAGAGACCAACAGTATAATTGAGGATAACAGTTTTTTCAAATCTTTCTTGACTGCCATACTCCATATTGACTTGATTTTGGTTTGGCTGCCTATGCGGTTTCAAGAAAGATGTAGCAATTCTAAATGTCACATCCAGACATGCCCAATCCAAGAGGAAGAAAAGCAGCATTGTCCTGGATAAAACCCTTCCTCAGGAACCTCTGGCATCTTTTCTCATCGAGGAGAATTGTGTCACAGGCATGTTACTAAACCAATCATTGGCAGGACAAGTAAGAACATCATAATTGAATCCAGCTAGTAAAGGTTAATCTCCTTAGAGAAATGCTGGGCTGCTTGAGGAAGGAAGATATGGGGTGGGGGTGGGGGGCGGGAAGGAAAGATTTTATTTAAAAAAAAAAAAAAGGAAAGCAACAGTTAACGTATTCTAGAATCAGTGATTTTTTTTTTTTTTTTTTTTTTTGACACAGAGCATTCAATGACTTTTATGGGATACGAAAACATAAGAAACAGAGGTGGAAGTTGAATCCATTTAATTTAGTCTCCTTATCCATTATGATATTCTCCCCAATGGTTTTTCTCTATTTTTTTCTCTATTGTTACAAGGGGGTTTGTAGGGAGGGGAGAGATGTGATTATGGAATTCTAAGCCCCCACTTTAGCTCATTAACCATTTGAGAAATCTGTACATGAGTATGTCATGCTTCTCAAGTTAAGTGAATTGACTTCAGTGCTTTGTGGTTTGCTGGGAACAAACATAACAAGTCCAAAGCTTGGTCACTAAAAATGAAAATGTTATTGGATTCAACAAAAATGGATACAGAACAGCAAAAATACAATATGTGGTTAACCACAGACAAAGCTGTCCCTTCTGCTTAGCTCTGCTGATATCTGAAACGCCTTCCTCTAGCATTTGTTGCCCTGATGGCTCCAGTCCAGTAGCTGCGCATTTGAATGCAGAGAGTCAATGTGAGGCTAGCACATTTTTGATGGAATTTGTACAGAAATCAAGCAGCAAGCCCCTGTAACATGTTTATAATTGTGTTCCTTCTTTGGGGTAGGAAAAATGGTGAAACTGTTTTACACACCTTGAACAACAAGTGTGCCATTCTAAACTAACTTTTAGTTTGAACATGGTGTGAAATCACTTAGCCAGCAGGAAGGGAGGTAGTAGAGTCAACTGCTATTGGACTTTGGTCACAGTCAGAAGGTCAACACAATTTAGATAGGCTTACTGCTGCTTGAATTGAGAACTTTAAGACCATATGAAATTCTTCCCATTTTGTAGATGAATAATCTTGTTAAGAATTGGAGGGCTTTCTTGGTTGTCCACTGGTTGAGAATGCACTTGTCAAAGCAGAAGACATAGGTTCGATTCCTGGAAGATTCTGTGTGGCATGGGGCAACAAAGTCCATGGGCCCAAGAGCTTGTGCTCTGCAACAAGAGAAACCACCCCAACGTGAAGTACTCGCACCTCAACTAGAGAGTAGCCTCTGCTTGCTGCAAGTAGAAAAAGCTAGTGCATGGCAACGAAGACCCACCACAGCCAAAAATAAATAAATTAATAATAATAAAAAAAATTGGAGAGACAGGCCCAACTTTGATTACAGTTATCAAACAGTAATGCATTTAGCATGGCTTATGTGCTTTTGGTATCTGGGTACAGTGTTAAGAAATGACTATGTTGAATTTACAACTTAATGTACCAAGTGGAAAGTGCCAAATAAATTGGGTTTAAATCCTGACTATTTTATTTATTAGTGGTTCTGTGACCTGAGGACAGGGATACCTAACTTTGAAGACTTTTTATACGGATCATTAATAATGCAAGTGTGACTTTAATATGGTGATAAGACTTCAGTAGATATAAAACTTCAAAGAATATGTTAATAAAAAAGAGAGGGTATAATTTAGTGTGCTAATCCTGTGCCCGTTTGTCCTCCCAGAGATACTTTGTCCTCTCCTGGGCTAAACTATTCGCAGGTAAATTTACTCCTACAGACTGTGTTTCTCAATTCCTCTATTAGCTCATCTCTGCTTAATTTCAGTCTTTGGAAAACTCTAGTAGAAGTGAAAACTATAGTGTGTGAAAACAAAATGCAATATGGTATCCTCCATTGGAAACTTAAGTATTATTTCTTAAAATTTTCTGTAAAAGTATTAAAAATAAAACATTTGTTTTAAAAATTAGTAAAGAAAGCCCCAGGATGCTTATCTCCTTGCTTCTCCAGCAGGAGCATGGAATGATCCCAGTGCTCATGGAATGTGACCCCATGGACCGTAGTCCACATGCTCCTCTATCCATGGGATTGTCCAGGAAAGAACACTGGAGTGCGTTGTCATTTCCTCCTCCGGGGATCTTCCCAACCCAGGGATTATCTCTCCTGCATTGGCAGGCCAATTCTTTATCACTAGCACCACTTGGGAAGCCCCTACAATGATATACCTGTCCCTATTTTCCTCTGGAATAAGTTAATACCGCCTTTGATTTTTTTTTTTTTTTCTTTAAAGCATGGGATAGTAGAAGCTTTCTTCTGTTGCTAATGTCTGGCATGCCTTATGGTCCTCTGACTTTTGAAGTTTTCACTAACTGAGTAAATAGCTCCCTTCATCATTTCTCTCTGTTTTAGAAATTCCGAGTAGTGTCATTTTTTTGATTGAATCTTGGCTGACATACCTAGGGAAACTTCCCATAACTAAAGTTACATCCTTTCTACACACAGTGTTTTCTGGGTTTTAATGCTATTGCTCAAAAGTGACACAAATCTCAAAACACCAATTGGTAGAAGTACATCCAACAGCTGATTTTTCTTTATGTTCTCTATCCAAGATAACTCCAATACTACCCAGGTATTAGCACTGACCCTAATCTTTGTCTGGTAAACATGAGATTGCTCAGTGGTCTCACTAATTCGGGTCCTCAGACCTTGTATGGCTGGTTCTTTGGCTCCAGGTTGTGACTTAGTCCTCTGTTTCTAGAGTGAAGTCCCTATAAGAAGCACAGGGTAACTCCTCCAGAAAAAGAGTGAGGTGGATGGATAGGAGAAAATTTGCTCCCCATATTATTTAGACAAACAAAATTTTATGCAGGGGTTCTCCAGGGGTTTTTAAAAGGTTTTTACAGGTGCTAGACAATATTTTCTAATATTGAGAGATGAAGCCTAGGTTATGAAAAGTGTATCATGAAATTGATATTAAGAATATCAGTTCTGGGATTTCCCCAGGCTTCCCAGGTAGCACTACTGGTAAAGAACCTGGCTTGCCAACAGGGAATGCAAGAGATGTGGGTTTGATCCCTGGGTCAGAGAGATGCCCTGGAGAAGGGCATGGCAACCCACCACAGTATTCTTGCTTTGAGAATCCCATGGACAGAGGAGACTGGTGGGCTACAGTTCACAGAGTCACACAGAGTCAGACACAACTGAAGAGACTTAGGGCACATGCACCAGTGGTTAGGACTCCACATTTTTACTGCTGTGGGCATGGGTACAATCTGTGGTCAGGGGTATTAAGATTCAGCAAGCTGTGTGGTGCAGCCAAAATTCAAAGGAAAAAAAAAAGAGAGAGAGAGAGAGAGAGAAAGAGAGAGAATAGCAGTCCCATCTATCAATATTACTTATTTTTTTGAGAAGAAAAAATTGTGAAATGCAACAATAAGATGTATCAGGCCCCATCTAGGGATTTTCTGATGGGTGCCAAACCAAAAGTCTGAATAGCCTACATTTATTAATTCATTGGTCCTCAAGGGAACTTCAGAATTGTATTCTCAGTGATTTGGACTCTACTATTTCTGGGTTGATGGGATTTGTGAAGATGGACTCTTGGTAACCTTAAACCTTGGGGATGATTATAAACCAAACAACAAATAGTCTATTTGGCCTTCTAAAAAACTCAATTGAAATTACTTGCATAGTCTCTACCTATTAGCTTAATTCAGACTATAATAATATGGTTGCTTGATAGATATGGACTAAGAACCAGAAGAGTTATAGAATTTTATTACTCAAGGGTATTAGGATAAGACAGTTGATAAATTCTCCTACATAGGAGAAAATATCAGGGGATGTGGTGAAAAAGAAAGTGAAAGTGAAGTTGCTTAGTTGTCGCCGACTCTTTGCAACCCCATGGACTGTAGCCCACCAGGCTCCTCTGTCCCTGGGATTCTCCAGGCAAGAATACTGGAGTGGGTTGCCATTTCCTTCTCCAGGGAATATTCCCTACCCAGGGATCGAACCCAGGTCTCCTGCATTGCAGGTGGATGTTTAACCTCTGAGCCACCAGGGAAGCCCCACAAATAGTTGGAGACTTAGTGCAGAATAAAATTCAAAGGAAGGAAACTTTGGGGAATCTGCAACCAAGGGTAAGGAGAGAAGAACCATACTGCTTTCTTTCTCCTTTCCCCTCAGGGCTCTTTCTGGAAGGCATGGTGAGTTGCATAAAGTTGTCCTCTGGAGCCTTTTATATGGATAGGACAAATAAAATTCTAAGCAAGTGGTGCTTACTTCATATATGACTCTCCTACTCCACATTTTTTTTAACCTTAAAATCTGATCAACTTCTGTTTTATAGAAATATTTTATGTATTCTGATTCATCGAGTCATTTACATTCAGATCTTGCATTCTGTCTCTTTCTAGTATTGTGCTTATACATGTGCATGTGTGCATGCATGCTAAGTTGCTTTAGTCATGTCCAACTCTTTGCAATCCTATGGACTGTAGCCTTCCAGGCTACTTAGTCCATGGGTTTCTCCAGGCAAGAACACTGGAGTGGGTTGCCATGCCCTTTGCCAGGAAATAATTGTGATGGTTCTATTTATTTCTAGGGGCTTCCCTGGTGACTCAGTAAAGAATCTGCCTGCAATGCTGGAGACACAGGAGATGTGGGTGCAATTCCTGGGTCCGGAAGATCTCCTGGAGGAGGGTATGGCAACCCACTCCAGTATGATTGTCAGAAAAATCCCATGTACAGAGGAGCCTGGTTGGTGGGCTATGGTCCATGAGGTTGAAAAGAGTCGGACATGCCTAAAGTGACCAAGCATGAATGCAAGCCAACTATTTCTAATTTCTTATTGAAAATTGCACCCATTTGATAACGATTGAGGTATATTTGATTGTGTTACTCTACAATGATGACTGTTGCCTGTTTATATTGTGCATCTTTAAATAAAAATGTCATCAGTTCAGTTCAGTCGCTCAGTCGTGTCCAACTCTTTGTGAAACCATGGACTGCAGCACACTAGGCTTCCCTGTCCATCAATAACTCCCAGAGCTTACTCAAACTCAAGTCATCAAGTTGGTGATACCATCCAAACATATCATCCTCTGTCGTCCCCTTCTTCTTCTGCTTTCAATCTTTCCCAGCATCAGGGTCTTTTTCAATGAGTCAGTTTTTCACATCAGGTGGCCAAAGTACTAGAGTTTCAGCTCCAGCATCAGTCCTTCCAATGAATATTCAGGACTGATTTCCTTTAGGGTTGACTGGTTGGATCTCCTTACAGTTCAAGGGACTCTCAAGAGTCTTCTCCAACACCACAGTTCAAAAGCATCAATTCTTCAGTGCTCAGCTTTCTTTATAGTCCAACTCTTACATCCATACATGACCACTGGAAAAACCAAAGCTTTGACTAGGTGGAACTTTGTTGGCAAAGTAATGTCTCTTCTTTTTAAATATGCTTTTATTAATTATTAAGGAAAGTTTAATAACTTTCCTTCCAAAGAGCAAATGTCTTTTAATTTCATGGCTGCAATCACCATCTGCAGTGATTTTGGAGCCCAGAAAAATAAAGTCTATCATGCTCTCCACTGTTTCCCATCTATTTGACATGAAGTGATGGGACCAGATGGCATGATCTTAGTTTTCTGAATGTTGAGTTTTAAGCCAACTTTTTCACTCTCCTCTTTCACTTTCATCAAGAGAATCTTTAGTTCTTCTTCAATTTCTGCCATAAGGGTGGTGCCTTTGGCATATCTGAGGTTATTGATGTTTCTCCCAGTAATCTTGATTCTAGCTTGGCCTTCCACCAGCCCAACGTTTCTCATGATGTACTCTGCATATAAGTTGAATAAGAAGGGTGACAATATATAGCCTTGACCTACTCCTTTTCCTATTTGGAACCAGTCTGTTGTTCCATGTCCAGTTCTAACTGGTGCTTCCTGACCTGCATTTAGGTTTCTCAAGAGGTAGGTCAGGTGGTCTGGTATTCCCATCTCTTGAAGAATTTTCTAGTTTTTTTGTGATCCACACAGTCAAAGGCTTTGGCATAATCAAAGCAAAAATAGTTGTTTTCCTGGAACTCTCTTGCTTTTTTGATGCTCCAACAGATGTTGGCAATTTGATCTCTGGTTCCTCTGCCTTTTCAAATTCCAGCTTGAACATCTGGAAGTTCATGGTTCATGTACTGTTGAAGCCTGGCTTGGAGAATTTTAAGCATTACTTTGCTAGCATATGAGATGAGTTCAATTGTGCCATAGTTTGAGCATTCTTTGGCATTGCCTTTCTTTGGGATTGGAATGAAAACTGACCTTTTCCAGTCCTGTGGCCACTGCTGAGTTTTTCAAATTTGCTGGCATATTGAGGGCAGCATTTTCACAGCATCATCTTTCAGGATTTGAAATAGCTCAACTGGAATTCTGTCACCTCCATTAGCTTTGTTCGTAGTGATGCTTCCTAAGGACCACTTGGCTTTGCATTCCAGGATGTCTGACTCTAGTCCAGTGATCACATCATTGTGGTTATCTAATCATGAAGATCATTTTTGTACAGTTCTTCTGTGTATTCTTGCCACCTCTTCTTAATATCTTCTGCTTCTGTTAGGTCCATATCATTTCTGTCTTTTATTGTGCCCATCTTTGCATGAAATGTTCTCTTGGTATCTCTAAGTTTCTTGAAGAGATATCCAGTCTTTCTCATTCTGTTGTTTTCCTCTATTTCTTTGCATTGATTGCTGAGGATGGCTTTCATTCCCTCCTCTCTTTTCTTTGGAACTCTGTATTCAAATGGGTATATCTTTCCTTTTCTCCTTTGCCTTTAGCTTTTCTTCTTTTCACAGCTATTTTTAAGGTCTCCTCAGACAACCATTTTGCCTTTTTGCATTTCTTTTTCTTGGGGGTGGTCTTGATCACTTCCCCTTGCACAATGTCAAGAACCTCTGTCCATAGTTCTTCAGGCACTCTATCGGATTTAATCCCTTGAATCTATTTGTCATTTACACTGTATAATCATAAGGATTTATATAGGTCATACCTGAATTGTCTGGGAAAGGCAATGGCACCCCACTCCAGTACTCTTGCCTGGAAAATCTCATGGACAGAGGAGCCTGGTGGGCTGCAGTCCATGGGGTCGCTAAGAGTTGCACACAACTAAGCGACTTCACTTTCACTTTTCACTTTCATGCACTGGAGAAAGAAATGGCAACCCACTCCAGTGTTCTTGCCTGGAGAATCCCAGGGACAGGGGAGGCTGGTGGGCTATGCCATCTATGGGGTTGCACAGAGTCGGACACGACTGAAGCAACTTAGCAGTAGCAGCAGCATACCTGAATGGTCTAGTGGTTTTCCCCACTTTCTTCAATGTATGTCTGAATTTGGCAATAGGGAGTTCATTATCTGAGCCATAGTCAGCTCCCAGTCTTATTTATGCTGACTGTATAGAGCTTCTCCATCTTTGGCTATAAAGAATGTAAGCAGTCTGATTTTTATTGGCCATCTTGTGTGTCCATGTATAGAGTAATAAATCTATTCAAAGGACTAAAGTAGATGCTTGAAATTGCTAGGTTCCCAGAACTCAAGGATCAACATTCATCAGACAAGTCTTAATTATCCTTGTCATGGCCTTTTCCCACTTCTCTGCTACCTCCAAACAATTTCCAAGGACTGTCACACTAGTAACAGAGGAGGAAGACAGTCACCCATCAGCACAACTCCCTGCTGTTCATGTCCTTATCCTAGCTAATGAGCACTCATGTGAGGAAAAAGTGTAGATTTGGAAATCAGAATGTTCTAGTTTTTACGACATTAGAAGTCTAGAGCTCTGACCTTCCAGTTTCCTCATCTGTGAAATGGGATGAGATTTTATAGCTCTTAGTGAATTAAATAGGCTTAATTTAAATTGCAAAAATTTTCCACAGTATTTAAGATACAGTAGGTATTCAGTAATCATTAATGTCCTGTCATCTAGATATAGCATAATCCAATGTTCCTTCAACCTTTTTTCTTGGATGTAGTAAGAAAACAGCAAGTAAACATTTTTAAAAAATAACTAAACAGTTCTAAAATAATATAACTGTTCCCCCTAGTTTCCCACTTGGACTACTTGTAACCATATCTCTTACATTTCAAGGACCCTGATTTTATGCAGATGTTTAGGCTCAAACTTAACCAACTTACATCTGATTAAATGATATGTTTTTTTTTAATTGAGGATTTTATAGGAAAGGATGTACCATGAATAGATATTATAATGAAAAGAGATATGGATTCTTAGAGATATGGGTTTGAATCTTGCAATTATTATCAAAGCAGCTCTGGGGCAAGTTTTTTCATCTATCAAATATAATAATAATTAATACTTCACAGGATATTTATGGGAAGATAAGGATATAAGGAAGAAATAAGTGAATGAATGTAATGTATGGGAAGATGGATATATGGGAAGAACTAAACAAGGAAGAAATAAGTGAATGAATGTAATCTTTGATTTAGTAAGATATGGCCAATTAACACTAGAGACTCAATTGATAATATTTATTTTTGTTACTATTGAAGCTATTTTCTTGTTATTCATTTTGGGCCTCCTTGGATTTATATTGCTAGACAGTGAGATGTATCCTACAAGTTCTGCATGTGATATTGTTCTGCACCAAAGTCATGGTCGACCACCCCTTCATTCTACAGTATATCACCTCACCATGCCAGGCCCTTCTTGGCCACCCACACTGTCACTTCTCTGGATCAGCAGACCATTAATTTGTTATTAATTTAAGGCCCAGGAAAAAACTGACTCTACTGTGCCTTAAATACTTTAAAAAAATTTTTATGTTGTGATCTTACTTTCCTAACTTACTGATTCTTACTAATTTTCATCTACCTGTAGTCTACTTACTCTGCATTCAATTCCAAACATGTCTTGCAATTGCTACCCCACAACTATAGTAAGAAACAACTTCTGGGAGCCAATTTAGACAAGTTTGACTCCCTAATTGATCTAATAACCTACTCTTGTTCCTGCATGAAGGAATGAGTTTATGGTTGCAATCTATCTACCCATATTACCACTTTTTTTCAAGAATTTTCCTTCTCTCTGTCTCTCTCTCTCTCTCTCTCTCTATATATATATATATATATATATATACACATTCTCAACTAAGCTATATAGTCTTTATAGGTCATACATCAGTCATAGTTTTTGTTATCAACAAAATTGGTATCATAGAACTGGTTTGATGAAACTAAATGCATAGAAAGTATATTACATGGAGAGCGGCAGTCCTAAGACGGCAGAGGAATAGGACGGGGAAACCACTTTCTCCCCTACAAATTCATCAAAAGAACATTTAAACGCTGAGTAAATTCCACAAAACAACTTCTGAACGCCGGCAGAGGACATCAGGCACCCAGAAAAGCAGCCCATTGTCTTCTAAAGGAGGTAGGAAAAAATATAAAAGACAAAAAAAGAGACAAAAAAGGTAGGGATGGAGCTCCATCCTGGGAAGGGAGTCTTAAAAATAGAGAAGTTTCCAAACACCAGGAAACACTCTCACTGCCGATTTTGTGCTGAGCCTTGGAAGCACGGAGGGCAACATAACATGGAGGAAAAATAAATAAATAATTAAAACCCACAGATTATGAGCTCAACGGTAACTCCCCCAGGGGAGAAGCAGTGCAGACACCTGCACCCCACCACTAGCAAGTGGGGGCTGGGCAGGGAGGCGCAGGCTGCATTGCTTAGAGTAAGGACCAGGCCTGAATGCCCCGAGGGCAATCTGAGGGAACTAAGTTGGGCTAGCAAACCAGACTGTGGGATAGCTACCATGCAAAAAGCCCTAACCTAAGACACAGCCAGGCCTGCACACAGAACAAAGGATTGAACAGAACTAGCCAGCTGCAGACCATCCCGCTCTGGTGACAGGCAGCCAGAGCCAGAAGGGGGCAATCTCAGCCCCAGAGAGACATTATCTACCAAACTGCAAGCAGGCTTCTTTGCTAACTAAGACTTCTTGGAGTTCTGGACAGCCAACATCTGCCTGAGAAGGTGCGCCGGTTGTACACCCAGAAAACCGAGCAGCAGGGACAGGGGAGGCGATAAGTCACATTGATCGTGCTCACCAAACACCTCATCGCCTGAGCTGCTTGGACCAGGGAAGGGCACAAAACGCAGGCCCAACCGAGTCTGCACCTCTGAGGACTACCCAACTGCCTGAACCTGAGCAGCTTAGACCTGGGAGGTGCATGCAGCCCAGGGTCAGCCTTGGACAGTTCCCAATGAAGCAACTTAGAGCCTGATCAGTGTGGGCAGGGAGGGCACATGTACCATGAGCGGGGGCAGGCCCAGTGTGGCTGAGACACTGTGAGTACACGCCAGTGTTATTTGTTTGCAGCGTCCCTCCCTCCCCACAGCGCAACTGAACAAGTGAGCCTAAAAAAAGTGTCCACGACTGCCCCACCTTGTGTCAGGGCAGAAATCAGGTACTGAAGAGATAAGCAAACAGCAGAAGCTAAAACAGAGGGAACCGCCTTGGAAGTGACAGGAGCAATAGATTAAAACCCTGTCTTTAGTACAGACTACATAGGAAGGGGCCTATAGATGTTGAGAAATATAAGCTGGACCAAGGAACTATCCGAAAATGAACTGACCCCACACTGCCCACAACACCAGAGAAAGTCCTAGATATATTTTTACTATTTTTATGATCATTCTTTTATTTTTTAATTTTTTTTAATTTTTAAGTCCTCTATTAATCCTTTAATTTTCATTTTTATAACCTACTATTACTTTGCAAAAAAAACCCTATTTTTTAAAGCAAACTACATATATATTTTTTATAATTTTTTTAATTTAATTTTATTTTTTAACTTTACAATATTGTATTGGTTTTGCCATATATCAACATTTTTTTCTTCTTTTCTTAAATATTGTATTTTTGAAAACTACTCTAGATTTTTAATCTTTGCTTTTTGGTATTTGTTATCAATTTTGTACCTTTAAGAACCCAATCTTCAGTGCTCATTTTCACTTGGGAGCGAGATTACTGGCTTGACTGCTCTCTCCCCCTTTGGACTCTCCCTTTTCTCTACCATGTCGCCTGTGTCTCCTCACTCCCCCTTCTCTTCTCTACTCAATCTCTGTGTGTTCCAGATGATGGAGAACACTTAGGGAACTGATTACTAGCTGGATATGTCTCTCTCCTTTTAACTCCACCCTTTTATCCTTCTGGCCACCTCTGTCTCCTTCCTCCTTCTTCTCTTCTCTGTATAACTCCATGAACATCTCTGAGTGGTCCAAACTGTGGAGTGCACATAAGGAAGTGATTACTGGCTAGCTTACTCTCTTCTCTTTTGATTCCCCCTCATCTTATTCGGGTCACCTCTAACTCCTTCTTCCCTCTCTCTTCTCCATGTAACTCTGTGAACCTCTCTGGGTGTCCCTCACTGTGGAGAAACTTTTCATCTTTAACTGAGATGTTTTATAAACGGTGCTGTATAGAAGGAGAAGTCTTGAGACTACTGTAAAAATAAGACTGAAAACCAGAAGCAGGAGGCTTAAGTCCAAATCCTGAGAACAACAGAGAACTCCTGACTCCAGGGAACATTAATCAACAGGAGCTCATCAAACACCTCCATACCTACACTGAAACCAAGGACCACCCAAGGCCAACAAGTTCCAGAGCAAGACATACCATGCAAATTCTCCAGCAACACAGAAACACAGCCCTGAGCTTCAATATACAGGCTGCCCAAAGTTACTCCAAATCCATTGACATCTCATAACTCATTACTGGATACTTTTATTGCACTCCAGAGAGAAGAAATCCAGCTCCACCCACCAGAACACGGACACAAGCTTCCCTAACCATGAAACCTTGACAAGCCACCCATACAACCCCACCAACAGTGAGGAAACTCCACAATAAAGAGAACTCCACAAACTGCCAGAATACAGAAAGGCCACCCCAAACTCAGCAATATAAACAAGATGAAGAGACAGAAGAATACCCAGCAGGTAAAGGAACAGGATAAATGCTCACCAAACCAAACAAAAGAGGAAGAGATAGGGAATCTACCTGATAAAGAATTCTGAATAATGATAGTGAAAATGATCCAAAACCTTGAAATCAAAATGGAATCACAGATAAATAGCCTGGAGACAAGGATTGAGAAGATGCAAGAAAGGTTTAACAACGACCTAGAAAAATAAACAAGAGTCAATATATAATGAATAATCCAATAAATGAGATCAAAAACACTCTGGAGGGAACCAACAGTAGAAAAACAGAGGCAGAGATAGGATTAGTGAAGTAGAAGATAGAATGGTAGAAATAAATGATTCAGAAAGGAAAAAAGAAAACCGAATTAAAAGAAATGAGGACAATCTCAGAGACCTCCAGGACAATATTAAACACCCCAACATTCGAATCATAGAAGTCCCAGAAGAAGACAAAAAGAAAGACCATGAGAAAATACTTGAGGAGATAATAGCTGAAAACTTCCCTAAAATGGGGAAGGAAATAATCATCCAAGTCCAAGAAACCCAGAGAGTCCTAAACAGGATAAATGCACAGCAAAACACCCCAAGACACATATTAATCAAATTAACAAAATCAAACACAAAGAACAAATATTAAAAGCAGCAAGGGAAAAACAACAAATAACACACAAGGGGATTCCCATAAGGATAACAGCTGTTCTTTCAATAGAAACTCTTCAGGCCAGGAGGAAATGGCAAGACATACTTAAAGTGATGAAAGAAAATAACCTACATCCCAGATTACTGTACCCAACAACGATCTCATTCAAATATGAAGGAGAAATCAAAAGCTTTACAGACAAGCAAAAGCTGAGAGAATTCTGCACCACCAAACCAGCGCTCCAACAAATGCTAAAGGAGATTCTCTAGACAGGAAACACAAAAAGGGTGTACAAACTCGAACCCAAAACAATAAAGTAAATGGCAAGGAATCATACTTATCAATAATTACCTTAAATGTAAATGGGTTGAATGCCCCAACCAAAAGACAAAGACTGGCTTAATGGATACAAAAACAAGACCCTATATATGTTGTCTATAAGAGACCCACCTCAAAACACATACAGACTGGAAGTGAAGGGCTGGAGAAAGATATTCCACGCAAATAGAGACCAAAAGAAAGCAGGAGTAGCAATACTCATATCAGATAAAATAGACTTTAAAACAAAGGCTGTGAAAAGAGACAAAGGACGCTACCTAATGATCAAAGGATCAATCCAAGAAGAAGAGATAATAATTATAAATATATATGCACCCAACATAGGAGCACCACAATATGTAAGACAAATTCTAACAAGTATGAAAGGAGAAATTAACAATAACACAATAATAGCGGGAGATATTAATACCCCACTCACACCTATGGATAGATCAACTAAACCAAAAATTAACAGGGAAACACAAACTTTAAATGATACAACAGACCAGTTATACCTAATTGATATCTATAGGGTATTTCACCCAAAAACAATGAATTTCACCTTTTTCTCAAGCACACATGGAACCTTCTCCAGGATAGATCACATCCTGGACCATAAATCTAGCCTTGGTAAATTCAAAAAAAAATAGAATTCATTCCATGCATCTTTTCTGACCACAATGCAGTAAGATTAGATGTCAATGACAGGAGAAAAACTATTAAAAATTCCAACATTTGGATGCTGAACAACATGTTGCTGAATAACCAATAAATCACAGAAGAAATAAAAAAAGACATCAAAATATGCATAGAAATGAATGAAAATGAAAACACAACAACCCAAAACCTGTGGGACACTTTAAAAGCAGTCCTAAGGGGAAAGTTCATAGCAATACAGGCATACCTCAAGAAACAAGAAAAAAGTCAAATAAATAAACTAACTCTACTCCTAAAGCAACTAGAAAAGGAAGAAATGAAGAACCCCAGGGTTAGTAGAAGGAAAGAAATCTTAAAAATTAGGGCAGAAATAAATGTAAAAGGAACAAAAGAGACCATAGCAAAAATCAACAAAGCCAAAAGCTGGTTCTTTGAAAGGATAAATAAAATTGACAAACCATTAGCCAGACTCATCAAGAAACAAAGGGAGAAAAATCAATTCAATAAAATTAAAAAATGAAAACGGAGAGATCACAACAGACAACACAGAAATACAAAGGATCATTAAGAGACTACTATCAGCAATTATATGCCAATAAAATGGACAATGTGGAAGAAATGGACATATTCTTAGAAAAGTATAATTTTCCAAAACTGAACCAGGAAGAAATAGAAAATCTTAACAGACCCATCACAAACATAGAAATTGAAACTGTAATCAGAAATCTTCCAGCAAACAAAAGCCCAGGTCCAGATGGCTTCACAGCTGAATTCTACCAAACATTTAGAGAAGAGCTAACACCTATCCTACTCAAACTCTTCCAGAAAATTGCAGAGGAAGGTAAACTTCCAAACTCATTTTATGAGGCCACCATCACCCTAATACCAAAACCTGACAAAGATGCCACAAAAAAAGAAAACTACAGGCCAATATCACTGATGAACATAGGTGCAAAAATCCTTAACAAAATTCTAGCAATCAGAATCCAACAACATATTAAAAAGATCATACACCATGACCAAGTGGGCTTTATCCCAGGGATGCAAGGATTCTTCAATATCTGCAAATCAATCAATGTAATACACCACATGAACAAATTGAAAAATAAAAGCCATATAATTATCTCAATAGATGAAGAGAAAGCCTTTGACAAAATTCAACATCCATTTATGATAAAAACTCTCCAGAAAGCAGGACTAGAAGGAACATACCTCAACATAATCAAAGCTATATATGACAAACCCATAGCAAACATTATCCTCAATGGTGAAAAATTGAAAGCATTTCCCCTAAAGTCAGGAACAAGACAAAGGTGTCCACTTTCACCACTACTATTCAACATGGTTTTGGAAGTTTTGGCCATAGCAATCAGAGCAGAAAAAGAAATAAAAGGAATCCAGATTAGAAAAGAAGAAGTAAAGCTCTCACTGTTTGCAGATGACATGATCTTCTACATAGAAAACCCTAAAGACTCCACCAGAAAATTACTAGAACTAATCAATGACTATAGTAAAGTTGCAGGATATACAATTAACACACAGAAATCCCTTGCATTCCTATACACTAATAATGAGAAAACAGAAAGAGAAATTAAGGAAACAATTCCATTCACCATTGCAACGGAAAGAATAAAATACTTAGGAATATATCTACCTAAAGAAACTAAAGACCTATATATAGAAAACTATAAAACACTGGTGAAAGAAATCAAAGAGGACACTAATAGATGGAGAAATATTCCATGTTCATGGATCAGAAAAATCAATATAGTGAAAATGAGTATACTACTCAAAGCAATCTATAGATTCAATGCAACCCCTATGTAGCTACCAATGGTATTTTTCACAGAGCTAGAACACATAGTTTCACAATTTGTATGGAAATACATAAAACCTTGAATAGCTAAAGCAATCTTGAGAAAGAAGAATGGAACTGGAGGAATCAACCTGCCTGACTTCAGGCTCTACTACAAATCCACAGTCATCAAGACAGTATGGTACTGGCACAAAGACAGAAATATAGATCAATGGAACAAAATAGAAAGCCCAGAGATAAATCCACACACCTATGGACACCTTATCTTTGACAAACGAGGCAAGAATATACAATGGAGAAAATACAATCTCTTTAACAAGTGGTGCTGGGAAAACTGGTCAACCACTTGTAAAAGAATGAAACTATAACACTTTCTAACACCATACACAAAAATAAACTCAAAATGGATTAAAGAGCTAAATATAAGACTGAAAACTATAAAACTTCTAGAGGAGAACAAAGGCAAAAAACTCTCAGACATACATCACAGCAGGATCCTCTATGACCCACCTCCCAGAATATTGGAAATAATAGCAAAAATAAACAAATGGGACCTAACTAAAATTAAAAGCTTCTGCACAACAAAGGAAACTATAAGCAAGGTGAAAAGACAGCCTTCAGAATGGGAGAAAATAATAGCAAATGAAGCAACTGACAAACAACTAATCTCAAAAATATGCAAGCAACCCCTGCAGCTCAAGCCCAGAAAAATAAATGACCCAATCAAAAAATGGGCCAAAGAACTAAATAGACATTTCTCCAAAGAAGACATACAGATGGCTAACAAACACATGAAAAGATGCTCAACATCACTCATTATCAGAGAAATACAAATCAAAACCACAATGAGGTACCATTTCACGCCAGTCAGAATGGCTGTGATCCAAAAGTCTACAAGCAATAAATGCTGGAGAGGGTGTGGAGAAAAGGGAACCCTCTTACACTGTTGGTGGGAATGCAAACTAGTACAGCCACTATGGAGAACAGTGTGGAGATTCCTTAAAAAACTGGAAATAGAACTGCCTTATGATCCAGCAATCCCACTGCTGGGCATACACACTGAGGAAACCAGAAGGGAAAGAGACACGTGTACCCCAATGTTCATTGCAGCACTGTTTATAATAGCCAGGACATTGAAGCAACCTAGATGTCCATCAGCAGATGAATGGATAAGAAAGCTGTGGTACATATACACAATGGAGTATTACTCAGCCATTAAAAAGAATACATTTGAATCAGTTCTAATGAGGTGGATGAAACTGGAGCCTATTATACAGAGTGAAGTAAGCTAGAAAGAAAAACACCAATACAGTATACTAACGCATATATATGGAATTTAGAAAGATGGTAATGATAACCCTGTATGCGAGACAGCAAAAGAGGCACAGATGTATAGAACAGTCTTTTGGATTCTGTGGGAGAGGGAGAGGGTGGGATGATTTGGGAGAATGGCATTGAAACATGTATAATATCATATAACAAACGAATCACTAGTTCAGGTTCAATGCAGGATACAGGATGCTTGGGGCTGGTGCACTGGGATGACCCAGAGGGATGGTACAGGGAGGGAGGTGGGAAGGGGGTTCAGGATGGGGAATACGTGTACACCAGTGGCGGATTCTAGTTGATGTATGGCAAAACCAATACAATATTGTAAAGTAATTAGCCTCCAATTAAAATAAATAAATTTAAGTTAAAAAAAAAACCCAAAAACTTATAGCCATCCTGGGGGCTGTAAAGTGGTACCTCATTGTGGTTTTGATTTGCATTTCCCCAAAAAGAATTTTTCATGTTCTTATTGACCATTTGAATATTATTCAAGCCTTTGACCATTCATAAATTCATAACTGGGTCTAGGTTTTGGTGGTATGGTTGAGCTATAGGAGTTATTTATATATTCTGGATATTAATTCTTTATCAAATGTACAATTTGCAATATTTTCTACCATTTTGTGAGTTTTAACTCAAAGTGTCCTTTTTTTATTCTTTCTGGTTTTCACTTTTATTAATGGGATCACAGCGTTCACCTACATTATGAACAGAGTGTACTTCTTTTTCCTTGAATGATCCAAATGGTCATCAATATTACTACTACCAATCAGAAAAGTGATTCTCCATTTGTTTTAATCCTCAGTCTTAAATGAAATTAGAAGCCAAACACAGCATGACACACACCTTCCATATTACATGTTTCAGTCAGTTTTCAGAAATTAAATTTAAGATATCAATGGCTATAAACTTTTTCAGACACATTTTTAATTTCAAATTATACATTATGCCAAAATAATTTTTTTTTATTTTATTTTTTTATTTTATTTATTTTTTTTTTAGTTTTATTTTATTTTTAAACTTAATTCTGTTTCTATTTTGGAGAATTCTAATAGTTAAGGAAGATTTTTTTTAATTACTCATCATAAATAAAAACATTTTAATAGCATTCTTTGATGAACAAAAAGTTTTTAATTTTCATGAAGTTCAACATCTGTTTTTTTCATTTGTTAGCTGTGCTTTTGATGTCATTTAAGAAATCATAATAAATCCACAGTGATGAAGATTTCCTCTACCAAGAAAAAAAAAGAAAGTATACTACATGGAGCTTCAGGGGTTAAGCTTCAGGTTACTTCATAATTCATTCATTTATTCATTCATTCACTTATATGTTTAACATATATGTTTAAACACTTCCAATGAGAGATAATCCATGTGATTTCAGGGCAGAAAATATAGGACTTAGAATGTATTCTGCTTGGACTCAGGAAACTAACTTGATCTCTGTGGATATAAGTTATTTTGATTAAACAAGGAGAATTAGAAATATTCTGTTTAACATGTTTCATAATATCTAAGATGGTGTACATATATAATAAATGCTGCTTCTCTTTAATTTTGATGTTATTTTCTGGCTAACATGAAATATGTGGGCTATATTTAGAATGACTGAGAAGCTCTTCATTTTACCATGATTAAAATGCTGTTCACTTTTTACTCTGTAATTATTATGATTAATCCTTGGTAAGTATTTATAAAGAACCATAGCTCCAATGACCCTGACCACAGACATGTAAAAAGAGTTCTCTGCCCTTTCATATAGCAGGTGTATATTTGTATATAATGTAATGATGTGTGATTGGTAAACATTAATTCTGAGTGAAACTGTAGGCACTCAGAAAGGATACTGGAGTTGAAATTTGACAGATGAGTCACTTTTGAGAACTCTGCATTCAAAAAGTAAGGATCAGAGTGATGCAATGAGAAGAGGAAATCTAAGCTAACATTCCTCTCATCACCACAGAGAATCAGAATCATGGAAATAGTACACAGATCCATGAAACAATTGTCTCAGTGTTTAAAAGACTATGTCACTGATCCAAAGACACACACAAGCAAAAGTATTGGCTACTGAGGTCTCATCAGTTGGCCTAGAGTCTATATTTTGAATGTCCAATCTAAGATGATACAGTCAATGTAAAGATCTGAGGATTCGATGCAATGTTAGATATTTTGATACATTGTACACACATTCGAATACTCTACATTGTATTAGTAAATACTGGCTTTCAATGTATGAACAGACCAGATGATATTAACAAATGCTGCTATAAACTAAAAGTTTATATTCCCTCAAAATTCATACATTAAATTCTTACCCCCAATGAGATGGTGTTTGGAGGTAGGGCCTTTGGTAGATGGTTTAGTCATCTTATGAATCAGATCAGTGGTCTTAGAACTCAGAGAACTCCCTTCTCTTTTCCACCAGGTAAGGACATGGCAAGAAGAAGGCTTCCTGCTATAAGAAAGCAGGTAGCAGACTCTAACCAGACATCGTCTTCTCATTGATCTTGAACTCCTCAGCCTCCAGAACTAAATTTCTGTTGTTTATAAGCCACTTAGTGTATACTACCTTGTTATGATAGCCCAAATACATTAAGACAGATACACCACATAGTTAAGAACTACACCTTTGTGATGATTCTCCTGGGTTCAAACAAAGAAGCATTTAAAAATATGTTATTTTGGGGAGGGAGATTCCTAGAATCATTGTTTCCCAAAGATTTTTTTTTTTTTTTCAGAGCTGATATGAGACGTATTAAGAAAGTGACTAACATGGTCATGAGTAGAGGTCAAATTTTGCTTGTATTACTGATTATAAACTAAAATCCCTGAATAACTAAAGAAGTAAGGGCAAAGTAAAAATATGACATAGAAAATATTCTGAGGACTTCCATCTTCTGCTTAGAATGTAGAAAGTTGGAAAGAGAGTTTCTTTTATCCTAACAAGGAAAAGCTGGAGAAGATACAGACTCATACTGATCAGGGAACTGGAATTATAGTGAAACCAATTAGCTTGAAATCTAAGAATAAAAAAGTGCCTCCAAGGAGAGAAGGGACATGAATACTACCTCACCTTGGGCCAATCATAGGAGGAAGACATATAGTTAGGAAAGAAGACAGTTAGGAAAGAACTCAGCTAATATATTTAAAGAATTTGTAAGTGCTCAGCATTTGATAGCTTCTGAATACAGAAACCCTGGAAGTCACAGACAAAGGAGAGTCCATAGGCATTCTCACATTCTTTTCAATGAACCTCATCAGGTGACAATGTGAAAGACTGGAGTCAGGGCAGGAGTCTACTGATGGCTTTCCTCATGGAGCATGCCTGGAGAAGGGGAGTAGCTGCAGCTTGTGGGAAGATAGGAAGCATGGAAGAGGGACTGCAAATTACCCTGAGCCCAGACCTTTGGAGAACACCATTTCTGGAGCAGGGGAATTCCTTTAGCCCCACCCTCTAAATCTAAAGACACAGAAACTGCCTGAGACTTAAGACTGAACCACTGCAACAGAAACACACACACACAAGACCTATCCACTCCCATTCACAATCTAGAAAACACAATTAACCAAAACAGCACTATGGCATGGGAAGAGAAGCAAAGGATGCAGAAAGACCCTCTGGGAGATCAAGCTTGTAAGTGAAGGCTAAAGCTGAGAGTAGAGCAAGAACACAGAAAATCTCTCTGGCAAAGCACTTTTTATCTGGACCATGCAGTAACACCAAATGAATTTAAGTATGTACGAAGTCACTTCAATCATGTCCAACTCTTTGTGATCTGTAAGCCAGCTCAGCTTTTGAGCTGAATGACTCAGGCTCCCAGTGCCCCCCTGCTATGGCCTGAATTTTTGTGTCCCTCTTCCCCCAACCAAATGTCTGTGTTGGAATCCTAATGCACAAAGTGATTGTATCAGGAGGTGGGGGCCTTTGGAAAGGTCATGAGAGTGGAGTCTTTTGCCCTCATGAATACCCTGTGAAAGAGGCCTGAAAGCTCTCTCTTGTCCCTTCCACATGTGGGGACACAGCAGGAAGATACTGTCTATGAACCAGAAAGTGGGTTTTCATTAAAACGCAACCAAGCTGTCAACCTCAACTTGGATTTTGAGCCTCCAAATCATAAGCAATACATTTCTGTTGCTTATACTGATACTTCAGTTCAGTTCAGTCGCTCAGTCGTGTCCTACTCTTTGCGACCCCATGAATTGCAGCACGCCGGGCCTCCCTGTCCATCACCAACTCCCGGAGTTCACTCAGACTCACATCCGTCGAGTCAGTGATGCCATCCAGCCATCTCATCCTCTGTCATCCCCTTCTCCTCCTGCCCCCAATCCCTCCCAACATCAGAGTCTTTTCCAATGAGTCAACTCTTCGCATGAGGTGGCCAAAGTACTGAAGTTTCAGCTTTAGCATCGTTCCTTCCAAAGAACACCCAGGACTGATCTCCTTTAGAATGGACTGGTTGGATCTCTTTGCAGTCCAAGAGACTCTCAAGAGTCTTCTCCAACACCATAGTTCAAAAGCATCAATTCTTCGGTGCTCAGCCTTCTTCACAGTCCAACTCTCACATCCATACGTGACCACAGGAAAAACCATAGCCTTGACTAGACGGACCTTTGTTGGCAAAGGAATGTCTCTGCTTTTCAATATGCTATCTAGGTTGGTCATAACTTTCCTTCCAAGAAGTAAGCGTCTTTTAATTTCATGGCTGCAATCACCATCTGTAGTGATTTTGGATCCCAGAAAAATAAAGTCTGACACTGTTTCCACTGTTTCCCCATCTATTTGACATGAAGTGATGGGACCAGATGCCATGATCTTAGTTTTCTGAATGTTGAGCTTTAAGCCAACTTTTTCACTCTCCACTTTCACTTTCATCAAGAGGCTTTTTAGTCTATAGTATTTGTTATAGTAGCCCAAATAGACTAAGACACCAAAGGTTTATAGAGTAAGGAAGATGCTTGTTCCCAAGCATATGTATTATTTATCTTGTTCTTTACTGTCCCATTGATCATCAGATTTTAACTAAAAAACAAAAACAACATACAAAGAAAATAATTCACACTGTCAAGAGACAAAATAATCAGCAGAACTAGATTCAGATAAGGACTGGCTCAGGTAAGAAGATCTGAGTTGAGTTCAATGGAACTGATTCAGGTAAGTTTACATCAAAGCTATTTAAAATACCTATCATTAATATGCCAAGACTTTGGGGGTAAATGGTAGATATTTTAATGAGATGGGATTAGTAAAAATATGGAACCACAAGAATCAAATGAAAACATTAGGATTAAAATAAAACCAAACCAAGCAAAATAGAGTAGCAGAGATGCAAAATGCCTTTGACTGACTTGTTGGATTCTAAATAGGCAAAAGAGATTCAGACGTGTGTCCTTGCAAAATATGTATTATGGAACCCTAATTCTTAAAGTGATGGTATTTGTAGGTAGGACTTTGAGGAAGTAATTAAATTTAAATGCAATCATAAGCATGGAGTTTCCACCGTGGGATTAGTCTCTTTATAAGGTGAGCAGCAGCCCCATAGCTCTGGAGTGGCAAGGGGCTGAGAGGAGGTACCCCACATCCAAGTCAGGACCAGTGGCCTGAGGACATACCCCATGTCCAAGGTCAGAGGAATCCCATTAAGATGGTAGGCGCTGGGAGAAGGCATCAGAGGGCAGACAGACTGAAATCACAATCACAGAAAAATAACCAATTTAATCACATGGACCACAGTGTTGTCTAACTCAGTGAAACTATGAGCCATGCCATGAAGGGCCACCCAAGACGGATGGGTCATGGTGGAGAGTTCTGACAAAATGAGGTCCACTGGAGAAAGGAATGGCAAACCACTTCAGCATTCTTGCCTTGAGAACCCCATGAACAGTATGAAAAGGCAAAAAGATAGGACACTGAAAGATGAACTCCCTAGGTTCGTAGGTGCCCACTAGGCTACTGGAGATCAGTGGAGAAATAACTCCAGAAAGAAGGAAGAGACAGAGCCAAAGAAAAAACAACACACCCAGTTGTGGATGTGACTGGTGATGGAAGCAAGGTATGATGCTGTAAAGGGCAATATTGCATAGGAACCTGGAATGTTAGGTCCATAAATCAAGGCCAAATGGAAGTGATCAAACAGGAGATGGGAGGAGTGAACGTCAACATTTAAGGAATCAGAGAACTAAAATGGACTAAAATAGGTGAATTTAACTTGGATGACCATTATATATACTACTATGGGCAAGAATCCCTTAGAAGAAGTGGAGTAGCCATCATAGTAAAAAAAAAAAAAAAAAAAGTCCAAAATGCAGTACTTGGATGCAATCTCAAAAACGACAGAATGATCTCTGTTCGTTTCCAAGGCAAACCATTCAGTACTACAGTAATCCAAGTCTATGCCCCGACCAGTAATGCTAAAGACACTGAAGTTGAATGGTTCTATGAAGACTTATAAGACCTTCTAGAACTAAGACCCCAAAAAGATGTCCTTTACATTATAGGGGACTGGAATGAAAAAGAAGGAAGTCAAGAAACACCTGGAGTAATAGGCAAATTTGGCCTTGGAGTACAGAATGAAGCAAGGCAAAGGCTAATAGAGTTTTGCCAAGAGAACACACTGGTCATAGCAAACACCCTCTTCCCACAGCACAAGAGAAGACTCTACACATGGACATCACCAGATGGTCAACACTGAAATCAGATTGATTGTATTCTTTGCAGCCAAAGGTGAAGAAGCTCTATACAGTCAGCAAAAACAAGACCAGGAGCTGACTGTGGCTCAGATCATGAACTCCTTATTGCCAAATTCAGACTGAAATAGAAGAAAGCAGGGAAAACCACTAGACCATTCAGGTATGACCTAAATCAAATCCCTTATGATTATACAGGGGAAGTAAGAAATAGATTTAAGGGACTAGATTTGATAGACAGAGTGCCTGATGAACTATGGATGGAGGTTCGTGACATTGTACAGGAGACAGGGATCAAGACCATCCCCAAGATAAAGAAATGCAAAAAGGCAAAATGGTTGTCAGAGAAAGCCTTACAAATAGTTGTGAAAAGAAGAGAAGCTGAAGGCAAAGGAGAAAAGGACCTATTTGAATGCAGAGTTCCAAAGAATAGCAAGAGGAGATAAGAAAGCCTTCCTCAGTGATCAATGCAAAGAATTAGAGGAAAATAATAGAATGGGAAAGACTAGACATCTCTTCAAGATTATTAGAGATAGAAAGGGAACATTTCATGCTAAGATGGGCTCAATAAAGGACAGAAAGGGTATGGAGCTAACAGAAGCAGAAGATATTAAAAAGAGGTGGCAAGAATACACAGAAGAACTGTACAAAAAAGATCTTCATGACCCAGATAATCACAATGGTGTGATCACTCACCTAGAGCCAGACTTCTGGGAATGTGAAGTCAAGTGGGCCTTAGGAACATGACTATGAACAAAACTAGTGGAGGTGATAGAATTCCAATTGAGCTATTTCAAATCCTAAAAGATGATGCTGTGAAAGTGCTGCCCTCAATATGCCAGTAAATTTGGAAAACTCAGCAGTTGCCACAGGACTGGAAAAGGTCAATTTTCATTCCAAACACAAATAAAGGCAATGCCAAAGAATGCTCAAACTATGGCACAATTGCACTCATCTCACATGCTAGCAAAGTAATGCTCAAAATTCTCCAAGCCAGGCTTCAACAGTATGTGAACTATGAACTCCCAGATGTACAAGCTGGTTTTAGAAAAGGTAGAAGAACCAGAGATCAAATTGCCAACACATATTGGATCTTTGAAAAAGCAAGAGAGTTCCAGAAAAACATCTATTTCTGCTTTATTGACTAAGCCAAGCCTTTGACTGTGTGGATCACCACAAACTGTGGAAAATTCTGAAAGAGATGGGAATACCAGACCACCTGACCTGGCTCTTGAGAAATCTGTATGCCGGTCAGGAAGCAACAGTTAGAACTGGACATGTAACAACAGATTGGTGCAAATCAGGAAAGTAGTATGTCAAGGTTATATAATGTGACCCTGCTTATTTAACTTATAAGCAGAGTACTTCACGAGAAACGCTGGATTGGAGAAAGCACAAGCTGGAATCAAGATTGCTGGGAGAAATATCAATAACCTCAGATATGCAGATAACACCACCCTTAGGGCAGAAAGTGAAGAAAAACTAGAGCCTCTTGATGAAAGTGAAAGAAGACAGTGACATTTTGGCTTAAAGCTCAACATCGAGAAAGTTAAAATCATGGCATCTGGTTCCATCACTTTATCGCAAATAGATAGGGAAACATTGGAAACAGTGACAGACTTTATTTTGGGGGGCTCCAAATCACTGTAGATGGTGACTGCAGCCATGAAATTACAAGATGCTTGCTTCTTAGAAAAAAGATGGCATATTAAAAAACAGAGGAAAAAAAAAAAACCAAAAACAGAGGCATTACTTTGCCAACAAAGGTCCATCTAGTCAAGGCTATGGTTTTTCCAGTGGTCATGTATGGATGTGAGAGTTGGACTGTGAAGAAGGCTGAGCGCCGAAAAATTGATGCTTTTGAACTGTGGTGTTGGAGAAGACTCTTGAGAGTCCCTTGGACTGCAAGGAGATCCAATCCATTCTAAAGGAGATCAGTCCTGAGTTTTCATTGGAAAGACTGATGTTGAAGCTGAAACCCCAGTACTTTGGCCACCTAATGTGAAGAGCTGACTCATTGGAAAAGACCCTGATAGTGGGAAAAATTGAAGGCGGGAGGAGAAGGGGACGACAGAGGATGAGATTGTTTGATGGCATCACAGACTCTATGGAGATGATTTTGGGTAAATACCAGGAGTTGGTGATGGACAAAGAGGCCTGGTGTGCTGCACTTCATGGTGTCGCAAGGAGTTGGACACAACCGAGTGACTGAACTGAACTGAAGTAGAGGAAGGGACTCATGTTTATTCTTTCTCTGCTATGTGAGGTCACAGGGAAAAGGCAGCTATCTTCAAACCAGGAAGAAGGCCCTTACCAGAATCTGAACATGCTGACACTCCTTATCTTTCACTTCCCAAACTACAGAACTGTGAGAAACACATTTCTGTTTTTAAACTACTTATTGTCATGGCAGTCTGAGCTGACTAAGACAAAAATTGATACTGAGAGGTGGATTGATGTCATAACAAATACCTAAAAATGTGGAAGCATCTTAGAACTGAATAATTGGTAAAAGCTGGAGGAGTTTGAGGTACTGGATAGAAAAATCCAAGACCGCCAGGAAAGGACTATTAAAGGTGATTCTGCTGAAAGCTCAGGAAAAAAAGAGGAAAGTTACAGGGAAAGCTTACATTGTTTTAGAATATACTTATATAAATTATGAGCAAAATATTGGTGGAAATGTGTACAATACAGGTTATCCTGGTAAGGTGTCAGGCAGAAATGAGGAACATGTTATTGGATAATGGAGAAAAGATCATCCTTGCTATGATACAGCAAAGAACATAGCTGAATTTTGTTCATATTCTAGTGCTGTGTAGAAAATACAGCTTGCAAAAGATGAAATTTGATATTTGGTAGAAGAGACTTTTAGGAGAAGGCAATGGCACCCCACTCCATTACTCTTGCCTGGAAAATCCCATGGACAGAGGAGCCTGGTAGGCTGCAGTTCATGGGGTCACTAAGAGCCTGACATGACTGAGCAACTTCACTTTCACTTTTTATTTTCATGCATTGGAGAAGGAAATTGCAACCTATTCCAGTGTTCTTGCTTGGAGAATCCAAGCGATGGGGGAGCCTGGTGGGCTGCCATCTATGGGGTCACACAGAGTTGGACACGACTGAAGTGACTTAGCAGCAGCAGAAGCAGCAGAGGAGACTTTTAAGCAAAATGTTGAAGAAGTAGCTTGTTTTCCCTTGATTGCTTATAGAAAACTTCAGAAGAGAGAAAAAAAGACTTGAAGACAAAATTGTTAACCAAAGTAAAGCTTAACTTAAAGATCTGAAAAATTCTCCGCCTATCCATATTGCAAAACTGAGAAAGCTTTTTTCTGAAGGGAATTTTAAATGTGTGTACAAGCAACCATTCAATAAAGTGATTAGTCTGGGTGAGAATCATAGGCCTAATCATCCACTCCAGCAGAAACCCTATCAGTTTAAACTGAAAGAGATGTAGATCAGACAAAATTAAGTAAAGCCATCAGACTTCTTAGGTCCTTCAGGACAGAACCATAGAAATATTTGTCCATAAACATGTGCTAGTCTTCAAGACTCCTTTAAGAGTCCCTTGGACTGAGAGGAGATCAAACCAGTCAATCCTAAAGGAAATTAACCCTGAATATTCATTGGAAGGACTGGTGCTGAAGCTGAAGCTACAATACTTTGGCCACCTGATGCGAAGAACCAATCATTGGTAAAGACCCTGATGCTGGGATTCCCTTCTGGCTCAGTGGGTAAAGAGTCTGCCTGCAATGTGGAAGACCTGAGTTTGATCCCTGGGTCGGAAAAATCCCCTGGTGAAGAAAATGGCAATCCACTCCAATATTCTTGCCTGAAAAATCCCATGGATGGAGGAGCCTGGTGGGCTACAGGCCATAGGGTCGCAAAGAGTCAGACAGGACTGAGTGACATCACTTTCACTTTCTTTCTGATGCTGGGAAAGATTGAGGGCAGGAGAAGAGGACAACAGAGGATGAGATAGTTGGATGGCATCACTGACTTGATGGACGTGAGTTTGAGCAAACTCTGGGAGATAGTGAAGGACAGGGAATCTTGAAATGCTGCAGTTCATGGGGTCTCAAAGAGTCAGGCATGACTGAGCAACTGAACAACAACAACAGGCCTTCAAGACAAAAGGAGAATAACCCTGAAGGTGAGTCAGAGATTATCAGGTCTCTCTCATTGGTTTCAAAGGGAAACACTATTGCCTCAAGGTCAACAGGACACATAATGTTTGCCTGGAGCCCTGAGGGTGGGGCTGCCAGAGTCTTGGGGGCTTAGTTCTTACTAATAGAATCAAAGAGGCAAGACTACCACCCTAGTATGACTGGAAGGTGTAACACTGAGTCAGAGAGGGTTATATTAATACTAGCATTGAGATCTAATGATGTTTCTCTGCCTAGGTTTTTTTTTTGTTTGTTTGTTTTTGTTTTTTTTATTTTATTTTTAAACTTTACAAAATTGTATTAGTTTTGCCAAATATCAAAATGAATCCGCCACAGGTATACATGTAAACTTGCTAGGGACTCATCCTTCTAATTTCTTCCTTCTGAAATAGAAAAATGCAAATTCCACCACTCTATTTTGGAAGAGCATAACTTATTTGGTTTTATAGGTTCACAGCTAGAGGGAAAAAAAAAATCTCAGGATAAACTGTACTTGGGGTTTAATCTACATCTGATTTAGGTAATATTTAGATGAGACTTCCCTGGTGGCTTTCCTGGTGGTTCAGATAGTAAAGCGTCTCCTTACAATGTGGGAGACCCGTGTTCAATCCCTGGGTTGGGAAGATCTTTTGGAGAAGGAAATGGCAACCTACTCCAGTATTCTTGCCTGGAAAATCCCATGGACAGAGGAGCCTGGTAGGCTATGGTCCATGGGATCACAAAGAGTCAGACACGACTGAGCAACTTCACAGTAGATGAGACTTTGGGCTTTAAACTTTAGAGTTGACGTTAGAACAAATTAAGATTTTAGGAGCAGTTGAAATGGAATGAAGGCATTTTACCTGTAAGAAGAACATAAAATTGCAGGGGGAGGGGGGGGAGGCGGGGGGGGGGGGGAGCAGTAGCAAATGTGATGAACTGAATGTTTGTATATCCTCAAAGTTTGTATTTTGAAACTCTAACTTGCATTATGATGGTATTTGGAAAGGAGGTCTTTAAGGCAAAATTAGATTTAGATGAGGTCAAGAGAGTGGCATTGAATGATGAATGATAAGATTCCTTCCTTATTAGAAGGAAAAGAGGTCAGAGCTTTCTCTCTCTTCACTAGGTAAAGATGCAGTGAGAAGGAGGCCATCTGCAAGGGAAGAGGGCTCTCACTTGAACCTGACCATGCTGGCAGTCTTATCTTGGACCTCCTAGCTTCTGAAAGTATTAGAAGGAAGTTCCTGCTTTTTAGCCACTCAGTCTATGGTATTTTGTTATTGCCACCCAAGCTGACTAAGACAGTGACTTTAAAGATAGATCAATAAGAATTATCCAATGTGAAACATAAAGGAATAAGAGTAAACAAAGATAATGCTATAATAAAGAAATACAGGAAAATATCAAGTAGACTAACATTTGTGAAGCTGGAATCCTAGAATATTTGGAGAAATGATGACAGTTTTCTTAAAATAATGAACAATGTCAAATTATAGATTCAAGAAACTTGGAATGGTAGGTAGAATAAATATAATATGCACACCTAGACACATCATATTCAAATCTTCTGAAAACCAAAGATCAAAAGAAAATCTTGAAGGAGGAAGACAAAGAAATAAAAACCATATTGCATTTACATAAGGATAAGATATATAACAGACTTCTTATCAGAAACTATGTTAACCAGAAGAGATGGAGTTATATTTGAATAGCACTGTAAATAGAAAAAAAAGAAATATATATATATATATCAGTCTGAAATTCTATATCAAGTGAAACTATCTTTCAAATTTGAAAAAGATTTTTTTACACACAAATAAAAGTAGAAACTCTATTACTAGCAGACCAGCACTACAAGAAACTTGAAAAAAAAATTGTTTAGGCAGAAGAAATAAATTACCTGACACAAACTCAAATCTATACAAAATATAATGTACCCTGGCAGACACTGCTTATCTATAATAACTATCCTACAACTATAATGTATACCTTTTTTGCATTAGGTAACTTAATATACATCTCAGGATGACCCCATCAAAGATACTATTACCACACAAATTCCTAATCTGTATGTTCTGTTTCCTTACTAAAAGTTCACCTCATTGACTCAAATCTTAAACCATCCTTCTATATTTTTCACTACCATAAAAAAATTTCAAAATTGTAATTCTATCTTTAAATAGTTTATATAGTTTATACTTTTCTATATTACTAAACTCACTGGATAATTGATAGTGAGGGCTTATACTAGGATAGTCTATTGCATTGTGCATCTCACTGTTATACATGATTCATTTAAAGGTGTTAGTACAATTTTAAACAGGAAAACAGGAGCCTCTAGGCCATTCAAGTATATATTCAATTATACTTTAATTATATATTAGCTAAATAGATAGATCAATAGACACTTGTTCACACTAGTAAGGAAAAAACTTGAAAGCCCAAGAGAGAATGCTAAGGAAATCCATAGATTAGCAACGGAGGGATGATGCTACACCCTTAGAGCTGTGTGTTTAATAAAAGTAGGCATACCAGACCCATTAATGAAGAATCATCTGAAAGGAGCCAGAACACAAGCTTTCCACGTGAAATGTAATGATGGAGGGAGGAGAAGGAGAGTTGGATCTGATAAATAAGGTAGTCATTGTCAGTGGCAACAAGAAAGCCAAAAGAAAGGTTAAAAATACATCATTTCTCTCTCCCTTCCAGACTTCTACCTGGGAGTCTTACTGAACAAAGAACACTAGAAGTCAGAGAAAAGAAGGTTCTGGAAAACATGATTACCCTGAAAATGAGACCAGAACAAGAGAAGGTCAGGTAATAGACCAAAAAATACACAAACAATTCACTGGCATACTCTGTAATCCATTCTATAGAAGAATCATGTAGTCATTACAATAACAATTAAATCTTATCCTGATATTATTCTGTCAAAATTTTAATGACTCTGTCTTTTCAAAGTTATTAAATGTTTTGCACAGCTTTATCTCTTGCGTGTCTCCATTTTGCAAATTCTACTCCAGCATTACTCATATATTTGCTTCTGTAATATTTTGCAACCATAATATATGCTGTTTACATCCTTAGGTGAACAGGGTGCTCAAGATAAAAGACTCTTCTCATCTGAAGTCTCATATCAAATAACTCATCCTTTACGTTTCATTTATACGTCAACACAGCCATTACATAAAGATACAAGGGCACTTGTTAAAAACAAAACTCATCTTGAGGATTGTGATACTGCACAGTCAATTTATTCTGATAACCCTGAAAGACAGCAACCACCGGTTTCATCTCTGTACCTTCAACACTTAAGAGTGTATGTGACAGGTTGAAAACAATGCACGTATGCTGAAAGAATACAATAAAAAATGAATAAACTGGGAAATCCTGGAGATATTCTCTTCCAAAGCTCATAGTTTTCCTTCTGTTTCTCCAACTCCATGCTATGTGCTCTAATTATAATAAAACTTGCAAACTCTTGATGGTTGATATTAAAGAGAAGGAAAAAATGTGGAAGTTCATGATCAGGATTCCAATAAAGCATTGACAGTGTCCCCTTAAATGTGTCGTACATTGTTAGACATCCACCTGGCAACTGTTGATTGTTTGACTCAGTAGGTTACACAGTAGTAATTCAACATAGGTGGCCACTATGGCGGTCTCTCATTATATTGTATTCCAATGAAAACCAGTAGTATCAGGAAAACTGGATGGCACATTTTCATATTTTTATCTCTACTTGGAATTTATGACAACATATCATGTAGAATTCAATTTATGGTTAAATATCTTGAAAAATTATGCTTAAAAAAACATTAGAAAGCAACTGAGGTGACATTCAGAGTCAATCACCACATTAACAACTGGTTTTTACAACAGCATGATATTTTTAAGAAAAATACAAGTAGTTAGACTCAATATCTCTTGACAGTCCCTTGTACAGCAGGGAGATCCAACCAGTCCATCCTAAAGGAGATCAGTCCTGGGTGTTCATTGGAAGGACTGATGCTAAAGCTGAAACTCCAATACTTTGGCCACCTCATGCGAAGAGTTGACTCATTGGAAAAGACCCTGATGCTGGGAGGGATTGGGGGCAGGAGGAGAATGGGATGACAGAGGATGAGATGGCTGGATGGCATCACCAACTCGATGGACATGAGTTTGGGTAAACTCCAGGAGTTGGTGATGGACAGGGAGGCCTGGCATGCTGGGATTCATGGGGTCGCAAAGAGTCAGACGCAACTGAGAGACTGAACTGAACTGAAGACTCAATATCAAGTTTAATTGTATTGGGATCTTTGTCTTCTGACAAAATTTTCCCTTCAGGTGACAAGTCAATGGTTAGCACTAGGAAGTATCAAGGAAGGTAATGCTCATTGTTGGTTTGTATATGTGTTTGTATGTTTTTCTTTTTCTTCTTCTCTCTTCTCTTGCAGGACTAAACTTTATAGGAAAATAAATTCTGATATTATTAAAAGAAAATTTCTCTATAAGAAACCTATCTATAACCCAAGATAGGTTTTCAAATCTTTACTATTAAAATTCATAAGCCTTATTTTAGTGAATGATGAGAGATATTGCATAACATTTGCCCAGTGTTTCTACTTGGTTTTCCAATGTCATCAACAAATGGAAATACCAGAGATGGGAATACCAGATCACCTTACCTGCCTTCTGAGAAATCTGAATGTAGGTCAAGAAGGAACAGCTAGAACCCAACATGGACTGGTTCAAAATTGGGAAAGGAATATTTCAGGGCTATATATTGTCACTCTGCTTATTTAACTTATATGCAGAGTACATCAGGCAAAATGCTGGGCTGAATGAATCACAAACTGGAATCAAGATTGCCAAGAGAAATATCAATAACCTCAGATATGCAGATGACACCACCCTAATGGCAGAAAGTAAAAAGGATCTAAAGGAGCCTCTTGATGAAGTTGAAAGAAAAGAGTGAAAAAGCTGGCTTAAAATTCAACATTCAAAAAACAAAGGCATCAGGTCCTATCACTTCATGGCAAATAGATGGGGAAACAATGGAAACAGTGGCAGACTTTTTTTTTTGCTCCACTGCAGATGGTGACTGAAGCCATAAAATTAAAAGACGCCTGTTTCTTGGAAGAAAAGCTATGACAGACCTAGACAGTTTATTAAAAAGCAAAGACATCACTTTGCCAACAAAGTCTGTATAGTCAAAGCTATGATTTTTCCAGTAGTCATATACGGATGTGGGAATTGGACCATAAAGAAGGTTGAGTGTCAAACAATTAATGCTTTTAAACTGTGGTGCTGGAGAAGACTCCTGAGAGTCCCTTGGACAGCAAGGAGATCAGGCAGATTCTTTATCAACTGAGCCACAAGGGAAGCCCAAGAATCCTGGAGTGGGTGACCTATCCCTTCTCCAGCGGATCCTTCTGACCCAGGAATAGTACCAGGGTTTACTATATTGCAGGCGATTCTTTACCATCTGGGCTATCAGGAAAGCCCCAGTCAATCCTAAAGGAAATTAACCCTGAATATTTATTGGAAGGACTGATGTTGAAGCTGAAGCTCCAATACTTTGGCCACCTGATGCGAAGAGCCGACTTACTGGAAAAGACCCTGATGCTGGGAAAGATGAAGGGCAGGAGGAGATGGGAGCAACAGAGTATGAGATGGTTTGATGGCATCATTGACTGAGTGGACATGAGTTTGAGCAAATTCCAGGGAGATTCTGAAGGACAGGAAAGCCTAGCGTGCTGCAGGCCAAGGGGTAGCAAAGAGTCAGACGTGACTGAGTGACTGAACAACAACAACATGTTGCTTTTCCATTAAACAATATTTTATTCCCTTAATCTAAGTTATTTGAAAATAGACTTAGTCCATCTGGCTGCTATAAGAAAATACCACAGACTGGGTGATTCGCAACAGAAAGTTATTTCTCACAGAAAAACACAATCAATCTACAGCATAGACATTTACTTTTCTTACACATTTCCTTTGTCTCCGAAGCGGAAAATAAGTGTTGAACAGAGTGATAACAATCAGGAGTCTCTTACTTAGAGTTTATCTTATCTCTCTTTCTACTGCTTTCAGAATCCAAGATACCTTTAAAAAATGAAACTATATACAAGCATAACTACTTACTTACAAAAGTTGGAACTGTATCTACAAGAATTTGTTAATGAATGAGGAGAAAATTTTATTAGCTTACTCCTTTCTTCTCTCTCCATCTTTCTTTTCTCTCTTCTATTATTATTATTTTAAAATTTTGATTTCCAAATTTGTGCAGCATGTACTGGCAAGGCCATTGACAAGTTTTCAGAGCTGGAAGGAGGGATGCAGGAACTGTTGTGTATGTATGTATATGTGTTGTCTTGATCCAGTTTTTGAGGCTTTGGCTAGAGGCCAGTCAGTTCCCTTTTCTTTTCTGTATTTGGCCATGGCTCACAGCATGTGGGATCCCCTGACCAGGGAACAAATGTTGCATTGGGAGTGCAGATTCTTAACCACTGGACCATCAGGGAAGTCCCTCATTTCCCTCTTCTGTCTGGCAGATTAAGTCAACATCCCCAATACTTCCCTTACTTTAACTCTTACAGTCTGGTTCACTATATACCCATGCTAGTCTCCCAGAGTCTGATACCAGAAAACCAGGGACAACACTGATGCCCCAGAGCCTGCTGAAATTATTTAGATAAATCAACACTAAACCTACTTGCCATGCCTCAGTCTTTTCTTCCCATAGAAACCATGGTAACGATTCTTTTCCTCAGTGCCCCTCACTTCTGCTTTATGACCAGTCCTAATCCTTCCCCTGAGTGGCTCTGCAGGGTACTCTGTGCTATCTCCAGGAAGTTGTGAGTACAACATAACTCTTTCTGGTTGTGGATTCTTCACGGTTTCTCTCTCTTTTATCATCTGCGTCTGGTCTCACCATGCCTCACCCAGAGTAATAAAGTAAAACAGGGATCCGGACCTTTTACTCATATGAAAGGCATTACTATTGTGCAGGTGGATACATTAAGTTAGTATAACTTGATAATAAGTATTTGAAACATCTAATTCTTTTAATTTCATGGTCACTCTATGGGGTTGCACAGAGTCGGACACGACTGAAGTGACTTAGCAGCAGCAGCAGCAGCCAACAGCAGTTTATTTCCTTCTTTTCATTCAACCACACATTTAAGTGAATATTTATTCAATGACTGTCAAATGCTGATCACAGTGCCTGGCACATTATGAGCAAGGAATGAGACTCACCAGACGGTAGGCTCCCTGAAGACAGACCCTATGCAGCATCTTAGCTTGTTATAATAAAAGAGAATACACAATTTACTTGTAAATTTCCTGGTTCATGGGATAGCAAGGGTCTTCACTGTAAACCAAGGAACTAGAAATCTAGTAAATATGCCCCTTTTGAGTGAGAAATGAGAAATGTTACTTATTTACTTACTATGAGAAATGTTCAGTCATCAAAAAAAAATATTTTCTAAGTGCCATATACTGATTTTGGACAAAGGTAAGGAGAGAGAGAGAGGAAGAAATGAAGAGAAACTAAACAATTTGTACACTAATGGAGCATGAAGTATATGCTGTTTCATATTCTGTGATGAGAAGGATAAAAACTGGAACCGCAGCAGGAGGGCTGAATGAGGCATGAACCACACAGTCTTGGGCTGGGGGCTGGGAAGTCATATTTACATTTTCCCAAACCCAAAGTTAAAATAACTTCTACCAAAATAATAGGGTTGCTCATAGCCAATATATTATCTCAAAAGGCATAGAATATCTGATATGTAATTTTATAACCTGTGTGTCACATGGAAGAGGAAAAAAAAAAGAAAAGTCAGGTTGTTCAGTTGCTCAATTTTTTTTTTTTTTTAACAGAGTGGTGCCATATCTCCTTTGTGTTGAAAGAGTGCAAGTCTTCATCTTTCGGTAAGTAGTGTCCATCTGATGTAAAGGCAAAAAATAAACGTGATTACTCCCATAGTTTCTTTTGAAAGATCAAATCAAAGTAATAATTAAAACCCTGTGGCTTTAAACAGAATAACAAGCCTTGAAAAATATGGAGCATTATCTCCTGGGCTAGCTACAAATAATTCACCCAATTTGTTCTCTATTAAGTCTAACTGACTCTATTACATAACAGCCTTAGGGAAAGCGGGATGGTGGTACAAGGGAAGCTAGAAAGTGTTTTTTGTATATTTTTTCTTTAAATACTTTATAGTTGAAGGTAGTGTTTCAGACAGTCAAGGACTAGCCATGGAGCAGCCCTATTCAGAAAACTAGAAAAAAAAGTTTGAAGTTATTGGAGAAATACCAAGTCAAAAAGTGAGAAATTACATTATATATATATATATATATATATATATATATATTTCAAAAATTAAGAATTAAATTAGGAGTTAAAAAAAAAGTTTGACATGACTAGAGGAATACCAATTCAGAGAAGTGAGGAACTGAGGGACTAAAAAGTTGGAGAGGGACTTCCCTGGTGGTCTAGAGGTTAGGATTCTGTGCGGTCAGTACAGGGATTTCATGTTCAATTCCTGGTCAGGGCACTAGATTGTACATACTGTGCAGCATGACCAAAAAGATTAAAACTATAAATAAATAAATAATTAAAATGTGGGGGAAATAAAAAAGCTTTGAGAGCTGAAACTGGCATTTTATACTTCATGTCCACTGAGGCACTGAATGATTCCATAGGCTCTGGCCTCAGGCCAACTTCAACTTCAAACTCCAACAGCAAGCTCAGGTTATTTCCTGTGCTGCTGGCCCACCAGCTAATAGGGAGAAGTTTTCAATTAGCAATAATCATGCCTTGGATAAACTTCATTGGCTATGATACTGCCACTGTGCAAAGCTAGTGAAAGTGAAAGTGAAAGTTGCTCAGTCGTGTCCATCTCTTTGCAACCCCATTGACTATACAGTCCATGGAATTCTCCAGCCCAGCATACTGGAGTGGGCAGCTGTTCCCTTCTCCAGGGGATCTTCCCAACCCAGGGATCGAACCCAGGTCTCCAGTACTGCAGGCAGATTCTTTACCAGCTGAGCCATCAGGAAAGCCCTGATGCAAAGCTTGGCCCACCACAAATCAAACCCACCTTCCCTGGGTTTGATAGAGCAATGCACAGAATTTAAAGGAACATTTTACTTAGTAGGTTACAATAGGCTATAACTCAGAAACAGCCAGATGAAAGAGCTGCATAGGGTAAGGTATAGGGAAAGTGCGTGTGGCTTCCATGCTTTCTCTGTTGGCCAACTCTCCCCCAAATCTCTACACGTCCATCAACTCTGAAGCTCTCAGAAAGCCATGCTTTGGGGTTTTTTTGCTTGTTTCTTTTTTTTTTTTTAAATAGAGGCTTCATTACATAGTCATGATTGAATAAATCATCGGCCACTGGCAACTGATTCGACCTCCAGCCCCACTCCTCTCATCAGAGTTCGGGGGTAGTGGTTAAGCTCAAAGTTCCAACCCTTTGGTCACATAGTTGGGTTTTCCAGCCACCAGCCCCTACTCCTAAATTTACCTGGGTGCTTTCCAAAAGTCACACTATTAACATAACAATAGGCAGCTTTATCACTCTTAGGGCTTAGGAAATTTCAACAGTCTCAGGAGATGTGTCCATGTCAAAAACCTGGATAAAGCCCAAAAATATATTCCTATTATAAATCACAGTATCACAAGGACCTAGGTTGCAAAAGTTCAGATATGTGTCTGTGTATTGCTCTACATATAAGAAGGCAAACAAATATATGAGAAACCTAGAAATATTTGCAAGCAAGAATTTTTTTTACTCAAATTTGTTCAATGATATAGCCCTGTTACATTGAAAATTTGTTTATGGAAGATTAAGCATTTCAGTGTTAGTTGCTCAGTCATGTCCGACTCTTTGTGATCCCATGGACTGTAGCCTGTCAGGTTCCATGGGATTCTCCAGGCAAGAATACTGCAGCAGGTTGCCATTCCCTTCTCCAGGGGATCTTCCCGACCCAGGGATTGAATCTGGGTCTCCCATATTGCAAGCAGATTCTTTACTATTTGAGCCACCAGGGAAGCCCAATTATGTCCTCTCAAATGGCAAGAAGAAATCAATCATTTTGAATATTTTATATAAATGGGCTTGCCTAAAAATATATACTGCATGGGTGTCTGTGTATAATATGTAATTAATAAGGTTCATTCTCACAATACAAACTGAAGATTCCAATAAAACATCATGTCCTCTTACATGAGAAATATTAAAGGGTGAGTGGCATGTAGATGGCCAGAGGACAGATAGCTGGAGAGGACAGACAGAATCTGGAATAGTCATTAAAAGTGGGATAAACAGGATTTTTGTCCCCAGTACTTCACCTTTTCCTGTATCTATGCTCTTGCTGTGTAATTTCACAATCTCTCCCTCTGAAGCCAGAATGTACTTCCCTGTCTCTTTTTGAACTTGCCAATGTGATGTTACTTAGCAAATGAATTATGAGCAGACATAGAACAAAGTGGGGCTTGGAAAGTGCCTGTTCCACTGAACTTTGGGCCTCCTGATTTCTGCTATTGCTATGAAAAGAGCTTCCCTAAATGATTCTGTCCGTTCAGTCTGGGTTACAGAGCAAGCATACAAGGACTGGAGCCACTAACGTGAGCTCAGGAGAGATGAGCTTCTGCAGCCGCACCCAGAACCATGATAGTGTATGACGAGTATTTTAAGTGATGGAGCTTTCAGGTGAATTTTTAAGCAGCAGTGTTGGAATACTTGTGTAATGACATAGATTGAGTTGGTATAACTTTTGTGAATTTATATAATAAGATGGTCTTATATGTATATCATAAAGCTTCTAAATGGGGATCTTACTGTAAATTATTGATTTTTCTATGATACATGTGGGAAGTCAAGGCATTAATTGATTTCATAGATAAGAAACTGAGTCTCAGATATTTGGCTGAGACCACAACTATTATGTGATGGAGCCAGGATTCAAAGCCAAGCTGTCTGAGTCTCAGCTTGTCAAAATTTCCCATTTCACTATGCTGCTTTTTCAGAAAGGGACAGGAAGAATAACAGAAGCAAATGTAATAATTGTATAATCTATTTATTCCATAACAAATTGCTTGAATATCCCTAAATTTGGGTGGTAGTTTTAGTAACAGAGATCTAAAGACTAATTTTATTTTACTTTTTCCACTCCCCATGCTTCCGTTTATCATAAAAGTCAGTGAAGAACTAAGTTAGAAAATAAGGATTGGAGAGGAATGGAGAGGGATGGGGGAAAAAGAAATATAGTAGCTAGACAATCCATAAACTAAAACAATCAACCCGTAATTGAATGCACATGTGTAGACTGAGATGCTTCCCTAATAGCGAGGCTGTAGGCAATGATTAATGACTGGAAGAAATCAGTAAAGAATTCTTCCTGAGTTCTGAATTGTGCTCTGAATATAAAAATCTGCTGGAACAGGTGACATGTTGCCAAGGGTTCTGAGGAACAGACAGAAGAAATTGCAGATCTGCCAACAATTTATTTCCAAAGACAGGGAGGGATGGTGACGTAGTAGTGCCACAAAATAAGGCAGAAAGCCTTTTTAGATTTTTTCTTCTGTCTGAAGAATGGTGAGCCAGACTATAGTTTTATTATCAGAGCTCCAGAGAAAGACAAAATGCAATAATTAAGAAATCCAAAGGCTGTCATAAAAGACAATATGAAGCAGGAAGTTGAACAATTACTTAAAAGTGTTCAAAAAGCTCAGCTTGGAACTTCACTGCTCTAAATATTTTGGGAGAAATGAAGAGTTATCTCAGGAAAAGGGAAACGTTATATTTCTAGATAAATAAAATTGAATACATAAAAATGTTTACTCAGTTGTCCATCAAATATATATTGAAACCCTACAATGCCCCTAAATGTAAGCTTTCTAAGGGAATAAACAAGAGGATACTCTTTGCTGCTCCATTCCCATTAACTAGAACTGAGTCTCCTGCACAGAAGATATTTTAAAAATACCTAATTAAAAAAACTTAATCAAAGAATTAATACAGGGTTTACAAAGGAAAGCTATAAAAAGGAAAGATACTTTGTATATTCCTGGATTTTTCTTGCAATTTATAGAATTACAAAGGAGAGGTACACGCACGTGGCCATAGGGTATCATATGTGTGCTAGTCGCTCAGTTGTGTCCAACTCTTTGCAACCCCATGGACTGTAGACCGCCAGACTCCCCAACCCATGGGGATTCTCTGGGCAAAAATACTGGAGAAGGTTGCCATGCTCTTCTCCAGGGATTTTCCTGACCCAGGGATCAAAGCAGGTTTCCTGCACCGCAGGCGGATTCTTTACATCTGAGCCACCAGGGAAGCCCTAATGTAGCATATGAAGCAATTATTCTCATACTTTGAATAATACTAATGCCTACGTCTTTACCTGAATGAAATCTGATATCTGAGTTGATGCGTAGGCATTGGTATTTGAGAATTTTAACATGCACCTAGGGTTGTGAAATATAAACACATAAAGAAGAATTAGTCTAGAAGCTCTGAGGGAAAAGGAAGGACTTAACCATGGCAAGTGTAATTTATGTGGGTTGTAGCATCCAGGCATAGGGACAAATGTGGACAAAAATTCTGTGGCTAGAAAAACATGGCACTGTTAACATGCCTGACAGACAGCCTGGCTTATACACATAGGAAAGAGGTATGAGATGATGTTGCTAAGGTAACCAGGGACCAGAACACACACATGTTTAACTCTATGTCTTAAAAAACTTTTGTGGATTCTTATCATTCTTAGGATAATGAAGGTGGAAAGGTTATGAGAGGAATTTTGCCTTTTAAATCACTACTTTGCCATCAGGATTAAAAATATTAATAAATAGGGGACTTCCCTGGTGGTCCAGCAGTTAAGACTCCATGCAGGGGGCATAGGTTCAATCCCTGGTCAGGGAACTAAGATCCCACATGACACATGGCCAATAAATAAATAAATATTAAAAAAAATAAATGTAAGGGGAAAATATTTGTACAGAGGACCACGAGGAAACTGCTGCAATCTTCTCAACTGAAGTTAATAGTAGCGTGGACTCGACAGAAGATGGAAGTGAGCAGTTCTGCCTGCTATTAATCCCAGGAATCTGAATTCCATGGACAGAAAAGTGTGCATTCCAGGGTTTAGAGGGTCCTACTCTGGGCCCCCTCCAACAGTACTGTTTCTCACAAGGCCTTCAATTTTCCTCTAGGGCCTGTGCAGACCTCCTTTCCTCTATGCTCTCCCAAGGGAGGTGCACACCATTGGTTCAGTTCAGTTCAGTCGCTCAGTCGTGTCTGACTCTTTGCAACCCCATGATTCACAGCACGCCAGGCCTCCCTGTCCATCACCAACTCCCGGAGTTCACTCAAACTCATGTCCATTGAGTTGGTGATGCCATCCAGCCATCTCATCCTCTGTTATCCCCTTCTCCTCCTGCCCCCAATCCCTCCCAGCATCAGGGTCTTTTCCAATGAGTCAACTCTTCGCATGAGGTGGCCAAAGTACTGGAGTTTCAGCTTTAGCATCATTCCTTCCAATGAACACCCAGGACTGATCTCCTTTAGGATGGACTGGTTGGATCTCCTTGCAGTCCAAGGGACTCTCAAGAGTCTTCTCCAACACCACAGTTCAAAAGCATCAATTATTTGGTGCTCAGCTTTCTTCACAGTCCAACTCTCACATCCATACATGACCACTGGAAAAATCATAGCCTTGACTAAACAGACCTTTGCTGGCAAAGTAATATCTCTGTTTTTTAATATGCTAAGTTGGTCATAACTTTCCTTCCAAGGAGCAAGTGCCTTTTAATTTCATGGCTGCAATCACCATCTGTAGTGATTTTGGAGCCCCCCAAAATAAAGTCTGACACTGTTTCCACTGTTTCCCCATCTATTTCCCATGAAGTGATGGGACCAGATGCCATGATCTTAGTTTTCTGAATGCTAAGCTTTAGGCCAACTTTTTCACTCCCCTCTTTCACTTTCATCAAGAGGCTCCTTAGTTCCTCTTCACTTTCTGCCATAAGGGTGGTGTCATCTGCATATCTGAGGTTATTGATATTTCTCCCGGCAATCTTGATTCCAGCTTGTGCTTCTTCCAGTCCAGCGTTTCTCATGATGTATTCTGCATAGAAGTTAAATAAGCGGGGTGACAATATACAGCCTTGACATACTCCTTTTCCTATTTGGAACCAGACTGTTTTTCCATGTCCAGTTCTAACTGTTGCTTCCTGACCTGCATATAGGTTTCTCAAGATTTAGGTCAGGTGGTCTGGTATTCCCATCTCTTTCAGAATTTTCCACAGTTTATTGTGATCCACACAGTCAAAGGCTTTGGCATAGTCAGAAAGATTACATTTCTATTTTGTTTAACATCAACTTTTTATACCAGCTTAGGTTAGCTTTGCTGTGGTTGTATTTGTTGTGGCTACCTTTGTGTTTGTGTATGTGTTTCTGTATGCTCTGATTGAGTCAGATATTGAGACACTTTGCCACTTTCTTGAAGCTGTAGACCACTTAATCCAAACTTATCATAATCACAATCTGGAAAATATAATCAGGAGGGTAGAAATAATTCCAAGTTAGCTCCAGTGTTCTATTCCAATTCTTGAGCATGATGTTGGGGGTCTTTTTAAAAATCACCATTCTCCTCATCAATTTCCTCCAACCCACAGCAATTCTTGTGCCCGCATCTCTTCTCGAACCATCACATTTCTTCTTACTACCTCCTCTCCATCTCCAGATTCTGCTCAAAGTACCAAGAAGAAACATCCAGCAAGATACTCTTCAGAGTGTAGGGATGAAAATAGAGTAGGGAAATAAAGCCAGAATCTTCTTCAAAGAAGAGAGAGATAAAGGCCAGGATGACTCAGACCCAAATAATGTTTGTCCAGACACATTTGAAAAATTACCCTTTTACTAAGAATGCATCAACATTCATAGCTGTTTTTAGCAAATGGACCAAAACCTCTTTTTGGAGACACAGTGTCTGCTGGCTGACATGTAATATTTGATAATAAAACCTGAGCATGTCAGACAACTGATAGCTATCCTTGACTCTTGTTAGAGTTGGAAACCAATTCAGAAGGTGTAATTTATTTAGAGTTTAATAAACCATTCAAGAAAAGTTCTGCTGGGAAATCTAAGAGAGAAATTAGAAGCATTCCATCTGATTGAAACTACTGGTGTCCATCTACATAAAACTGACTGACAGACAAGAAAATAGGTAATTACCATCAGTACAACATCTAATGGGGGATGAGATTAAAAGACAAATTAGAATAGCCATTTCTGAAGGCAGAATTTGGAATTTAAAATACATTTGTAAACTAGACAAGAAACCATTTAAGAAGCACTCTTATGTACTTCAACTGTATTAGGGAGTAAAATACAACGAAATATAAAGAAAATGTCTTCAGGGACTTTCCTGGTGGTCCAGTGGTTAAGACTCTGTGCTCCCAATGCAGGAGACATGGGGTTGATCCCTGGTCAGGGAACTAAGATCCTGCATGCCAGATGGCATGGCCAAAAATAAATAAACCAATGAATAAATATAATTTTTAAAAATCAAGGGCTTAGTGTAGTATTTAGCCCATATAAACTGCATCTAAGTGGTTATTAAAAAAAAAAGAAAGAAAATTTCTTTAAATTGAAACTTTAGAATTGAAAGTGAAAAAGTAGTAAAACCTTGTCCACCTAAAAGTCTCTACACAAATACTTGTAGCAACTTTATTAATGATCATCCAAAAAAAAAAAAATGGACACAACAGAGATGTCTTTTACAAGTAGATAGATAGAATAAACTGCAGCACATTCATATAAGAGAATACTATTCAATGACAGAAAGGAATGTACTATCATGCCATTCAAGGAGATGGATGAATCTTAAATGCATAATACCAAGTGAAAGCCAGTCTGGAAAGGCTACATCCTATAGAATTCCATTTATACGGCAACACTGTACAGAATATAATCTGATCAATGACTTCCAGGAATCAGGAAGAAGAGGAAGGTAAACAGATGAAGCATAAGGTTTTTTAAGAAATCTACTTTATTACAATACTGTACTGGTGATACATGACATTATATATGTAAGATCCATAGAAAGAATAAGAAATTAGTTACTCAGTCATGTCCAAGTCTTTGTGATTCCAGGGACTATAGCCCACCAGGCTACTCTGTCCATGGACTTCTCTAGACAAGAATACTGGAATGTTAGCCATTCCCTTTTCCAGAAGATCTTTCTGAAGCAGGATCAAACCACGTTCTCTTGTATGAAGGTGATGAAGTGTATTCTATTTATTAACTTGTAAAAGACATCTCTGGTGAGTCCATTTTCTTGATGATTATTAATAAAGTTAATTAATTGCCTGCATTGGCAGGCAATTTTTTACCATTGAGTCATCAGGAAAATGTAGGCAAATTAAAACAAAACATTATATAGGACACTGGGAGATCCTTGAATGGCATGTAAAATGTGACCAAGGAAGCAAACTAGAGTAGAAATGTAAAAAAAAAAGAAAAAAAAAGCCCATTGTAGAGGCGGGGAAAAATGCTGCTGAAGTTGGAAATAAGTGTGGAGTTTGTAAGATTAAAGGTAAGTAGAACTATATAGAAGCACTGTACTCTAACTGATAAAGTACCTTCCCCTACAGTGGTGCTGGTTAATATTTCTAAAATCTCTGTATATGTATACTGTAATGGAACAATTACAAAGAGGGATGTTGGAATTCAGGTTCCAACTATTGGAGTGAGAGGTTACAAATAGGCAAATGGAGCAAGCTACAACAATCCATGTAAAATGGTTTTTAGTTGCAGACATCAACCTAAACTAATGTTTACTTTTATATAGATTCAGACATACTTACTGACATGTGGATATACATGAGTTAGTATATACACACATGCTCCTTTGCTCTATCAGCTGAGGCAGCCAAGAAGCAACATCACAGTAGCGATGAGCACAGCTAGTGTATAGAGCTTTGTTTCTAATACCATTTGCCAAAAGAGGACTCAGGTCCTCTTGGAGAAATGGCAAATTCTAAGACCCAGAGTGGCATCTTATAGTTTCAGAAAGGAAATACTCAAAACATACACACACAAGGATGGAAGTTTGTCAAAGGAATACAGGAGCCAACTAGAATGGCTCCCAGTGGGAAGGCTATTACAATGTGAAGAAAAAAAAATAAAGTAGCATTGGAATACAGCCCAAAGTATAAAATAAGTATCCAAAAGAATGCTCTAAATAAACAAAAGATTAAAAAAAATAAGTGGAAGAGAAAAGTCTTCTGTGTATTTTAAATAATGAATGGTGATATAACACCCTCAAGGAAATAGAACATAACTCCCACTATGTGTATTGCCTTCTTCCCAAAAGTACAGTAAGAAAATGGAGGCAACTCTACATTGGAAAAACATGACAAGCACTACAGCAGCTGGTTTGATCAGTGCTAATACCAATAGTGATAAATCATGTTAATAGTATGTGTAATTGATACTCTATGACACTCCACCAACATGAACTTCCTCCCCCGAATCCAAACTTCAGATCAATAATAAGAAATAACTGGGAAATCCAAGATGAAGCTCATTCTGTAAAATATCGGATCCAGTTCTCTTGCATACTGTCAAGGTAAAAAAAAAAAAAGTAAAGTCTCAGAAACTGTTGCAGCCAAGAGGAGACTAAAGAGACCTAATAATATCTAATATAATATATTGGATAGGATTCTTGGGTGGAAAAATAACATTAGGTGAAATCTATGGAATCTAAAGAAATTATGGTCTTTGATTGATAATAATTTATTAATATTGATTAATGAATTTAGGCAAATATTTCAGAGTAACATAAAATGTTAATTAAAAATACTGGAAAGGGTAGAAGGTATTTAAATCTCTCTACTACGATCACAAATTTTCTGTGAATCTGAACTGGTATAAAACAAAAATTTCACTAAAGAGCTGTTGTAGACTTCAGCTTAGGAATATTTTTATTTAATAAGCATAACCAATGCCAGGTACTAACAGAGTAATGTAATAACTAGTGCACAGACTCTAAAGTATTGGACAATTTGATTTCATTATCTCTCATATCCTCTCATTTTAGATGTAAATTTTGTGACAGTGTAATTTATCCTTATATTTACATCTTAGATGTAAATTTTGTGACAGTATCTTATTTATCCTTATATTCTCATATTGTCTAGCACCATCAGTTTGTAAATAAATGTGCTGGAAAGTTTTGGTAGAATTGAAGTAGCATACATAAATGATTCCACAGAACCCAGTAGTTGCAATATGAGCGTTCATAACCACTGCAAAAGGTCAAACGTATCATTCATTGTAGAAGGATTCTGACCACACAACATGGATTTCGTGGTCAGTAGATAAAGTTAATATTCACTGCAGACTAAAGAGAGATTCAATTTCAATTGGTACCTGAAATCCTGAGTCACAGCATGAGCAGTGTTTGAATAGGCTGTCAAGAAGAACTTTGTACCTGAATTCAACACCGATAAACTCTTGATTTTATAAATGAGTGTGGGCTTCTCTGGTGGCTCAGTGGTAAAGAATGTGCTTGCCAATGCAGTAGACGCAGGGTCTGATCTCCGGTCTGGGGCGATCCCACATGCCTCAGAGCAACTAAGCCTGTGTGCCACAACTACGGATTTCTCTGCCTCTGGAGTCTGAGCTCCGCAACATGAGAAGCCCACCACAACTAGGAGCCCTCGCACCTCAGCTAGAGAGTAGCCCTTGCTCACAGCAGCTAGAGGAAAACCCACACTGCGATAAAGATCTAGGACGGCCAATAATAAATAAATAAAATTATTTTTTACATTATTAAAAAATTCCTATAAAAAAAAAGAAGTATGTAGTGTACCTATCTTGAGTGCCTCAATAAGTGTTTACTTAAATTAAAACATGCTGTGCTGTGTGAGGTCACTCAGTCGTGTCTGACTCTTTGCTACCCCATGGACTGCAGCCCACCAGGCTCCTCTGTCTGTGGGACTCTCCAGGCAAGAGCACTAGAGTGGATTGCTGTATCCTCCTCCAGGAGATCTTCCCAACCCAGGGATCGAACTCACGTCTCCTGCATTGGCAGGTGGATTCTTCACCGCTGTGCCACCTGGGAAGCCCAGGACTAACTTGAAAGGTATATAATACGATGTCACTTTGAGTCAAATTCATGCCTCTGTGCAGTTTCAAATTGCTATGTGACTGCATGACTGCTGAACAGAATTCACTGTTAATCACAACAGCTTAGCTAACAGTACCCAACATCTTCATATCAAACTCTGCATTTAATAGTCACAGTGAATAATATGCCTTTTACTTATAAATTGTTTCTAGTTTATTTCAGTGGATTTTAAGAAGCTTTTAAAATACTGAAAATAAAATGTGCACAAAATAAACATTAAAAGGAGTTCAAAAGTGTATTCAATGAAGAGTTTATTTCCCAAAATAGAACACCAATATTTCTTTCTAGATGTAACCATTATGCTTTATATGTCTTTTCCATGCATAGAAAACTTGATTTTTGTCCTTTTTACACAGATTATTTTTTTTTAATAAATGGAATGTATTCTAATGTAACCATGCCCCTAGTGATGGATATTTAGCTTATTTTCAGCCTTAAGCTCTTATCAACAATGTGATGAAAATCTTCTTTTACTTACAAGTATGTGTAAATGTACATTGCCCATGTATATACATCTGCAGACTTCATTCAACATTGTTTTTGCTCGTAACACATATATGTGCATTTTTATTTTGGATACTGCCAACCTGACCTCATAAGAGATTGTACAAATTCACTGTTTTTCTACCTCCTTACCAAGTCAGTATATTTTGTCAGCTCTGACCAAGGTTTAAAACTAAGAAGCACAGACAAGCACAAGAAACAAGTAATTCTTGAAATCACGTGATAAATATGTGTATTGGCCATCATCCTGGAAAAAAGCAGATGCTTTGTTAAATCGTTGTCAATCTTTTTTAAGGCACCAGGTTTCTGTAAGGTACAGATTAATTTATATATTTACCTATAGTTTTAAATAAGATTTGTTTCATGTATATATTCACAATATCCTATATTTAAAGCTTGGTGAGAGAGCTGTCAGTCAGGAGTTGTGGCTTTGGGCAGAGAAAGGTATTATCAAAGTGCAGCTCAACAGGAAAGGAGTCTACGTTCCTTCTTTTTTCATTGTCCAATTTCCATAGGCCAAATACAACTAAAATTCAAGAGCAAGGGAGCCCAAATGATATTCTATACAGGCTAGCTTTCAGAGTCACAGAGCAAGGTCAGAAAAGGCTAGATATTATCATACTGAGTGAAGTAAGACAGACAGACAAAGACAAATATATGATACTGCTGCTGCTGTTTAGTCACTGAGTTGTGTCCGACTCTTTGCGACTGCGTGGACTGTAGCCCACCAGGCTCCTCTGTCCGTGGGATTTTCCAGGCAAGAATCCTGGAGTGGGTTGCCATTTCCTTCTCCAGGGGATCTTCCTGACCCAGGGATCAACCCCATGTCTCCTGCATTGACAGGGGATTCTTTACCGCTGAGCCACCAGGGAAGACTTGAGAAGAATACGTAGACCCAAAGAGAAGAAGTTTCATGTTAGAATATGGTGGAAGGCAATATTGTTAAACAAAGAATCACGGATTTCTTTGAACTTGAAATTCCACCAGAGCTAATCTTTCTAATCACTTTGTTTTTTAAAATAGAAAAATGTAGATCTAGAAAAGTTACTTGTAAAAATGTGGGTCTAGTATGGGAAAGTGCTTGATTCTAAACACAGGATGTTAATCTCCCCCAGGGCTCTGAGCTATCTCTTCACCTATTCATGATGTGTCTCATATAACTGACAGAGATATTTACAGAGACCTATTCATTCTGTGGGGACGTCCCTGTAGCTCAGATGGTAAAGAATCTGTCTGCAATGCAGGAGACCAGGGTTTGATCCCTGGGTTGTGAACATCCTTTGCAGAAGGGAATGGCAACCCACTCCAGTATTCTTGCCTGGAGAATCCTATGGACAGAGGAGCCTGGTGGGCTACAGTCTGTGGGGTCTCAAAGAGTCGGACATGACTGAGCGACTAATAATACAATACTATTCTTTCTGTGATTAGTCCTTCAGTATACCTCTTTTCTAGATAATCTGTAGCTATTTTGAATCAACACAATGGTGATATATAAAGGAATGGATGAAATTGTTTTAGGTAACTCTCTCAGGCTACTTTCCTTCCAATGTTTCATTTCCCATAAAGAATGTTGGGTTTCCACTAAAAAGTTCAAAAAAGTATTTTAATTTAAAAATAAATACATGCATATGCACATGGGCATATATATTTATATATATACACACACACATACACACATATACATGTATATGTGTATGTACATTTTACTATGTTATAACAATAAGAAAGGGGGCTTTCCTGGTAGCTCACCTAGTAAAGAATTTGCCTGCAATGCAGGAGACCCCAGTTTGATTCCTGGGTCAGGAAGATCCCTTGGAGAAGGAAATGGCAAACCTGGAAAAGGAAATAGCAACCCACTCCAGTATTCTCACCTGGAAAATCCCATGGACAGAGAAGCCTGGTGGGCTACAGTCTATGGGGTCTCAAAGAGTCGGACACGACTGAGCAAAGAATAAAAATAAACAGATCATATCATAATGCAGAAAAAAACTCTATAAACTGTCTTTAAAACTAGAAATAAGCAACTACATTTGACATAGATTTATTTCAAATATTGTTATTTGGGATATTAAAAACAAAGAATTCTTGGAGCTGAAAGATCACTTCCAAATGCCCACTACCTCCCATCATTTTCATATGTGAAAATTGAGGAGGTAAAGAAAATCTCATTCTTGGTTTTAAGAATTAAAACTGAACTTTACACAAAATTTCCCAGGATCAGAATCTGAAGAGAAAAAAAAAATAAAACTGTTGAAATAATCCAAAGCTTGTCTGCTTCACTGGGTTTATGTGGTGAAGCATGTGAGCTTAGAGAAGCCAGATCATCAATGAATAAGGAGTGTTCTGCAATAGTGCAGAATCATGTATGAGAAAAACGAGTCCTTAGAAGAGGAAGAGGAAGAGGAATAGAGAGGCTCAGGTTCTGGTTTTTGTAAAGTCAGACTGTACCTCTGTTCCTAAAGCTATAAAACAACACTGAAACCACTATATATGTGAGAACTCACATATATAATCGAGCAAGCTTCAGCAAGTTTTTGTAGTTTTGATACAAAACTAGATTTGACTAATATAGAAGTTCTCTGTATCTTTAACCAAGCCTGGTTAAAAAATATCATCTGATATTTTTTCTTGCATTTCAAATTTTGGTTGCACAAAATTTAATATACTATCTATAAAGATATCTAGGGTTTTAGAGAGGTCTAGTACATGCTGATAGAAACCCCCAAAGGATCCCTTACTGTACACACTTTCACACAAAGCAGAAGTGACATCTCTTAGTGAAATATTGGGTCCAATATTCCTTTCTATGAATTTTGGTCCATTCATTGAATGTATTTTCTAAAACCCAGAGCACTCATGTGCTTATTTATTTTATTTATTGTTTTATTATTTTCCCCACCATTGGATTATCAGGTCCTAACAAAAATTCCTGAGGATGGGCCCTTTTTAGGAGTATAATTAATAGATCCAAGAAGCCTTCATGTCCTCTAACATCTATGATCATCATAAATGTTCAAAGGCTTTGATGAATACTCAAAAGCAAGATTAGAGGAGCAAGTTGCCAGGAGCTCTAAAATCATTTAAGCATAATCTCTTTGTGAATTCAGCCACTATTCAACATAGCCAGGATCTAAGAAATATTAAAGATTTGGAAAATCCAAACTCTCCATTTGCTGAAAAGAAAAGGCTACAAATGTAGGCCTTTTTACTCTTCTCCTGGGTCTATACTCACAGATAATATGGTGTTTTAAAGAAGTCGTAAACACTTACAATCTCATCTAAAATAAAAATAGAAGAATGGAGAAACTGAAATAAATGAAGAGAAAGGAGGGGAAGTATTAGACTGGAAAAGCCTCAAGGATTTTATGATATTTTCAAACATCTTCTCCTCCTCCCAAAACTTGACTAATGATCAAAGGCTGACAGAGTGAAAGGCATTTTCCCCAGGGTCCTACAACTAATTCTGATGACTGACTAAATCTCAAGTCCCTCGTATCTGGTTCTATGGTGTGAATAAGAAGCAAACACACTCAGATTTTAACCAAGCCTGGATGTCTGACACAGGTGCCATTTGGCTCAAATGTCCTTTGAACTAATCAGCAGCTCCATGCCTAGAGGAAAAGTTGCTCATTTAGAAAAGTCTGTGGGGAGTTCCTTGGTGATTCAATTAAGAATCCGCCTGCCATATAATGCAGAGGACATGGGACACCTGGAAGATTCTAATGCCATCAGGCAACTAAGCCTGTGTGCCACAACTACTGAGCCCATGCTCCATAACAAGAGAAGCCACTGCAATGAGAAGCCTGCACACGGCAACGAAGAGTAGCCCTGGCTCACTGCAATCAGAGAAAGCCTGTGTGCAGCAACCAAGACCCAGCAAAAAAATTAAAAAAAAAAAAAATCTGTGGCCCAGATTTATCACACTCTATGTTTTTGTTTTGGTTTCTGCTTTTGTTTTTGTGCTTTGGCCCCATCCCATCTTTAAACAAATTTATTTGGTCCCAATACTGAAAATTAAAGGGATTGCCCATGATTAATGGATTTCTGGTGTTTCACTAAGATGAATGAGTACTGTCAGCAGTTGGTCAGCGTCACTGACTTTCAGGTGTAACTAGTCTCCTCAGACAGGAAATGCATGATTTAATTCCCCTCTGCTTCCAGCCTGCTTCATCTATTTCTATTTCTTGCCAAGCACTGATATTCGTTATTCCCTTAGGTTTCCTAATAACAACTCCATGTCCTACTGGTGTTTCTTTAAAAAGTCCACTTTCCCTTTGCATAGAGAATGCTTCCATCTACAATGTGTGTTAGTCGCTCAGTCACATCCGACTCTTTGCAACCCCATGGACCCCATGGAGTCCACCAGCCTCCTCTGTCCGTGAAATTCTCCAGGCAAGAATACTGGAGTAGGTTGCCATTTCCATCTCCAGGGGAACTTCCCATCTCAGGGATCCAACCTGGGTCTCCCGCATGGCAGGCGAATTCTTTACCATTAGCCAATGGAAGCGAATATGAAGATGGGGGAAGCTCAAATATGAAGATGGGAGTACTGGGATTGAACCCAGGGTCTCATACATGCTAAGCATGCACTCTACCACTGAGCCACACCCCCAGGCTCCATCTACAATACAAACTGTATAGTTTAGTGGCTAAGAATATGGGCTTTGGAGTCAGACTACCTTAATTTAAATTCTGCTTTCACAACTTCCTAGTTGTATGAGATTTGGCAAACAATTTAACAACTCTTGCCTCAGTTTTCTCACCTACAAAATGGGGTTGGTACTATTACTAAGCTCACATTATTGTGTTAGCTATTGTGAGCATTCATTGGATAAATAAAGAATACATTTGCCAGAGAATATTTCCTATTCTTTTACATGTAAGTGCTAGCTATTATCATATTATCTTCTTAGGTAAGTCTTCTTGTCCCATAAAATGCAAATGTGATTCATGTAGCCAAGTCAACATGGTGAATCACTGGATTCACATATGTAGACTTTGCTTCACCCAAAGAGCATGCATTGTCTTCTCTGCCCTAATTATCAACCTTATTGTGTCCAAGTGAGGATATTAAGATTTTTAATACCTCTGTTCCTGTATTCCATTAAAATATAACAAAAACATTACAAGAAAAAAAAAAAAAAGATCTGTTGGCAACAATCTTTAGAATATTCCACAAAATAAGTCAAATACAGTAGTGAACCTCTCTCCCTTTTTTTTCCCCTATATGAGAATGGAAAATATCTGACATCCATGTGTATGTCTCTGTCAGACAAAACTAATCCACCATGCGGCTCTTTTCCAAAGACTTCAGATTTGAACATACACTCCTCATCAGAGTGGTTCAGAAACATACTACCTTATTACTGGAGTTGATCCATGTATTGAAAACTATTATTTAGCTATTTTCTTATCTGTTAACTGTACTATCGCTCTATCATACATGTTCAAAAATCTAAGAGCCATCTTCAATTTCTTTCTCTCCCAGGATAGAGCATTAGTTCCAATATCCAGCCAATTATACTCCTACAATGTCTTTTGAAATGGCCTCTTTCTCTCAGTTTTCATTGTCTTTGCCTTGGTTTGGGCTTTCATTGCCTGGAACTTAGGCAGGGGCACTGACTTCTAACAGCTTCTCTGCCTCAAGTCCCCTTCAGGTAATTCTTCCCAAATTGATTTTCTAAGAGTACAGGTAAAATCATGTCATTCCTTCCTTTGTGACTCCTCAGTGTCTATTCTCTTTCCAGCACAATTATGGTCCAATCTACCTGGTATTCAAAACCTCCGAAGATCTGCCTTCAACTTCCATCTACAACCTTATCTCTAAAAATGGTCCTTGAATCTAGCCACAGTTTCTGCACTCCATTTCTTCAACATGACTTTTAATTATTCAGTCCTTGTTTGTTCATGACTTGTCTCTGTCTCTACATTTAGAATATATGCTCATCTGTCTAATACCTCTCTCTATATAAAGTACAAAATGTTTTTATTTCATAAGAATATATTCCATGGATTTTTAAAGTGTACTGTATATATTACCTCATGTATATTTATATATCACATTGTATTATAACTAGTTATGCATAACTCAAACTCTAAAGGGAAAGAAATCATGGGCTAGCAAATATTTCTGAATGTCAACTTTGTTTATATCTGCATTTTCAAGTGCATAATCCATGTACTGCCTACAAATAGAGATGGGAGAACAAGTAGAAAAAGGTGAAACAAACTAGTTTTGCTTTTGTGGGTTTTTTTTTTTTTTTTTTTTTTTGCAATATTGTGGTGAAAGGGAAAGCGTTAAGTCATTCAGTCATGTCCAACTCTTTGCAACCCTATGGACTGTTGCCTGCCCGGCCCCTCTGTCCATGGAATTTTCCAGGCAAGAATACTGGAGTGGGTGGTTAGTCCCTTTGCCAGAGAATCTTTCCAACCCAGGAATCAAAGTCAGGTCTCCTGCATTGCAGGCAGATTCTTTACTGCCTGAGCCACCAGGGAAGCCCCAAACTTGTGATGATTCTGATCAATTATTAGGTGGAAGAGAATAGGAAGGTGTCTTACTATTTAATGTAAAGAAAGAATTTTATGTAATTTTTAAATTTTTTAATTAACTTATTTATTTGGGTCATGCTACAAAGCTTGTGGGATTTCAGTTTCCTGACCAGGAACTGAACTTGGGTTATGGCAGCAAAAGCCTGGAAGTCTAACCACTAGACCACCAGGGAACTCCTTTTTTTGTTTTGTTTTAGCAATTTTTAATTATTCAGGTTCTGACCCTTTCAGTACAAATATGGAATTGTTTGATCTAATAATAAAGTTATTTCTGTCTCACTATGTATATTCTCTTTAGTAACTAAATTTTATCTTTAATTTTTAAAAATAATAGTTTATCTCAATATGGTCCCAATAAGAGCACCAATTGGAAAGCATCACTGAACTAGCATTTCTACAACTGATTCAGGATAGTAAGTGGCCACTAGTCTTTATTTCAGATTTGTGAGGGCAAATGCTTATCACTTTCAATCACTCATTTTCCTGCCATTCCTCCAGTTTAATTTAAAGCTTCTGCTGCTGCTAAGTCACTTCAGTCGTGTCCGACTCTGTGCAACTCCATAGACGGCAGCCCACCAGGCTCCCTTGTCCCTGGGATTCTCCAGGCAAGAACACTGGAGTGGGTTGCCATTTCCTTTTCCAATGCATTAAAGTGAAAAATGAAAGTGAAGTTGCTCAGTCATGTCCAATTCGTTGCGACCCCATGAACCACAGCACGCCAGGCCTCCCTGTCCATCACCAACTCTCAGATTTTACCCAAACTCATGTCCATTGAGTCAGTGATGCCATCCAACCATCTCATCTTCTGTCATCCCCTTCTCCTCCTGCATTCAATCTTTCCCAGCATGAGGGTCTTTTCAAATGAGTCAGCTCTTTGCATCAGGTGGCCAAAGTATTGGAGCTTCAGCTTCAACATCAGTCCTTCCAATGAACACTCAGGACTGATCTTTAGGATGCACTGGTTGGATCTCCTTGCAGTCCAAGGGACTCAAACAGTTTTATGCACATGTAAATAATATTGATGCACTTAAAAGCACTCTTAAATATTTGTAAATAGGTAATAAAATTATGCTTCTCCAAATCTGAAAGTGGTGATGATAATATAAAAAGTTAGCTAGAACTGGAACTAGAAAACTATTATCCACCTTGAGTAGCTGTGGGATGCTATGAAAGACAGGAGTTTCTCATAGATTAAAGCAGAGATCTTGTTACTTAAACCAGCATAAACAGAGAAGGGAAGGAACCCATTTATTCAATTTTCCTACAAGACTGGACATGAGGGAGGACTTAAGCTGTAGGCACATGAAGGAGGTGGGTCAGGAAGTTTCAAATGCCACTTCCCATGTTGCCAATACACACACATATACATCCATAGCTGCAGTGATTTCCGTAATTCATGCAACAGGTTTCACATAGTCAAACGTTCTCTTCTTAAAATTTCAGAGCAGCAGCCATCACAATATTTTCCCATGCTTTTTTTTTTTTTTTTTTTTTTTGCCTTTATTGGGGAATCATTTTACTTCCAGGAAGGAAAATATCATGATGTAAGGTGTAGATTTCAAATCCTTAGTTCAGTGGATAGATCAGAAAATGTATAATGAATTAAAGTTTTAAAAAAATGGACATAGTGATCATATAAAAGTACACAAGAAAAATATTTTGGTTTGTTTTTCATAATTTGAAAGTTGCAGAGACTGTGTATATATAACCTAACATTAATTGAATCTTCTCTAAAGTTTCATACATTCTTATAAGATTCTTATACATTCTTATAAGTCACTTTGGATTCTCAGCTATTAAGCTTAACAGACAGTTCATGAAACAAGATATTAATTGGACAGTTAACTCAATATAATACCATCAGAGTTGAGCACTCAAATCACTACAAAGTCAAGAGTAGTCTAGCAATTCTTGGCTAGATGTGAAGTTCACCATTCTAGTGGATGTGGCTACACTCTGGTGAACTCAAAAAGGCAATCATTACATGATGCTTTCTGGGAGTTACAACCAATACAATATGCAAGACTTGGAAAAACAACATCAGTGGTGTCCTCAAGCTGACAAAAATTCTTAGCTTGCGAAATTTTGTCAGTCTGTTTCCTTCTTATGCCTTATCATTTTGCAATTCATCCTAAGTATAGAATATCCATTAAGTAGTCTTGCTACAAATCAGACACTACAGATGATATTTGAACATTTCCACTACCTAGCACTTAAAATGTTAATACATTCTTGCCCAGAAGCAAATGGAACATCTGGAGCTACTTCCAAGTGAAGTCACGAGTGCAGTTTGCCTTCTGAATAGGAATGTGATGGGTGGGCTAGAGGGTAAACCAGTGGCATATGTGACAGAAAGCAGGCACAGTGGAAAAAAGAAGCAGACATTTTAGTAACATGCTTCCTGTAAAAAATGGCTGTAATAGTCACTAGATTATTTTATTTGCAAATGACTCTCATCCACTTTAAAGAAAATTTTGAAACATTGATCTGTGACTATTGAATAAATCAAATTATTCTTCTGTGGTGATGAGGAATCTATTAAAGCTATCATGAGATAACAATTTGCATCTTTCTCACACCATATGGCTTGTCACTACACCCAAAGTTGGGCACTTGAGTTCAAACCCCCTGGAAAAACTGTAGGCATTAATGATTAGAACTCTGGGCTGCTTATATTCATAAAGAGAAGAAAATAAAAGGAGACATTAATCTGAAAGGTATGAGACATTGTGGATAGTATTAAAAATGAGGATAATTTGCTAACAATTTACAAGTCCACACTTCATAGTCAATAAGAGACATTATTATTCATGCAACACATATCAGAAATCTTGGGATCTAGGTTTTAGAATTTCTATAAAAACTTATTTTCAAATAATTCTAAAGTTCAGAGGTAGAAGACAGTCTTTCTGAAACAAGAAAGGAGCTCCTTTATAGCTCCACTGCCACCTCTTTCAGTGTTGATGTCACAGAGTTATACTTTTATAGATTGTGTGTGCAACAACATAAACTGATAATCTTTTAAATGCATTAGTCTTATGCAGAAAATAAGATTTGGAATTACAAAGCAAAGTTACAATAATATTAGCTTTTACACTAACAATCTTCTTTCTTTCTTTTTTCTTTAAAGGCATTAGTCTCTGAAATCAGGTAGGGAACAAAAAGTGAAGTTACAAAGCAGTGTTATAATAATATTTCCTTCTCTAATTGCCCATGTACTTATCTTTACTGAAATCTTTACTTTCCCATACAGCTTCAATTTACTATCTAATGTACTTTCACCTTTCCTTGAAGGACTCCTTGAGTGTTTCTCTCAAGGCAGGTAGAATGGTCATAAACTCCCTCAGCTTTTGTTTATCTGCAAATGTCTTAATATCTCCCTTACTTTTGAAAGACAGTTTTACTGGATGTGGAATTTTTGGCTGAATTCCCCCTGCCCCCTTTTAGGACTTTGAATACATTGACTCATTGTCTTCTGCCTTTCAAAGTTTCTGATGAAAAATATGCTGATATTCTTATTGAGGATCCTTTTCTGTGTGTGACAATTTGCTTCTTTCTTGCTGCTCTCATGTTGCTACTCCTGATGATGTCCCTTAGATCTCTTAGGCTCTGTTTGTTTTTCCTCAGTACTTTTTCTTTATGTTCCTCAAACAATAATTCTAATTATTCTATCTTCTCTTCAAGTTCACTGATTCTTCTTCTGTTTGACCTCTGAATTTCCCTAATAAGATTTTTATTTCACTTGTTATACTGACAGCTCCAGATTTTCTTTTTTGTTTCTTTTAAATTTTCTATCTCTTTACTGACATTTCCATTTTATTTATACATTGTTGTATTGACCCTATCCACATCTTCATTTAGTTCTCCAAGTACCTTTAAGACAACTGTTTTAAAATCTTTGTCTAGTATATCTGCCATTAGGTCTTTTTTCACAGTTTCTGTTTATTTATTGGAATGTACCATGCTTTCCTGTTTCCTTGTATGCCCTGTGCTTTTGTTTGTTTGTTTGCTTGTTTAACATTTAAATCTAATAATCTGTATGTGTGCTCAGTCACTCAGTCATATCCAATTCTTTGTGACCCCATACCTAGACTGTTTAGTTAAGTTTAGTCACTCAGTCATGTCCAACTCTTTGTGACCGCATGAACCGCAGCACACCAGGCCTCCCTGTCCATCACCAACTCCCAGAGTCCACCCAAACCCATGTCCATTGAGTCGGGGTTGTCATCCAACCATCTCATCCTCTGTCATCCCCTTCTCCTCCTGCCCTCAGTCTTTCCCTGCATCAGGGTCTTTTCCAATGAGTCAGCTCCTCGCATCAGGTGGCCAAAATATTGGAGTTTCAGCTTCACCATCAGTCCTTCCAATGAACATAGATTGCAACTCTACTCTATCCATGGAATTTTCCAAGCAAGAATACTGGAGCGGGTTGCCATTTCCTACTCCAGGGAAAATCTAATAATATAGTACTATGACTCTGAAAATCAGATTCTACCTCTTCCACGGGTTTTCTGCTTTTGTTATTTCTTTGGTTTATTTGATTTTTATAGGCTGTCTCTTATGCCAAGGATCAGCCTGAGGTGTGAAGTTTTTCAGTTCTTTTCTGATCCTTTCTCTGGACATGTATGGTCACTCTCTGCTTTTGTCTACATATGCAAGTTGTTTTTGAATGTCCTAGTCTTTAATGTGTGGTTTCTAAAAAAGGAAAAAGAAAAAAAAAAAAAAAAAGAAATTCTGTGGGATGGGAGAACAGTGGTCCTTTAAATCCCTTAGAAGTCACTTCACCACAAGCACCTCAAGGGGTGCTTGTGAAAATGGGGGAGGTGCAAAAACAATGGCCGCCAGCCTCTTTGTCTGCACAGATTTGTCTGTAATCAGAAGCAGAAACCAGTGACAGAAAAGAGCTTCCCAATATTTAAAGGGCAGGGTTCTTTCTGCCCACATTGACGTCCACAAGCTGTGTGCAAGCTGCTCCTTGTGCATGTGTGTGAACACATGCACAGCTGCCTGCCTACCATGCGGCCGAGGGAGGAGAATGGGCAGCTGCTACTTGGCTATGAGATAAAATTGACCAAAATCAGTGCAATTTACCAGCCAAGGTTTTCCCTGGAAGTTGCAAGCCTCCAACAGACTCCAGACTTCCAAACTAGTTATATTAGATAGGTTCTGCCAGTGAAATTAGTGTCTAAGTAGGGAGATATATTCCTAGTGCTAACTACTTCACCATTTTCCCTTAATCCTCTCTAGTTTCCACACCTTTTATCTGTACATACGTATATCTGTATAATAAAACATTGCACTACATGATTAGGCAAAATTGAGACTGACTTTTTCTTTTTTAATATACTGAAGGCAGCTATTAAAAGTGAAATGTAAGAGAATAAAATAGTAAAATTTCATTAACTGATAATATCACTTAAATTTGGTTATCAGTTTAACAACAATGCTCATATACCATGAGTTGCCAAGGTGAATCTCATTAGAGTTCAATAATAAACAATGTCTGTTGCCAGGACTTCTATTTATTAGAGCTCAGTTATATATAGAAACTGAATTTTTAAAAGCAGAAGTGATCATTTAAAACTGTTGTGTTAAGTGATTACCAAATAACACAGGGTTTAAAACTGAGATAGATTTCAGAAGGCAGAGTATTAGGAGAAGAGTCTTTGAGGAGAGTGGTGCTTGGCCCAACTCTTAATGGAAGTAATGAGCAGAAAGCATATTGCAAAGAACATTTGAAGTCTGCCACCAGTGTATAAAGAACTGCATGATTAGTTTGTTTCTAGCATTCTTTCCTTCCCCCTAACAAACCAGATAGTGTATTCTATTTTTTTTTTAATTTTTATCCCAAATGAATATCTCTCATATCTCATTTCCCCAAGATCCTTAAATATGAATGACTAGTTAATCTTGAACTACAGGGTATTAATACAATAGAAGCTCAAAGCTGAATTAGAATTTAGCTGCATTTGCCTATGTGATCATAAGCAAGTTGTTCAAGTGAAAACCTGATACAACGGAATCTACCCTTTTCATTTGAACATTAAATGTGACAATGCATTTAGGTTGCTTGACCTTCCATCACCTATGTATATATTCATATTTTACATTAGCATGGCCCTTTCTGGAATTTTGACAGGTAGAAACATTCTTTTCTAATAGTGTTCCTCGGAGGTAAAATATTAAAGACAGATGTGTGCTAAGTCGCTTCAGTTGTGTCCAACTCTTTGTCATCTCATGGACTGTAGCCCATCAGGCTCCTATGTCCATGGGATTTCCCAGGCAAGAATACTGGAGCGGGTAGCCATTCTCTTTTCCAGTGGATCTTACCAGTCCAGGGATCAAACCAACATCTCTTATGTCTTCTGCATTGGCAGGCAGGTTCTTTACCACAAGCACACCTGAGAAACCCTTAAAACAGATACTCCTATATTCATATATTTGAACCACTCTCTTTTTGAGCACAGCATAGTGGACTATCCAGGACACAAAGACTTGGCCTAAAAAATGTTTCCCACAGTTCCAGACTATGATAAATACCAAAAGATGTAAGAAACCAAGCCAGATGGAAACTTGTGAGCTATAGAGGGAAGCTCAGAGAAGAAGTAGCCATTAAAAACTTTCAGTATCTTCAAGGATGGTAAGGATAAAGAAATGAGAAGAAAACTGTGCACCAGGAATTCAATAGATTAGAACAGAACTTCTTAGAAATCAACATTCTGTTTATACTTCTCATGACATAGAAGGGCTAACTTGTTGAAAATCCTGGGGATACAGGGAATATTTACAGAAAATGAATTCCACTAAAGAATACAGCATATAGTGAAATAAAGATATCAACTAGTTTAAAAACTGTAACTTTGAATTAAATGCTAAATTGTATCAGACTCTCCCCATGTCTATACTTGAAAGTAGGCTTCCTTGGTAGCTTAGGGGTAAAGAATCTGTCTGCAACACAGGAGACACAGGAGACTAGGGTTCAGTTTCTGGGTTGGGAAGATCCCCTGGAGGAGGGCATGGAACCCACTCCAGTATTATTGCCTGGAGAATCCTATGGACAGAGGAGTCCTGTGGGCTACAGTCCATATGGTCACATAATCAGACATGACTGAAGGGACTTAACACACACACACATACCTGAAAGCATTAGGCATGCTCTAGAGTTCAACAGTCTAACCAGAAGCATCTTCCAGAATTTCTACAATGTGTTTTTAACTATGTTACTTGTATCACAGCCTCTATTCTTTCTTCAGAGGCTTCTGACAGAAAAAAAAAAAAAAAAAAAAAAGAAGGGGGGGGGTGGAATTCCTATTCCCAAATGACACATTTCCCCACTGGTCATCATCTTTTATGGCCATGAATTATTCTTTGTAGGTTATATAGTTACTTTCTTTCTATTTGGGGGCCTTTTTCTTTTTTCTTTTTTTCCATTCTCACCTCTGGCCTCCTTTTTTGTACAGAATCAATTCAGCTTAGTTCAGTCACTCAGTCATGCCCGAATCTTTGCGACCCCATAGACTGCAACACACCAGGCTTCCCTGTTCATCACCAACTCATGGAGTCTACTCAAATTCATGTCCATTGAGTCGCTGATGCCATCCAACCATCTCATCCTCTGTCATGCCCTTCTGCTCCCACCTTCAATCTTTCCCAGCATCAGGGTCTTTTCCAATTAGTTGGTTCTTTGAATCAGGTAGCCAAAGTACTGGAGTTTCAGCTTCAGCATCAGTCCTTTCAATGAACATTCAGGACTGATTTCCTTTAGGATGGACTGGTTGCATCTCCTTGCAGTCCAAGGGACTCTCAAGAGTCTTCTCCAACACAACAGTTCAAAAGCATCAATTCTTCGGTGCTCAGCTTTCATTATAGTCCAACTCTCACATGCATACACGACTACTGGAAAAACCGTAGTTTGACTAGACAGACCTTTGTTGGCAAAGTAATGTCTCTGCTTTTTAATATGCTGCCTAGGTTGGTCATAACTTTCCTTCCAAGGAGTGTCTTTTAACTTCATGGCTGCAGTCACCACCTGCAGAGATTTTGGAGCCTCAAAAAAATAATCTGTCACTGTTTCCATTGCTTCCCCATCTATTTGCCATGAAGTGATAGGACCGGATGCCATGATTTTAGTTTTCTGAATGTTGAGTTTTAAGCCAACTTTTTCACTCTCCTCTTTCACTTTCATCAAGAGGCTCTATAGTTCTTCACTTTCTGCCATAAGGGTGGTGTCATTTGTGTATCTGTGGTTATTGATATTTCTCCAAGCAATCTGGATTCCAGCTTGTGCTTCATCCAGCCCAGGGTTTCTCATGATGTACTCCACATATAAGTAAAATAAGCAGGGTGACAATATACAGCCTTGACATACTCCTTTCCCAATTTGGAACCCATCAATTGTTCCATGTCCAGTTCTAACTGTTGCTTCCTGACCTGCATACAGGTTTCTCAGGAGGCAGGTCAGGTGGCCTTGTATTCTCATGTCTTTCCGAATTTTCCACAGTTTGTGGTGATCCACACAGTCGAGGCTTTGGCATAGTCAATAAAGCAGGAATAAGTGTTTTTCTGGAACTCTCTTGCTTTTTCAATTATGCAACGGATGTCGGTAATTTGATCTCTGGTTTCTCTGCCTTTTCTAAATCCAACTTGAACATCTGGAAGTTCATGGTTCATGTACTGTTGAAGCCTGGCTTGGAGAATTTTGAGCATTACTTGGCTAGCGCGTGAGATGAGTGCAATTGTGTGGTAGTTTGAGCATTCACTGGCAATGCTTTTCTTTGGGATTGGAATAAAAACTGACCTTTTCTAGTCCTGTGGCCACTGCTGAGTTTTCCAAATTTGCTTGCGTATTCCAAATTTGCTGGCATATTGAGTACAGCACTTTCACAGAATCTTGTTGTACAGAATATTCTTATGTTACAGATTTTATAGATATAGATACATTATTCAGAATAGATATATACAAAATGTTCCTTCTTGGAACTTATAGGGTAGCCCAGTGGCTGCAACTCTGTGCTCCCATTGCAAGGGCAGAGGCAAGGCTGATCCCTGGTCAGGGAACTAGAACCCACATGCTGCAACTAAGGGTTCACATGCTGCAGTGAAAGATTCTGCATGCTGCAATTAAAGATCTTCCATGCTACCACAAAGATTGAAGATCCCGTGCCTCAACTAAGACCCAAATCGATAAATAGATAAACCTAAATCCAAATAGATAAATAATAAGCAAAGTAAGTATTTTTTCTTAAAGTGTTCCTTCCTGCTTCCTCCTTATTTTTCTTAGGTGTGTCTGGACTGAATGAATGAAGAAAATCTCAAAGAAGCTGTTAAAAACATTTTTTTCCCCCTCTTCATAGCAGAGAATAGTGCTCCACGTGAAATGCACCAAACTTTATATTGCTTGATACAATAGTTTTTTTACCCATCATTAAGTTTAATATTGGAAAGAGTCTTAAAATATGAGAAGATTATAACATATATTTAGAGACAAGAAAATAATTTGAAAATATTATTTTGACAAGATTTGACAAGATCTTTGTCAATTATTTGACAAGATCAAATAATTTGAAAATATATTTCAGACAAGAAAATATTTGTAGGTCAATGAGTTCCTAAATCACATACCATCAGCACTTTAACTTTCAGGTGAAACACTGGATTTTGATATATAGAATATCCAATACATTTAAATGATCCTACTTTCCAATACAGGGAGGTAGTTAGAAGCAAAGGGTTAACTATGGCAATTGAAAATATAGATTTCAGAGTCATGGGTCAAAGTCCAAGTTCTGTGATTTACAAATTTTGTGACATTGAACAGGTTCATTAACCTCCTTTAAGCTTTAGATTTCTGTATGTCAGGAAAATAGTTTTAAGCTATTAGGGGAAAAGAAATAAAATATTTATTTCTAGACTCCCTTCTGTGCAATCTGAGCAGAAGAGTTCTCAACTCATTGCCTTGGGGAATTGGGATGGAACAGGAAGGAAGTCAGGAAAGCCTTCTAGTCTTCAGTCTTTCGTTTTCAACAGCTTAATCTACTACTGAAAGTTTAGCTAAGGAGACTATGCATTGTGGCTCTGAGACTAAAACACACAGAGAGAATGTGATTTTAAGTAGAAAGAAAAACGAGTGTGACATTTATGATGGATTTAAGGAACACCTCTACCATGAAGACCAGGGCCTTACCTTCCACCCTCATCCCTCAGGCTGGTGGCTGAGGTTGGGTATGCATAACTGGGAGGAAAAATTGAAAGAGAATTTGACAAAAGTGTCCAGAGAGATTAAGGGCTAGAAATTTACCATGTGTGTAGAAACAACCAGAAAAATATCAGCAACATTTTATCAGCAATTGAGTAAAATCAAATTCCATACATGGTTCAGTCTTCTCCAAACAATCATAGCAAACTATACTTCACACCAGTGACCTGTGGCCTCAGGAGCCAGCTCCTTGCCTATGATACTCAGCACAGTGATTGCAGGCCTACCCTGGGATTTTGTGAGAGAGGACTGCTTGTGTGGATTCAGCTGGGTTAAGTCATCTAGAGACTAAGGTCCTGGTGCAGTAATCAACCCCCAAATATATCCCAGGATATTGCATGTGATGGGCTTCCCAGGTGGCACAATGGTCAAGAATCTGCCTGCCAATGCAGGTGATGCAAAAGATCTGAGTTCAATCCCTGGGGCAGGAAGATCCCCTGGAGTAGGAAATGGCAACTCGCTCCAATATTCTTGCCTGGAAAACCCCATGGAGAGAGAAGTCTGGTGGGCTACAGTCCATGGGGTCACAGAGTCAGACACAACTGAGCAACTGAGCACACACATTGTATGTGATGGGAGGAACAAGCGAAGTTCTTCATTTCTAATTGGGTTAGGCTAACAGAGCAGCTTTATTAGGATTAGTACTAGGATTACATTATATTGAGAGATAGAAACAGCAGCTATAGATATAAGGCAGCATCCATATATGGTGAAAATATGGTATACCAAATATGAAAATATGATACCAAATATGGTATCAAATATATGTTCAATAAATGACTTTTTTTTTTTTTTGATGTGGACTATTTTTAAAGTCTTTATTGAATTTGTTAAAATATTACCTTTAACATTTTGGTTTTTTGGCTGCAAGTCATGTGGAAGTTTAGCTCTCTGACCAGGGGTTGAACCCTCAGTTCCTGCATTGGAAAGCGAAGTCTTAACCACTGGACCGCCATGGAAGTCCTGACATTTTTTTTTTTTTTAATAAACTGCCTTTGCCATCATCATCGTCACTGTCATCACAGATAAGAACACCAAAGTCTACGAAGGAGAAAAATGACTTCTCCAACAGCACATATCATATCAGAATGCATTGGAGAAGTACTGAGTGATGAGAATAAAGATCCCTGAGCTGGATACCGAAGTTCTGATGTACTGCAGTTAATTGTCCAAGAAATTACACAGTTCAGCTTGATGTATGTGCAGCTTTCACATTGAAAACGAAGACAAACCTCTCAAAATACAATCAGTTGTGCTTTGTATTTGTTTTATGCATTTAATTTTCTGATTATCAGAACATTCAGCTGTCATACCTGATGAATGCCAACATCTGCTACTCCGTATTTAATTTTCCTAAAAGGAAAAGCTCATCTGTGTGCCAGAGTGTCAGAAACAAGAATACTGAATGCGTGTGTCTGGAAGGCAAAGCTGACCTTTGTTTCTCTGGCCAGGAGAACCTCTTTGATTATATATCAGCCTATGATGGGTCAGCTTGGGGCTCCAACTGGATTCTCATGAATTTAATCAGCTGGATGGTACCAATTCTCATCAAGAGACTGAGATAATAACTACCAACATGCTTCTCACCCAAACCTAAATTATTTGTATTGGGGACAATATAGCCATAGTGGTCATTGATTGTTCAGGCTCACCTAGATTATTTTTATACCCTATTTTGCATCTTTTGAAGTCCACAGAGGCTTCCAGTGCAGAAAAATAAATAATGTCCAGCTTCTCTTATAGCTAGAATGTAGACATGTAAGTTGGGTTCCACCAACCAGTGATGGCTGAGGCAGCTTGGTTCTGTGGTCTATGTTATTGCTGGAAGCTTCCAGACTGCTGCAGAGGCAGAAGGTTATTCGTTAGTGATGACAGAAGCTCTGTAGCAAGTTGAATCTAAAGTGTGGTCTGGAGCATAGAGAACAGGCTTATGTTTGCCAAGGATGAGAGGCGTGAGAGAGAGATGGAGGGGGAGTTTAGGGTTCGTGGATGTAAGCTATTATATATAGGATGGACAAACAACAAGGCCCTACTGTATAGCACAAAGAACTGTATTCAATATTCTATGATAAGCCAAAATGGAAAAGAATATTTTAAGAACAGTGTATATATTTGTGTGTGTGTGTATGTGTGCAACAATCATTTTGCTGTACAGCAGAAATTAACACATTGTAAATCAACTATTCCATAACAAAACAACAAAAATAAACAAAAAAAGCTCAGTCCAGAAATTGTTCCTATTAATTTAGCTTCCAGCAAATGCTTTTAGCCTTTCCCAAGATTCTGCACAATACTCAATAATTGTGTTAAATCTCTTCTAACTACAAAGAAAGTTCATAAATATGTAATACAGTAGTGATAAAGGGTTCTACACACCAAGGACTTTTGAGTTGAATTCTTTGCTTTTACAAGAGGGTAAGGGACTGATAGGGCTTCACAGGAGGCCCTCATGGTAAAGAACCTATCTACCAATGCAGGAGATGTAAGAAACTGGGGTTCAATCCCTCCAGGTCATAGGTTGGGAAGATCCCTTGGGAAAGTGCACGGCAACCCACTGCAGTACTCTTGCCTGGAGCATCCCATGGACAAAGGAGCCTGGCACAGGCTACAGGGTCACACAGAGTCAGACACAACTGAAGCGACTTAGCATGCACATGCCCAAGGGACTGAAAATGGGCTTCTGATTTGAAAGAGAGAGTGAGAGAGAGAATTTCCATCCTTCTTTCAGCTCTACTTATCCCCTCAAACCTGAAGTTTCCAGGCCCCCACCTGGACAGAGTTCACCTGTAGCCTCAAAATTCAGCAACCTCAGTTCAGTTCAGTTGCTCAGTTGTGTCTGACTCTTTGCAACCCCATGGATTGCAGCGTGCCAGGCCTCTCTGTCCATCACCAACTCATGGAGTTTACCTAAACTCATGTCCATTGAGTTGGTGATGCCATCCAACTATCTCATCTCCTGTTGTCCCCTTTTCGTCCTGCCTTCAATCTTTCCCAGCAATAAGATCTTTTCCAATGAGTCAGCTCTTCGCATCAGGTGACCAAAACATTGGAGTTTCAGCTTCAACATGAGTCCTTCCAATGAATACTCATGATCTCCATTAGGATGGGCTGGTTTGATCTCCTTGCACTCCAAGCGACTCTCAACAGTCTTCTCTAACACCACAGTTCAAAAGCATCAACTCTTCAGTGCTCAGCTTTCTTTATAGTCCAACTCTCACATCCATACATGACTACTGGAAAAACCATAGCTTTGACTAGATGGACCTTTGTTGGCAAAGTAATGTCTCTGCTATTTAATATGCTGTCTAGGTTGGTCATAACTTTCTTTCCAAGGATTAAGTGTCTTAATTTCATGGCTGCAGTCACCATCTGCAGTGATTTTTTGGAGCCCCAAAAATAAAGTCTGACACTGTTTCTCCATCTATTTGCCATGAAGGTGATGGGGCCGGATGCCATGATCTTAGTTTTCTGAACGTTGAGTTTTAAGCCAACTTTATCACTCTCCTCTTTCACTTTTATCAAGAAGCTCTTTAGTTCTTCACTTTCTGTCATAAGGGTAGTGTTATCTGCATATCTGAGGTTATTGATATTTCTCCTGGCAATCTTGATTCCAGCTTGTGCTTCATCCAGCCCAGCGTTTCTCAAGATACTATGCATATAAGTTAAATAAGCAGGGTGACAATATACAGCCTTGATGTACTTCTTTTCCTATTTGCAGTCTGTTTTTCCATGTCAGCAACCTCAGCAGAGAACTAATCTTCCCAGTAGTTCTAACAGTGGTGTGAAGTTGCTTTCTTTTGGTCTCACCAGCTTCCCAAGCCTATCTACATCTGAACCAACTCACTAGTCAGGGGGTTGCAAAGATCTTGTCGGTCAGAACTGATGAAGGAGGAAAAAGGCAGAACAGGCTCCATCTTGAAAGCAGGACTCCATCTTGGGCCAGACTGTGGACTTTGAGCTATATGCCCTGTGTCTTTGGAAACGACATACCAACTGGAAAACCAGGCCCCTGGAAGGAAGAGCCCCAGGGCTCATACCTAGACTCTCCATCACCTAAAAGAATACCCTAATTATCTGTGTAATTGAATAGAATCATAAATTCTATTATGCTTATTGGGGTATGACTACAGGCCTATTAATAATTGTCCACTGTTAAATACCTAGGCTTAAGGCATATGAATCATGGGTTAACTTTGATTGTATCTTTCTTTTCCTTTCTTCAGACTAGTTTCAGGGAATTTGGGGAGGTGGGTTTGGGAGAAGCAGCTGTCTCCTAAGAAAAAAATTGTTTTATTCCCTGAATAAGAGGAACTTGATACTGAGCAGATTCAAACAACTGATTGATTCTAGGTATACGAGGATACTCTCTGCTTCCATCTTGCTGTAGCCATGATATAACCAGGGGTGAACCTGATTTCTCTGAGTATATTCTCTAATATGGTGCTTTTTCAACAATTATTAAGATACGGTGTTAAACAGATGACTTTAATGTCTAATAAAATGATATTAGATAAGGCACTTTGAAAGCAAGCCTACGAGGCAGCTAGAGAAGATGGTTAAAGGATGATACTTTTTACAGGACAGCTGCCTGTCCTAGAAATGCTAGCACCCTCTCCATGCTCTTCAGGTTTTAGAAGCTGAACCAATTCATTCCCTTTTCTTCTCCACTTTTTCTTTTGAGTACCCTGAACCCATTCCTCTCTACCATGAACATAAGAACTTAGGGAAACAATGCAGATTAGGAGGAACTGGTCTATATTAAAAATAACTGTAAGCAGTGACAGATTTTATTATTTTGGGCTCCAAAATCACTGTGGAGGATGACTGCAGCCATGATATTAAAAGACACTTGCTCCTTGGAAGGAAAGCTATGACAAATCTGCTGCTGCTAAGTCGCTTTAGTCATGTCTGACTCCGTGGGACCCCATAGATGGCAGCCCACCAGGTTCCTCTGTCCCTGGGATTCTCCAGGCAAGAATACTGGAGTGGGTTGCCATTTCCTTCTCCAATGACAAACTTAGACAGCATATTAAAAAGTAGAGACATCACTTTGCTGACAAAAGTCCATACAGTCAAAGCTATGGTTTTTCCAGCAGTCATGTACAGATGTGAGAGTTGAGAAGGGGTTAGCAGAGGATGAGATGGTTAGATAGCATCACTGACTCAGTGGTTATTAATTTGAGCAAATTCTGGGAGATTGTGGAGGACAGAGGATCCTGGCGTACTACAGTCCATGAGGTCACAAAGAGTCAGACACAACTTAGTGACTGAACAACAATAACCCTCCCCCTAGGCTCCAAGTTTCAAGAGGTCTATAATTATTGTTACTCTTATTATTCTTTTTATCACCACCAGAAAAGACTAAGAGATGAAATTTACTGAAGAAGTTAAAGCTTGAATGTATTAAACATGTACATCTGTCCTAATGCATTTATCCTTTATGCATGCAGAATGAGACAGATTCACACTCGCACTTGTATGGTTGTGTATATGGACCTACATGTACTTTCCAATCACTTTTAATCAGTAATAAATTCTTAATTATTCAGAAGGAGAGGAGCTACACCAGGTTCAAGGCAGGTAATCCAGCTAACTTATGGCACCAGAACACTTACTCTAATTTACACTTTACAAACAAGCCTAAATATATCCTCCCCTGAACTGAAACAGTAATTCAGCTTGCATTCACTGTGGAACTGAAGGTAACATTCTCTTTCTGAGGTTAGAAATTATGCCTAATAAATGCAATGTTTCTCTTTTGTAATGCTAATTAAAACAAAGGCTGGAGGAGACAACCGATTTGTGTTGTTTATGCTGAACTACCTCCACCGCCCTTCATTTTCATCAAAACAAAATACCAAACTGGCTTTGGTTTACACAGAGGCTTACCTTTGTTCCCTACATTTTTATATGCAACACTTTAAAGAAAGAAATATTTGAATATGATGTTAATTGAATGCTAATTGTCAGGTTTAATCCAGCACCTTATAGATATTTATATACCACTGTGGCCTGGATACTCAATGAAATTTTAGGTGGTGAACCTGTCTGCTAATTTATTACTTAAAATGAGAATCTTACTGTCCCTTAGATGATGTAATGGAAATAGCC